>NC_056567.1:17824038-17922014 GCF_013358625.1 Macadamia integrifolia
GGTGATTTCTTGAGCTAAGAAGTGATTTTGGGGTTTTGAAAGAGTTCTTAAGCAAAGAAGGTAAGATGGCTTTTCAATCCTTAAATCTAACTTAGATCTAGGTTAGAATCATCTTATAAGGCCTTAGATGTGTGGAAAATGTGATTGGAATAGCCCCATTTGGTTTCCCCAAGGTTGGGAAAAGTTTCAAGGAAGAAGGTAAATTTTCGCCCCCTTAGGTGGGCGAGGACCGGCGGGCCAACCGGCCTGCCTAAGGGCACCCGCCTGAGAGGGCAGCCCCTCAGTTCCCACTGGTGGGTGAGGACCGGCAGGTGAAACCGCCCACCTGAGAAGACAGGTGGGCAAAGACAGGAGGGCTGTCTGGCCCACCCGTGGGGCCCCCAACGTGATTTTTGTGTCCGAATGGACCCAAAACGGACAGGAAACCTTCTTTTATGCTTTTCAATATGATTTAAACATCAAATCTTGTTAGTTTTGACCCCAAGGTGGTGAAATGCTAACCCCATTCACTTATGATAGGTTCACTAGAAACTTATGTTTCTCGCGCCTGATCTCACCCGTACCGAGCGTGAGTTTTTGTACACAACAAGTAAATGGGGAGAGGACGTTCGAATTTATTTTAAGGCTTGTTTTGCATCATACAATTGTATCTAGACTAGCCATGTCATCATAAAAATTATGTGTAGATTAGTTATCCTCATATGATTATGATATGTGTGTTGTGTTTTACATTTTCAATGCTAAATGATTGATGTGCTTATGTGATGAATGGTTGGATTACTATGCATGATGCATTATTAGACTAGATGCCACAGTCGGCTTGGAAACGAATGCATTGGTGGCCCATGGAATGGGACGCGGTGGCACTATGCAATCGTACTATGTCATATAGGAGTATGCGATTTAGGATTATGATTTCCTCGTGCTACGACCCTTCCCAACAGGGGTTGAGGTGTTGGGTTATCACTTGGGGAAAGCTGTAGTTATGGTTGTTGGGTCACTGTGGCGGTTAGACATACGCTCGGCTGGTCATTAGGACAGCCTGCAATCTCAGTGGTATATTTAAGAGGGCCAATCGTACTGCTTTTAAATTATTGGAGTCAGCACCTTTACTTTCTATCATTTACTTTTATGTTGAGAGCCGGTGGTCGGCATGCTTTACTTTTTTGAGTACTCACGGTGGGCCTTCTCCGACAACCCTATGGCATATCGCGGGATGGAGTTCGAGGCTCGTACACGGGGCATACGTGCACTGTGCTTGTAGTAGCACATAACCAAAGACTTAGTAATGTTGTTTAGGTGGATAAGATTTAAAATGAATTGAATAACATATAGTGCATATGGATGTGATTGTTGTGTGGTCTTTCTTTTCACTTACTTAGCTAGTGAGCTCATTCCACGTGCGCACCTCTTTTAGATGATTTTGCAGGTCGTCCGCCTGAAGATCAAGAGTCAGGCCTCATAGTTGAGTTTCCTGATGAGGATTGGTGGGTCCCTGAGGAGTATGGGCACGGTGCTAATTGCACGTGCGAGGGCTGTGCTACGGGACCACAGTAATGACACCGTACAAGATTTTGCTTTTTGATTCTTTTGATGACCTCCCTTTTTATGTACTTGATACGTAAATTGTTATTATTTTTGTGTAAATATCATGCTTGCGGGCACACATGTATTTATCTATATACTACAATTTGGGTATCAAGTATATTGGGGATATTTACAGGTAATTTAAGTATTCCGCTGAACTTTTGAACACTTATCTTAGATGTGGGTATGCTGTGGTGGGTACTGTATTAGATGATCCTGGCAGGTTTGGGTTAACCAGAGTTAACCCGGTCACCGGTCCGGTTCTGTGTGAACGGGGTGTGACACAGGCAGTTAGGTAGGTAGGCATAAAACCCACCTAATTTCGATGACCACTCCTAGGAACTAGGTTGAACTGCACCAATCTGGAAAATACCCTGCCCTCAGGAAAAAGTCTAACTCGGATGCAGGTCTTGCTCGTGAGTCATTGATCACCTCATAAATGTATCTTGTATGTCCCGGATCATCAGTGGGCCTATGCCTTTAGTCCTAGTAGGACTATAGTAGGGAATACCTTCTGAAGAGATACCCAAAATCTCTACCTGTCTATCCATAGTAAGGATGATCTCCACACCCTTCACCATACTGATTATGGCAAACTCTCCCTCCTCCTCGGTAGCCTCAAGGTTGCAATAGAACTTCCTCACCAAACCCTTGTAGCACGGTCGGTCGATGTTGAGGATTGACTCCCAACCAAGAGCGAAAAACCTCTCTAAGAGGTGAATGGGGGAAAAATACTCCACAACCACCTGTTTCTCTAACATCACAGGTAATGAGCAGAAAGTACCCCACAAGGATGCAGTTCTCGAACTGTAGAAGACCATCTCGTCATAGTTGGATGGGTCTTCAGGATCCTCCCATTCTCTAGACGGAGATGGGGCTGAAGAGCTAGACCCCACCTCTTTCTTCTTGGCCTTGGAAGCTTTCCTCTTCCCTGATGGATCGATAGGTTCCTTACCTTTTCGTGGTGGCATCCTGAAAATGCAAAGAAAAGAGATAAGCACATGATGTAAAATGAGAAGTCAAAGTATAAGGAGTACCAAGTTGAGACAGATAGTAGAAATGGAATAAAAAAAATGAATATAATGAGCTATGATAGCATATGGTAGAAAGTTTTAGGAAATGTGATCTAAGCTAACATATTACAAATCATCAAACCCGGATACCTAAACCGGCCAAGTGATGGAAATCACTGAGTAAACACAGTGATGCAAAGCGATGAATGAGATGATGCATGTGGTGATTGAGGTATACAGTGATCCTAATGAGATGTAGCCTTAATGCATGAACAATCCAAGAATATAGAATATGAATAGATTCTTTCAAGAGAACACGAGATACAATACTAAATTAAACAAGAGATAGCATATCACTATTTGGATTCGGAATAAGATATTAAAGGATTGCAAACAAGTAGACCTAACATGTAGAAAAATTTTAAAATTTGAAGTCTAGCCAAATGAAAGAGTTACATTTCAATGGAAACAATTATTGACGATTCTATGCTTGAGGAAGTATGATTCAAATGTAAACTATGAATTCAATAATGGCTAGATATAAAATTTCCTAAATGTTTTGCCCTCTTCTTTTGGGCAAGTCCATATAAGGGTTGAGAACAACCATGCCGTCCAAATTTGGGCAAACTATGCAATGGAATGATTAGTAAACACTATGGATGCCCCAAAATCACAAATGGAATGCTAGATTGACATAGAGGAGAGAGATGAACAGTAGAAACCCCAAAATCGATGGCTAGGGCATAAAAAGGGGGAAATGCTCCAATGTTTCCAATCTATGGATCAAAGTACTTGGAAACTATAATCTAAGCTTTACATTGACATGTAAATTGTTTTCCATGAAGAGAATTGAAGGAAAAAACTAAAGTTTCAACCACATTGATGATTTTCCATTCAAAAAGAGAGAAACCCAGATTTTTAGAGAGAAAAAGAGGGTTTGTGAACTCACCTTGATGATTGAATAAGAGAGAAGGCAAATTGAATGGATCGTTGTGTCGATTCAGTGAGTTAAGTCATAAGGGATTGCCCAAAAATAGCCCAAGAACCGCTTGAGTTGGAGTGAAAGAGAAAGGAGAGAAAATGGGGTGAAAAACAGGGGTTTAAACCCTTTTAATTGCACCTCTCGAGCAACTCCAGCGGGTTTCAGCTAGCCATACCTACAGGTCTTTAGCCCATTGATTTTGGCAGTGAGTGCCCGATACCACCCATGGATCCTACGTGGCCTGCATTGGTGGATTTGAAGGTCATTTTTTAAGAATTATGAAGTTATAAGGGAGATTTGACCGACACATATAATGGAATGCAAATTTGGATTTTGAATTTTCATGTGCACTTTTCCTTGACTATTTTAAGGGTGTAAGTGCACAAGGTTGCGTACTAAGATTTGAACGATTGTGTAATGAATTGCAATACTAACCTATATGAAATTTTCATACAAATCAAGTACACTTAACGATGGTACACACTAGATCCGTGGGTGTCGCTCGAGGTGCACCTCGAGGTCCCCATCCTATTGGTAGGCCACCAATCAATAGGAGGCCTCAATCTACGGGGCAACATTCTAACCCACAACCTCAAGAGATAATTGATCAGAATGTGGCTCATGAGAATCCACCCATGACTATACTTCCTAATCCTCCACCGGTACTTACCCCTGGTGATGTTGAGAACTTGATTCAACAATCGAATCAGATTCTCCATAAGCAGATTCTCCAACAACAACTGGCATTTATGACTGCTATGCAATAGCAATGGTATGTTGCACTACCATGTCAGCCTCCCCAGGTAGATATTCCACAAGATCTAACTAGTGCGTCTGGTGTTGGGGCACAGGTTGGAGGTACACCACCTGGCATCAACCCTCAGAACCAAGTTAGAGGTACACCACCCATACTACCTCAAGGTACACCTCCATATATGATGCTACTTCCTTGGTACACCACCTATACTACCTCAGGGTATACCTCCATATATGATGCTACCTCCTTACCCATACCATCCGGTATATGCACCATATTTTTAGCTGGTGGGCCATACCACAAGAGTGATGGAGTCATTCAAAAGGAATCTACCTTCTACATTCACTAAGGTGGGAAGTGACCCTTTGGAACTGGGCCGATGGATCCAAGAGATTGAGAAGATATTTGAAGTGATTGAGTGCATTGATGCTCAAAAGATTATTTGTGCGAGTTTACAGCTTAAGAATGAGGCCAACTCCTGGTGGTAAGCCTCAAAAGCCATATTGTTTGCTACACACCCGGAACCCACATAAGAGCAATTCAAGGAGTTGTTCTTCGCAAATTACTACCCTCAGAGTTTTAGAGACCGCAAGGTATCCATTGGCATGATACTTGAGGCATTAGATCTCACCTACTATGCCTTGATTGTATAGAAGGCTAAAACCATTGAAGATAAGCTGAAAAGTGAATCAACCCTTACACTTGGAGTGTAGAAGAGAGTGAACCCTTATGCCGATCTGGGTGGCCTGACTAAGAACTTCTGTGGATCATACGAATTTGATCCTTCATATAGGCAACCCTATAGGCCATCGGGTTATCCTCCTTGACCCGTTGGTGGGCTGGGTAATACATTTTTTCACCCAAATACTAGTATGGTGCCCATAGCTACTAGACCACCTCATCCTCCACTTATGACAAGTCAGGCTCAGGGAGCTCTTGCTCTGGTTCGAGCTTTGCAGAACCGTTGTTTTAATTGCCATTCATATGGGCATTTTGCTAAAGATTACCGAGCCCGACCAGCCTTACCAGCCAATCAGCCTTCTGGGTATAGACATACTTTGACTCAAGGGAGTCAATCACAGGGAAGGATGTATGCTTTATCAGCTGAGGAAGTTGAAGCTAGCATAGAAGTGGTAGCAAGTACGATTTAATTCAAGAATTGCCTTCTAGTAAATATTGATGACATGCCATAATTATGTGCATTGTTGTATTAGGTGTCCTACCTATATCAGGTATACCAGCATATGTCTTGTTTGATTCAGGGGCTTCACATTCATTTGCATCAAAAAGATCTGCTAAGAAACTTGACATGACACCCAAGATATTAAAGCATAAGATGATAGTTAGTACACCTACAGGAAAAATTTCACAGTTGAAGGAAGTATATGGACCATGCATCGTTGAGTCAGTGGAAAGCAGTTAGATGCCCAACTCATCAAATTCAATATGCAAAACTTTGATGTTATACTAGGCATGGATTGCTTAACAACACATTGAGCAAGCGTGATGTGTGCTGAGAAACAGATCAAAGTGATTGATGATGAAGGGAAGGAACTGATATACCAAGTGGATATGATCAACCGGGTTAAGAAGGTCCTCGTCTCCACTCTGTAAGTGGTGAAGTTATTGGAAAATAGGTGTCAGGGGTACCTAACGTCGGTGATTGATTTAGATGCAAAGGTCATACCTCTAGAGGAAGTAGAGGTAGTTAAAGAGTTCCCAGATGTCTTTTCAGATGATTTAACTCTGCTACCACCTGACAGGGAGCTGGAATTTGCTATAGATTTGGTCCCTGGAGCTGCTCCGATGTCCAAGGCTTCGTACCGAATGGCACAAGTGGAATTAAAAGAATTGCAAGCACAGTTGCAAGACCTATTGAAGAAGGGATTCATACGCCTAAGTGTATCACCTTGGGGTGCTCCAGTGTTGTTTGTTAAGAAGAAAGATGGAAGCCTACATATGTGCATTGATTACTAGGAGTTGAACAAGTTAACCATCAAGATCCTATATCCATTGCCACGCATTGATGATCTATTTGATCAACTATAAGGTGCTAAGTTATTTTCAAAGATTGACCTCAGATCTGGTTATTATCAACTCAAGATAAAGAGTGGTGATATACCAAAGACAACCTTTAGAACTTGGTACGATCATTATGAGTTCTTAGTGTTGTCTTTTGGGTTGACCAATGCAGAAACAACTTTCATGGATTTGATGAACCAAGTGTTTTACGAAGTTCTTGACAGGCAGGTCATTGTTTTCATTGATGATATCTTGATCTACTCGAAGTCAGAAGAAGACCATGCAAAACACTTGAGGATGGTACTACGGAGACTGAGAGAGCAACAGTTGTATACGAAATTCAGAAAGTGTGACTTTTGGCTCAAACATGTTGGATTCCTAGGACATGTGGTATCTGAAAATGGAATTGAAGTGGATCTGGATAAGGTGAAAGTCATAGTAGACTGGGAGGTACCCAAGGGTGTAACAAAAATTAAAAGTTTCTTGGGTTTGGCAGGTTACTACAGAAGCTTCATCGAGAACTTTTCTCGGATTTCAGCACCAATGACCAAGTTGACTAGGAAGGGTATAAAGTTTGTTTGGTCAAAGTAATTAAGAAAGTTTTGAAGAGCTGAAGAAGCGACTAGTGTTAGCACCAGTGTTGACTATTCCTAAAGGCATAGGTGGAATAACAGTGTATACTGATGCTTCCAAAGTCGGATTGGGCTTTGTACTTATGTAACACAGCAAGGTGGTAGCATATGCGTCCAGACAGTTGAAGGACTATGAAAAGAACTACCCCACCCATGACTTAGAACTAACAACGATCATTTTTTCCTTAAAGATTTGGCGTCACTACTTGTATGGGGAAAGGTGCAAAATATACAGTGACCACAAAAGTCTTAAGTACTTTTTCACACAAAAAGACTTGAATATGAGACAAAGGAGATGGCTTGAGCTTATAAAAGATTATGATTGTGATATTTAGTATCACCCAGGGAAGGTCAATGTAGTGGCAGATGCATTAAGCCAAAAAACTCAAACCGTGTCACTTGCCTATCCAGCTATCAATCCAGAGCTCATACAGGAGGCGATGTTAATGGATAAAATCCTCTTGTATGAGGGAGCGACCTTGGAACTAGAGCACCAGTCAGATGATGTTCAACAGTTGACTATGTCCTTGGCAGCTCTACAGGTACACTCTTCCATCAGGGAAGAAATCATAATGAAATAGCCTTTGGATCCTAAGTTACAGCGGATCAAAGAGACGATTCAAGAGCAAACAATGAATGACCCTAGTTTCACAATAGCTAGTGACGGGCACTATTGTTTCATTGCAGATTGTGTGTGCCCTACGATGAGGTGATACAAGACAAAATAGTAAAAGAAGTACACAGTTCTGAGTACTCTCTTCACCCTGGAAGTACCAAGATGTACAAAGACCTAAAGTAACACTAATGGTGGCCAACAATGAAGTCCACAATAGCTTTGTATGTATTGAATTACCTTGTACGTCAGAAAATCAAAGCTGAACGACACCGACCTTTTGGTACTCTTCAACCACTCCTAGTACTCAAGTGGAAGTGGGATAACATTGCAATGGACTTCTTCATTGGACTACCACGTGCATCCAAAAAAATGGATGCAATTTGAGTGGTAGTTGACAGGCTTACTAAGATAACTCACTTTATTCCGATCAGAATCAATTACACCATGGATAAGCTAGCACAACTTTACATGGATAATGTGGTACAATTACATAGCGTACCGGTGAGCATTGTATCAAACAGAGACTCGAGGTTTACCTCCAGATTCTAGAAGAGCTTCTAGCAAGCCTTGGGATCACAATTGAACCTGGGTACGACCTTCCATCCACAGACTGACGGATAATCTGAGTAGACCATACAGATATTAGAAGTCATGCTCCGAGCCTATGCCATGGAAATGAGTGGCAGTTGGGAGGAATATATACCTCTTATGGAGTTTGCTTACAACACCAGCTACCAAGCTACAATTGAGATGGCTCCATATGAAGCATTATATGTTAGAAAATGCAGAATTCCTCTATAGTAGGATGAAGTAGTCAAACGTTGAATGCTTGGATCGAAAATGATTCAAATAACATGCGATAAAGTCAATGTTATTAGAGAAAGAATTAAAGCAGCTCAGTCACGTCAAAAGAGCTATGTAGATAGTCGTATGAAGGAAATGGAATTCTAAGAGGGAGTGAAAGTGTTCCTCAAAATATCTCCTACCAAAGGTCTTCACAGATTTCACAAGAAAGGCAAGTTAAGTCCGAGATATATTGGTCCATTTGAGATTTTGAAGCGAGTTGGGGCAGTAGCATACATGTTGGCATTACCACCTTTCCTCAGTAGTGTTCACAATGTCTTCCATGTATCCATATTGAGGCAGTACGTTCACGATCCAACCCACATGCTACCTATAGAACCGGAATACTTAGAAGCTGATATGACATATGAAGAACATCTGGCTAAGATTTTAGACACGAAGGTGAAAACTCTCTGCAACTGCTCTATCACTTTTGTGAAGATTCCGTGGGCTAACCACCTGATCGAAGAGGCATCTTGGGAGAAAGAGGATGATATTCAAGCCTTGTATCATCATCTTTTTAGACAACCAGGTACTACAATTTCGATGACGAAATTTTCAAAAAGGGGGGGGTAATGTGATACCCTACTTTCTAAACTAGGTCTAATTACTCGTATTGACTTGGTTTGATTATGTAGGGGTTGAACCAGAGTATAATATGTGCATCCAAACCTTACATTTGCATGCACCACGAGGCCATGTACAAGAAGTAAAGGTACGTACTAGTATTTATGGGTGCCAATGTAATTTAATTATATGTGGGAGTTTATTCCTATTGAAACCCAAATGGAGCACTAACAAATGAGAATACCCACTTGAGATATACCCACCTGAGAATACCCACCTGAGATGGTACCCACCTATAACTAAAAGACATTTTGGGGGCCTAGGTATAAAAGGGGGGAGACATTTATTGTCTTCTCCCTCATTAATGATAGTTGGTGGTGGGAGAGTAAAGAAGAGAGAGAAAGAAGAAGAAGGGAAAAAGGAAAAAGAAGAAGAGAAATCGACCGTAGAGCTTCACCAGAGCTAGGTCTTGATATTTTGAGCCTGAATTAATGATCAACTCGTCGGGATCTTCGATTTGAGGTAGGTGTTATACATATTCCAAGGATTCTTTAGAAAACCCCTTTCTTAAACCATCTTTTTGATTTTTGGGAAAGAACCCACTTGGATCTTGCTAATCGTACTTGGATAATCAAATCTAAGATCTAATAGAAGGTGTGTACAATGATTTTGAAGGATTTAGAAGGAGTGTTGGTGAAGATCTAGAGTATTTAAAAGTTCTTGAGCTAAAGAAGTAAAATTTGGGGTTTCATTGGTGTTTGTGAAAAAGACGTAAGAATCTCCCTTTTTCTTTTGATTTGATCTTAGATCTAGGTTGATGATACATGATTGGACCTTAGATGAGTGATTTGAGTCACCAGATCGACCGCAAATAAGTTCCCTGAGCCAGAGAGAAGATGGGGAAGATGATAGAAAAATTTCATTTCAAGACTAGGGGGTGTTCCAGACCCACCTATCTTTGGGTCTCTGGCCCACCTGAGTTTCCTAAACTCAATTTCTGAGCCTCTGGTGTAACCGGATGATAAAAGACCGGTGGGCTCCAAGGCCTGCCTGTCTTTGACTTATGTCCACCTGTCTTTCTAGAATACCCAGAATGGGTCCAAATTTGATGAGTAACCCCCATTTATGATTCTAAACCTAATTTTAGTGTTTAAACATGATGATTTTGACCCAAAAATAGTGAAATGATAAACCATTATGTTTATGATATGTTACACTCATTATACGCATACCCACACATCGGATCTCTTACGTACCGGGTACAAGCACCGTGTACATATACATGTAAAGGGGGAGTGGACTTTGATTTAATTTTGAAATGTTTATGCATCACTTTACATGTGTTAGTCTAGTCATTTCATCATGTCACTTGTGTGTAGTCATCATGTATGCCATATCACGCATTGTATGTGCATTTACATAACATGTTATGCTTTGCTTTATAATGAATATTCTTTATGTCTTGATGTATATGATGGAGGAATTTTATTTGGACATGATACCGTAGACGGCTTAGAAATGAGTGCAAGGTGGCTCGTGGAATGGGATGCGGTGCCATCGTGTAATCGTACTATACTCATATAGAGGCATGCCGTTAGGATTTGATTTACCCCTTTGTGCTATGACCCTTCCCAACAAGGTTTATATGTTGGGGGACCATTGGGGGGAAGCATTGGGTTACAATTTTTGAACTCCTACAGTAGTTAGAAGTACACACGACTGATCGCTAGGACAGTCGGTAACCTCGGTGGTATATTCAAAGGACCGATCGTACTGTTTTTATTTTGGGTGGAGTCACCCATTTACTTTTTGTCATTTAAATTTTCTGGGAGTCGGCTTGCATTTTAAATTTTGGTACCAATGGTGGGCCTTCTCCGACAACCCTATGGGATTTCGCAGCTAGTATCAGGGGCATACGTGCTCTATGGTTGTGAGTAGCACATAGTCTATGACCTAGTAATGTTGTTAGGCTAATAGGATTAAAATGGATTGCATACACATAGGTGCATTTGTATTGTGACTGCTTGTGTGGTCTTCCTTTCCACTTACTAGGCTAATGAACTCATCCCACGTGCATAATTATTTTTAAGTGATTTTACAAGTCACCTGCCTAAAGATCAGGAGTCGGGCCCCACTGTGGAATTTTCCTTTGAGGACTGGTGGGTCCCTAATGAGTTCGAGCACGGTGCTGATTGCACGTGCTAGGATAGTACCGCATGACAGCAGTGACTCCAGAGTGATTCTTGTTTATTCTTTTGATGTACTCCCTTTTGATGACTTGATACTTAAATTGTTATATTTTTATGTATATATCATGCCTTCGGGCGCAAATGTATATAACTTTTATAACTCAATTTGGGTATCAAGTATTTGGGAAATAATTACAGGTATTATTATGAATAGATCTTCCACTGAAAACACAGGTCTGATCTTACTTTAGTGGATGTATGTTGTATTGCAGTTACTACATTATTGATCCTGGCAGGTTTGTGAGTTAACCGGAGTTAACTTGATCACCGGCTCAGTTCTATGAGAGTGGGGTGTGACAGTAATTATGGTGGATAGTTCCAAAAGAGGGCCAAAGTGGATACATTAGGGATGCCAAAAAATCGCATCCCTAGCTCGCCCGAGCCCAGACAGGGTTTGGGATGAATTGTTCAACCCGTAGGGACAAGCGCAAGCTGGGATTTTTAACCCTTAGCTTGGCCCGACCCAATTCGATCCTATATACACTATTTCTATCTAAGTCTATGAGTATAAAAATATTTTTATTGCTAAAGGTTATCAAAGATTATAATAAATATAAAGGGATTACAAGATTAACATCTACGTATTTCTGGACGAAAAAATACAATATACAAATGTACAACTTTGGTTTCACCGTCGGCATTGCCATCAACAAAGGCCAAAGCAGCAAAACCATGACTAAGTATCCACCTTCGGCATTGCCATTAGCAGAAACCTTAGACAGGGTCACCAATGGTCACAAAACTCACTGGACAAAATGATACCTATGTCTTTCATTACAGTCCCAATAAATATCATGCGATATAAATGATGGGTGGTCATTCCAAAAATTGGAACTATGTAGAATTGCCCGTTTCTCGGTAAGAGCATCAGCTGTAGTGTTTCCCTCCCTGTAGCAATGAGAAACTCTCTAGTGGATAGCATCTAGGAAAGACTTTAAGTAGATCCACCATTGAAAGAAAATCCATGGAATGGAATTTTGATTAATGCATGTGACCACAACTTGAGAATCACTTTCAATCTATATCCATTGGAAACCTTTTTGCATAGCATATTGAATGCTAATGAAAAATGCACTAAGTTATGCAAAGAAGTTAGTTTGAATGCCAATATAATGATTGAAGCAGCCCATCGAGTAGCCAGCCGAATTTCGAAAGATACCTCCCACAGATGAATGTCCCGAGTTACTTAACGATCATCCATCAATATTAAGTTTTCACAATTAAGTTTCTGGTTTCCTCTAAATAACTTCATTGATCTTCATTCTTGCAGAATTCATAGAAGGCAATCCAACCCACCTTGTTATTAGAAGCTCATCCAAAGATCTAACCACGCATTTCATTGTTCCTCTCGCATCTTGTAGGTCCTTAAAGATGAAACATAGTACCATCTTGGCAAGCCTCGTCTTTCCTTCAAATCGCCTTAAATTTCTCTTCAACCATATATGTAAAGGAATGAGGACAAATACAACTTTCCAAACTTGCTTAAGGGCGACCAATTCAGACTTCCTCTGCCACCGAATACAAAAATCTTGTACAGTTGGAATATTTGGCCAAGGAACTTTATATATATATATATATATATATATATAAAAGAATAAAAGCCATACTGTAGAGAAAAAACATTCCAATAAAAATATATGCTCCATTGTCTCAACTTGATGCAAACAAAGATGATAGCGAGATGCAAGGGGAACACCTCGTTTCATGAGATCAACATCTGTAGGCAGCTTGTGTAACACCCTGAATTTTGAGGCAACTGAATCCCGGTGTTAAGATCTGGCTGATAAGAGGGGTATTGGACTGCAGACTATGAACCCCATGCATACAACAGTTTAAGGAAGAAACTGGCAAATTAGAAACCTAAGTAGGAGGGGTAAAGTGGTCCAAAGGTGTGAGAATGGTATGACAGTTGGTAGACTAAACAAGGCAGAGGTTTAGACATCTAGAAAGCCTAGAAGAAGGCAACTGTCTGTTGGCAAACCGTCTAGCCGATTTGGGTGGCAGAATGCCCAAAATCTGGGTTTTTTCTCTGTGGGTCCCACCTCTTTGTAGTGTGATTCCACCGACTCGTACCAAATGTAGGGGCATGTTTAAGGGTTCTAATGCACCAATCAGAATAGGGAACAACGAGGTCTACAAGTAATTATTAAATTTTAAAGAATTATAAAAATAGGTTATTTTTTTTAGGTTGCTGGCCAAATAGACTCCAAGGTCTGTTTTAGCCAATAAATAAGGGCATATGGAGGGCGGCTATGTTCATTTTAGCTGCTGTGTTCATATGAAACCAGAGGAGAAAAGAAAAGAAGGAAGAAAGGAAGAACAAGAAGAAGAAAGAAGGAAGAAGAAGGAAAATGGAGGGGAAGAGCTGCAGCTGGGTTGTTGTTATTCCTGCTACTGCCAGGGAGACGCTGCTATAAGGTGGAGCTTCTGATGCTACTCTCTATGTGCTGCCAAGGGAACCCTAAGTGCTTCCAAGGTTGCTGCCACAGCTAGGATGTGGTCTGGAGCTAGACAGCTACACCAAGACACACATTGATACACCTGCAAGTCCCAAGAACTGCAAATAAGGTAATTTTTCCTGACCTACCCTATGGATTTTTGGTAGTATAATTCTACCAGTAGGGTTAGGGCTAGTGTATTGGAGGTAGGGAAATAGCTATGGGAAGTCAGTCCAGCTCCCTACAGCTAAAACCCTAATTTTGGGACCTAAATTAGGACCCAATCGGCTATGCAATTGTTTAGGAGTAGGCTATTCATCATTGCTGAGGCTATCAGCTAGTGCAGGCTGAAGACTGCTGAATCCTAGACTGGAACAAATGAGGCCTAAACTCTGGTGGGACACATAAGAACTCTGCAATACCCTGCATAGAGGTCTCTCGAATAGTGGCCCTGGAACCAAGAGTGTTTAGCCTAGAGGTGAGTTTGGTGTCCATAGAGATGACACTAGAATGCATTTGAGAGAATCCTCTCAAGATATAGTCCATTACCTCTCGCATGTCAAGATTACCTATGGAAGTAGAGGGTGTAAAGGAACCCGCAGTGAAAAAGCCTTTATCAGACGCTCTAACTTGGGTTACGCGGCATCCACCTTCTTAGAAGAGGCTATATAAGTGTCGAGAGACCGTTGAGTAAGTCCAAAACATTGATGGCTTTAGGAACAAAACTGTTGATCATCGTACCCAAGTCTTTAAGATAATCCCCACCAACACGCTGCTTTTCTGAAAGAGTAGGGTCAACCAAAATATCATTCACAATATGTTCCAGATCAACGAGCCGCCCACTTCTCCAAAATTCTCGCGCAGACATGTTAACCAAGGACTCATATAGAGCCTTAACACGATCAATGACTAAGGCAACTTGAGAAGATGCACTCGGAGTCGTCTCAGGAGGCTGAATATGAGAGGATCTGAGAAGGTTCAGGTGAGAGAGCGTGCCCTTAAAGTCCAGGAAAGATATGGAAGCTTGCAAAAGAAAATTTCGTCACCTTTTTGCACATAAAGGGAAGAGATAAGGAAGACTAAATGGTGGGACTTACTTCTTCAAGAGCTGGAGGAGATGGAATTGTAGGAAAAATGGGAGTAGGAAGCTGATCAGAAACTTTACCCTTGCCTTTAGGATCACCATAAACCAAAGAAGCGTTAGCATGAGAATGCAAAGGCAAAGTGGTGCCCTCTGTAGACTTCTTAGAAGGAGAATCAGATATAAGTATTCCAGACCGTGACCGTTTGGAGGCCTGAGGAGCTGGCTTGGTCAGAGAATTTGTGGTTGACCATTTACCTCGTCTCAATCTCTTTAAGGGAACGTGTTGTTCTGGGTGATCGCTCTCTGGTAAGATAGGAAAATATTCAACAATTTGAACTTCATCAGGATTATTGTGAGATTCTTGGGCAGCACTACCTGAAAGCGCAACTAGAGAAGACAAATGTATGTAATGACCAAATACAAATGAAAGAGTTAACGGTCATAAGGTCATAAAAGGAAAAGGAAAAGGAAAAGAGATACCAAGGTACGGATGATACTCGACTACAGCTACGTGGCCTTTTACATTGTGCCACTTATGATCGGTGGCCAAAAGGCTTGAGAAATTTACATTTTCTGTATAAGCGTGGACGTTCACCACGTCAACAATGGTGAAAGGGGCGCTGGTAAAGGAGGTTTCTTTTCCATTAGACACGTAAATTCGTGACAAATGGTCATACTTCATGAATTGATCACGGGGCGACCTACTGGAATACCCTGACTGTGCCATGAAGTCATGACGCTCAACACGCTCTATATTTTCTACTGCTTTACGATGTCTTTCTTTCATGATCCGACGATCCGGAATGTATTTTACATGGAAAGCCTTTTCATATGCTACGATGGAGCCATATGAAGAATTACCTTTGGAGGATAGAAGACGATGCTTGCGGCCATCCTGATTCTGCACATTGGAAAAGGACGCTACATTAGAGCCTTTGCTGTGAGTTGAAGTGGTAGACGCACGGTCAGAAAGAGCTACATCTAAATCCCCAGTGAAGTACGACTGCTGTCATGCCCCGTTCATGTAGAACCAGATCGATGACTAGGTTACCTCCGGGTAACCCAAGAATCACCAGGTTCATCTGATACAGTAAACCACAACACAGCAAGCGACACAAGATATGAGAATGTAATTAAATAGTTCAGCGAAAGACTTGTCACATGTAAATGTAAATTCCCCATTACTCTTGATACCCAAATTGTAATACATAGTATGTATATTTACATGTGGGCCCGTAGGCATGATAATTACACAAGAAAATAACAATTTAAATATATAAAGTACAAAAGGGGATAATAGCAAAATAATAAAAAAGAAAAGTGATGATAGGTAATCACTACTGCTGCCCTGCAATGCAGCCCTCGCACGTGCACTCAGCACTGTGCCCAAAACCTTCTAGAACCCACCAGTCCCCCATCGAAAACTCGACAGTGGGCCCGTCTCTTGCTCCTCAACGGAAAAACCTGTAAAATCATCTAAAAAGGTGTATATATAAGGGGTGAGCTCACTAGCTTAGTAAAGAAAAAGAAAGACATAAATAAGCAACCGCATTTCAAATGATCCTATATGTATGCAATTGAATTTTAAGCCTAATTTCCTAGGCAATAATGCTAAGTCATAGGTTACGTGTTACTCACAACCACAATGTGTGTGTATGCCCTGGGAACGACCGTGAGTACTTGAAAAAGTAAATCATGGTCCAACCACAACATAAAAGCAAATCGTGGCCGAACCACAGCAGAAAATAAATGTAGTATGCTCGGCCCTCTGAATATATCACTAAGATTTCCAACTGTCCTAATGATCAGCCAAGCATACTTCTAACCACCACGGTGGTCCGGGATCGATGCTTCCTCCTAGTGATAATCCAACACCTAAACCCCTGTTCAGAAGGGTCGCAGTGTCAACCTAAACCTAATGCATCTATATGAGATAGTACGACTACATAGTGCATCCGTGTCCCATTCCACGGCGCACTAATGCATTCGTTTCTAAGCTGACTACGGCGTCTAATCTAGAATTTCATCACATATCCCACAAATCATCATCGTCCAATATTTGCATCAATTCATATTCATAATTCAAAGCAAGTAACAAGTATTTGAAATTTTAAAGATACAACATAACGATTCATAAATGTATCCTGCAGTCAAAGAGACTTATGCATGAAGATGGCATTCATAAATGACAAGATGATGTGCAGAATGAAATGATGCAATAAAGACTCCAAACTAATAGCAACATTCCCTTCCTACTTACCTATTCATGTACAAGTTGTGCATACTCGGTATCAGTGAGATTCGGCATGGGAAGACGAGGGTCACAAAAACCTAACATAGAAAGGAAGCTTAGAATACGTCCATTTTGGAACCATAAAACAATGAAAGACATGGTTACGATGCGTTTAATAACGCAAAGAAGGCTATCGATGAAGTTTGAGCTCGAATGGAGCTCATTGGACCATAGGCGGGTCATACAGGTGGGTAGGAGGACCCACCTGTGCAATCCAACCATGCAGGCAACACCTAGACCACACCGACGGGTGCTATTGGCAGGTCTAGGCACCCGCCAATACCAGTCCTACCCGCCAATAGGACTCGAGGCACAACCAAGACTAGTGGGTCTGGCTACCCACTAGTGCCACCCACCAGTGTCAAGCGGGTTCTTGCTGTCCCCATTTTCCTCCTTCACTCTACCTTTTGGGAACCCGGAGGGTTGATTCCTTCGTATTTTTCACACATTTAGGACTCCATTTACATGAATACAATATAGGTCTAGGTTTAAATTGAGATTTAGGAGCAATTCATACCTTCAAGCTCAAGAAAACCCCAAAACCTAAGATTCCTCCTCTAACTCAAGACATCACTTAAATGCTTTTAGATCTTGTTTGTTCCTTCTTTAAAACCTTCAAAGAAAACACATAGACTCTCTTTTAACTCTTTGATTTGACCACACAAGAGAGATTCACAAGATTCAATGGATTTTACACTTACCTACCTCGAATCGCAGCTTTAAGGTTCCAATCACCTTCCTGGCGTCGAAACGGCAAGGTAAGGCTTCGGCAACTAGCGGGGAACTCTTTCTTCCCTTCTCTTCCTTCTTCTTCTCCATCCTCTTTACTCTTCTCCACCAACCTTGCTAAACAATAAATGGGAGAAAAGTAAATGCTATTTATATTTGGGTCATAAATATCTACTATGGTGTGTTTGGTTTTGACACCTTATGGCCCGAATCGCATTAAACTGCGATGCCGAGCGAAGTAGTGGGGAGTACCAGACATATATGATCCCATTATGATAGGGAACTTGAAACACACATGATCACCCAAGTTGGGCTTGTTGGGGCCGTCATTTTCCCTACAGGTAGGTCTCACGGGAGGGTTGTATCACCTATGACTACCCACCTATTGGCCAAAACATGGCCAACCTTGCTGGACTTCGGTGGGAATCAGTTCTTAATGCATATTTCACTCCTGCCACTTGTCATGAACCAAATTCTCATCATCAAATATGACAACAAACCTTCCTTACTCGTACATAGCCTTATGATATGTATAAGGGCATAGCTTAGGCGTGCGAACCACATAGGGCATTGGTTCAAATTTGTCTACCCACCCTGCATTCGAAGTCACCCTTGCCATCATATACCATAAGGCACCCGCATTAATCCTTGCTGGTTTGGACCCTACATGACAAAACTGAACTAATTGGACAATAAATTGGGTTTAGAGAGTAGTGCACTACAACTGCCACAAGGATCGAAAATCATTGGTTATAGCAAGAGCTAACTGAAATGGAACATGAATAATTTCGGAAAGAACTAAAGCCTTGATGTCCATAATTTTTTAAATTTCTTCCTCACTAGACATTGTAGGATGATCAAGCTTCTGGTAGGACAACGAGTAACAACAAGGAAAGGAAACAGACTGGGTAAGGCCGAACTGACTAGCCACAAAATGAGGATTATAGCTAGGGGTGAAACAGGGTCGGGTTGGGCTGCGTTTTTTAAAACCCAAGCCCAACCCTACATCCAATTAATTGGGCCCGAGCCCGGCCTAACCCTGCTAGGGCTTAGAAAAATTCAACCCTAACCCGCCCTCAGGGAGGGCCAGGTTGGGTCGGGCTCTTGCATCTATACCATTTTTTTTAACATACATCTAACGCCAAGAAATCATTCCAATAGATTGATTAAAATTAAAATTGGATGATGAATTTATACTTTATAATATGTTGTGTAATAGGGTTTTCAAAGCAAAAAATGCAAGCGGTGTGTGCATGGAACATTATAATATATTATATTATAACCTATGTTGCAATATATATATATATATATTATAATAATCTGTAGCACTAACAATGTTACAATATGTATATATTATAATAATATTATATAATAAGGACTTAGGGTTAAAAGTAAGGGTTGGGTTGGGCTGGGCCCGACCTGACCCTGACTCAAGGTTGGGGTTCTTCAAGCCTAACCTGCCCTCAAGGTAAAAAAACTTGGCCCAAGCTTGTTCAGGCTCAAGGCGGGTTAGAACGGGTTCAGGTTGTCAGGGCCAAACTTTCACCCCTAATTATAACATTCTGCCCGACACATATTATTCTAAGAATGCTCCAGGGTTATGCCAAAATGCAAATCACGGTAGGTTAAATAACTTGCCCAGAGATTGGGCACAGACAAGGGTGCATGGATAGTGGCGATTAACCATTCAGGTATGTTGCTGAGAGTACGGAAAGGAATGAAAAGATCAGGAGAATGGTCAAAGGAAAGAGTAGAAAAGAAGTTATAATACTCAGCATAAGAGAGAGGGGGAGCTGACACATTTTCAAAAGAATAGCCCATAGTGAGTGACGAATTTTGAATTTGGAGGGGGTAAATTTTAGGGAAGTAGGCTCTAAGCCACATCTGAAGAATCCAAAAGGGGCCATCCCCATTTATGAGATGTTCTTCTAGAGTAAATTGCCCCCATGATACAAACTGGAAAGGACTATCGAAGCTAAGTCCACAGGGTGACCGTCAGCTATGGCGTTGGCCAATTTCAAATAGGCTTGGAAATCTTTTCCGCCCTTGAACAAACCATAGAGTGACATAGCCATGTGAGCAGAAACACCACATATTCTTGGTGGGAAATTGGACCGGATTGCTTTCGGTAGGCTGTTATATAATTGGGATAAGTACAATGTTTAGCAAATTTGAGCCATGATCGGCAAGAAAACCTTTGGTGGCTCCATTGAATTCCTCAGCTGAAGACTTTAGACCAATAGGATGCCCATATCCATAAGGGTAGGGCTAAGCATCTCGAAAGAAAAGTGAAAGGTGTTCGTGGAGTGTGACCAAAAACACATGGCTACCTGAAGAAGGGGATGGTCAAGGGAAATAAAATGTTTGGTCAGTTGGACAGCATGATAGATCCCCAACGAATGCCATTCGTCAGATTTAGCTACAATCATTCTCTCCATCCACTCGCTCCAGCCATCTTGGTGGCGAGGCCAGAAATGAAACCAATTTTTAGGTTTGACTTCATCTCTAATGGGGTCAGGACGATGAAAAAGGAGCCCTTCTTTCTTATGACAAGGAAAATTGCTAACCCTAAAAGGGGCAGAAGGCAAGGTAGGGCCAAGAGATAAAGAGGAGTCATGCAATATGAGTACCTCGGGATGAACTGATTGAGCGCGAAGAGAATCTCTAGATTGCCCCAACTGGTCTTCTAAAGATGGCTTGTTATGAAAAAAAGCAAAAGAACTCATTTTACTCACAGAAGCAGAAGAACAGAGTAAAGATGGAAGAAGAGGATGAGAATAATACCTATGGAGACTATGTAGCCTTTTAAAAGGGAAGGAAGGAAAGTTTCACTGAAAACACGTCGGTCAGGAACGCATGGCAACATAACATAGGCCAAAAAGGAGCTTGGTTGACATAGTACGGAAAGAGCAATTATGGCTAGAGATTTTAAAATTTTTGAATGGTAAAACCGAACTGCCAAAGGTTGTATCTAAGGCCCATAGGGGTCAATTCAATAATGTGCCGACCTTGAAACTTTGAGACGGTTACCAAAAGAGACCATTAAACACTAATTATTTACATAATCCACAAATACTGTTGGCCAATTAATGGCTTCATAAGGTGGATTATAAGGGGAAATTGTTGGTGCCAAAATTCAAAATTTGTGCCTGAAAACGTGGTAGGGGCAGTTTCGGGCATGAAAGAGGAGAACGTGGGTTGACCATATCAATGTATCACCCACATATGATACAACGTTAGCACATAGAAGTGGTTAAAGCATGCTTATGGCAACGGACACCAATGGGACAGGTGTTAACGGTACAGGGAGATTCCACTTCATGTGAGAAGTGGGATAGTGGCGTGCATAGTAGGGGACGGTTAGCTTTTGAAATATATAAGGAGAGAAAACTGGCCAAGTTGAGGACAATCGACAACAAATCAAACACAAATCAACTACAATGCAATTTCTTTTATTTCATACTTTGTCTTTCAAATTTCTAGAGTTAGAGATGGAGTAGAACTCTATCGTTCACTTCTTTTGAATTTATAATCCACAGAGTCTATCCATTAGGCTCTCGTGATTTGTATTGAAAACCCCTTTTTGAGGAATATAACGCAGATTATTTTTCTCATCTTTTGGAGGCTTTGATCATTGAAAGTCCCTGGAGCAATCAGGGTGAGAGGAGAGCCCAAGTCGTTTGAGCAAAGTTAGGTTCAAAATTGAATCCGGTCATGAAGGATTCTAGCACACTCGTGCACTCATCGATACGGTCAACTGACCGTTGCATAAGGAAGGATTTCGTGCCAACAGTTTGTTACAAATTCTAAATAATATTGCTCCAATATCAATATAGCAATTGCATCACATTAGCTAATATATTTTTTTAGATTTTACTTTCATAAAATTTTCTAGCTTTGGACATATTGTGGATTATGGAATTATGCTCATAAATTTGAATCAACAAACTCATTTAAACATCAAAATGCACTTTGCTTTGTTATCTTGTTCATATAAATTAATTGGATAATTTGGTCTTATGTTATTTGAGAGCAGGTAAGTTTAGGTTAACAAGTTTTTAGTAATTTACATTGTGAAATATTGGAATTTTTGACAATGAAATTAGATGGTTCAGTTTCAATCATGCTATTAGTCCCTTGATGAGCACATTTATGTGTGAAATCTAGGTATACAAGCATGCATTTTACATATTTAGAATGGAGCTACCTTGGGTTTTACTCTCTTTTTGCTGGTTAATCTAGGATTAATCTAGGATAATCCTTAATGCATTTTAAATGCCTTAAGGATTATCGGGTATTGTATCTCCAATTTTACACGTAAAGAGGTCCTGTTTCTTTTCATGGCTATGAAGAGGATGAAATTCTGAGCAAAATAGATGTGTTGCATTAAAAGTACACATTCGTTTGGTCACTGTACAAGTGATTATTCTTCTCGGGCCAGAGAAAAAGAATAATGAATCAGAACTGAATCGAGATGCAGGCCAGCCCTTCTGCAATTGTCCCAAGGAATATTTCAAATTCTAATAAGGATCGATGGACCCCCTTGCCTGATTTAAGATTCTTTTTTGGTAACAACAACTATCTAGCGTAGTTGGTGAGTTGTGGTGTGCAAAAATCCCTTTTCTCACTAAGAGGTCTCAAGTTCGAATCTCTTGGCTACCATTTTTTAAAATTTTTTTTGGAAGATTTTCTCTCCTATCTTCCTCTTACTTAAAGACAAGGGGCATGGACATAATTTTGCATTAAAATAGAATATTATCTAAATCCAAGGAAGAAAAATCGTCCAAAGGGGGGGGGGAATTTGTGCACAAGTTTATGAGAAAAAAAATAGAAAAAGAGGAAACCAAAATCGTGGGAGATCTCCTCTCCTACGATTCTCTCTCTTCTCTCTCCTCCACCTCATCACACAAATTTGGCCAAGTGGTTGTGCACAAAAGAGGAGAAAAAAAAAATAAGGAAAAAAGGGGAAGAAATAAAAAAAAATCCCCTACTTCCTATTTTATCTCCCAATCCCCCCTCCACCTCATCAAAATAGTCCAAGAGGATCTCCCATGGGCGTCCTCCTCTACTCCCTCCCTTCTCCCTATAAAAAGGAGTCAACCAAACCCTAAAGGGGTGTCGCTCTCTTCCTCTCTTCTTCTAGGTTTTTAGTTGTGCTCTCTTTTTCTCTTTAGTTCTTCGTCATAGTTTTTTTATGCAAGCACTTTTGTAATTTTTTTTTTTATTAATGCATGTCTTTTATTTTGATTAATGCAAACCTTTTATTTTATTGTTCAAGTTAGTCAAAGGTGTACTAATTTTAATTTCTAGTTCTAGGCTTAGTTCTAGGTGACAAGAACTTACAAGCTGTGGAAGATCTTTTTCAAGTTCAGTTTCCTCTTCATGATTTGATTTCTCCAGGCCTAGCAATTTCAGATTTGATTTAGTTCAAATCTGGTTTTTGGGGATGGTAGTAATTCAAATCAATCAAGTCATTTTAATTCAAGGATTGAAGTATGGAAGTTCAAGTAAGTAGGCTTCTACAGTTGTCTTCTCGCCCCTCTCTCATTCCCTCTTCTTGCTACCCATCATTCGTAAATTAGGTTTTAAATTTTTAGTTTTATATTATTGCTTTCCCTTTCCCCCAAGGTTCATGGCTAGATGCATGTATTGGCTTTGCCCCTCTCTGGCTATAGAACCATCCTTTTATTTTGATTATTTATATTGCATCACTTCCCTTAAAACCAAGTAGAAAAGCCCTTGTAAGAGTACTCTTTGGTCAAGTAGGGAAGTTTATATTATTTATGGTGCATCTCTCAGGCTAAGTAGAGATACCTACTTGTGTGCCTTTCTCTAGTTTTTTTTCCTTTTTATTTTATTTATTTACATTTTAGCACTTTTTATTTCAGCACTTTTACTTTCAGTTATTTGCTTTTTAATTGCGTGGTTTGAGTATTTAAATTCCTAGATGACGAATGGTTAGAGTTAGCTGTGCATGGTTAGGTCGTTCAATTGCAATTCCAATTTTCCTAGATGCATTGGTTAGGATGTTCTATTAGATACATTTGTTTTAGGTCAGTAGATAGAATTAGATCACCATAATCAATCGTCACTCTTTCGCATTACTAAAAGAAGCTAAAAATAAAGTGGCTACTCTTCTTGTGTTCGACCTGTTAGCTACACTGATCTATATGCTTGCAGTTACTTTTAAAAATTCAAACACCCCCTCCATGATCTAGGGCCATGCATGGGAACCAAATACACTAGTGTTTCTTCAGCACCAAACTTGACCTTCTAAAATATAGGTTCAATCCAAACCAGGGACAACAAAGAGAGTCATCTACATACAAGTAACCATCAAGGGTATTGAACTTTATACAATTTCTACTCTCTAGTTGGTCATCTGTTCGAACCTGGTCATCTCATTTTACTTGATTTGGATTTTGCATTACAACTCATATCGTTTAACATTACTGGGGTAAGTTTCAGATTGATATCTCAAAAGGGAATCAATGGGTGATAATACATTAAGGAGTTGTTGAAACGTATAAATGCCAGCAACCAAGTGATCCTAATTTGATCGAAGGGAAACGGTTTAGGTGATTTCTTTGAGATTCATTAGAGATTATTTTAATGGTCATAATAAGTACTAAATTGTGGTCGGTCGGTCTCTAGACTCTATACTATGATAGAATTCCATGGCCAACCATGCCAATATTGTCATTACTGCTGCCACTTTGATATGGAGAACTGAGAGTTCCCATGTTGAAAGTAAATAAAGAAATAGAAAGGCCAGGTTTGTTAGGGTCAAATATCTAGGCGATTCTGCGTGATTTCAACCTCAATTTGACACTATTTAATTTAAGCTTTAAAAGAAAAAAAAATAGACGAAATCCAAGTCACTGCTCATTGGACCAATACCTTATAATAGGATAAATAAATGTCTGATATAAAAGAAAGTAATAAATACGTGAGGCAATTGGGACTTTGGTTAAATATTGCCGATTCTTCACCATTACTTTTGAGAAGGTGTCTTTCTCACCTTCTCAATTGTGCTCTACACTTATTTTTGACAACATGTAGTGTTTCATTTATTGAGTTGGATAACTAAGGGGCCGTTTGATTTTGTTTCAGTCGTTTCTGTGTCTAAAAACAGCAGAAACGGTTTCTCTCGTTTCTGTTCCAAGAAACAATTTTTTTACCTCAAAAAATTGTTTGATTTTTCTGTATCAAGAAACGGTTTCTTATGCATGTATCATTAATTACAGTTATGCCATTAGAATTTTGACTGAATTTTGACAAAAGGGAAGACATCATACATGATTAAAATGAAAAAACCCAATGTGATAGAGATTCAATAGGGAATATCTTTTTAAATGTCACATAAGTAAATAGAACATAGAGTTTTCTATTACGTAACATATACTCTAACAACTAACATAAAATCATTAATGGTAGCAACTAACATAAAGTCATTAAAATCAAAACATCAAGGTCCATCGATTGGAATCATAGGCATTCCCTTCGATATAGCCATTTGATTTGCTATATTTATTCTCAACATTGACATCTGTCTTGCTCCTCTCTGACTTGTGCTTGTAGTTGGAGCAATGAAGTCTTGATGATTAGGAGGAATTAGTTGATCAATTACATTCTGTTCATAGCCATATTCATCAAAAAGATCATCTTTAATAGCTTGTTCTTTGATGTAGTTGTGAAGCCCACAACATGCAACTACGATGCTGGCTTGGTCCTCGATACGGTAACCCTTCAGTTTTTGTAAGATTTGGAATCTATTTTTCAATACACCAAAGGTTCTTTCAATAACATTCCGTAAGGAGGAATGTCTGTGGTTGAACAACTCCTTCGGTGTTCTTGCACCCTTTCTCTCCGCACTAAAATCTGGTAGGTGATACATTTCCCCTCGAAAGGGTGTCAAATACCCAAGTTGACTTGCGTAACCTGAGTCCATAACATAATACTTACCTTCAAGTATTATGGATAACGTTTATACAAGTGAGTATATTAGTCTAAAAAGACACTTAACGTACAAGTGATTTGTTTGTTGTGAATTACCTGGAGGAGGATGAGGAAAACCTAAGGTAGCATTTGATCTCGCCTCTTCAAAAACTCAAGCATCATGTGCACTACCTTCCCAGCCCGCATACACAAATGTGAAACGCATGTCGAATGAACAAGCACACATAACATTTTATGTGATCAATGCCTTCCGATTTTTGTATCGGGTTTGCTCTGATCTGGGTACTATGGTGCTAATATGAGTGCCATCAATAGCACTAATGCAATCCTAAATGAAACACAATGTGGATATCTATTAGAATTCATTCATTAACTAGTAATTGATAATATTTGCACTTAGCATAAATCATAAAAGATTACCTGGAAGAAAGGGCTAAACTTTGGGTTATGTTGAATCTCTGAGGGGACCACATCAAAATTAGGTGGTCTGATTGTTTCATTCGCTAGTTGAACCATAGCGTGCAAGACTTTTTAAAATACAACACTAATTGTCTGTCCAGATCGTTGAAATTTCTTTGCAACTTGTCTAGTACTGCTTTCATGCGCTACTATTACAATAAAAATTGCAAGTTGTTCATCTATCCGTATATGACAACTATCATCTAACCATCCTCTATGTATCATCATATCATTTAGATTGAGGAAGACATGTCTCTCAACTCTAAATTCAATGTAGCATAGATTTGAATGCCCATTCAATGTCTCTGCGACCATGACAGCTCTTGTGTAGTTACTATCCATACATGGTTCTCTAATCCGAAAGTAATCTAAAAACGTTTAGAATGTATATAGGATGATGTCATTATCACTGGATGAATCATCTTTAAAATTGGTAGGATTCATTGCCATACCTGTATATAAATGAATATGAGTATCAAAATACTACATAATAAGAACTGAAAAAATGCATTCATCAATAAGGCAATAACAAATATCCATGTCATCCTTAAAAAATCATGTAAACAAATCAATATATAGAAGAAACTCCCATATCTTACTTTTAAATCAAATCATCCATCAAAATCAATCAAACAAACAAATATCCATATCATCCTCAAATAAACTCTCATATCCTACTTTTAAATAAAAGTATCCATCAAAATCAACAAACAAAGAAATATCCATGTCATCCTCAAAGAAATTCCCCTATCTTACTTTTAAATCAAACCATCAATCAAAATCAAACAAACAAATATCCATGTCATCTTCAAATTTAAAAAGAAACCTATTGTTTTCAAGAAACTCCCAAATCCTACTTCAATGCTCTAATCATCCACATCCTTTTTTCAGCAACAACTTCTACAAATGATATTCTCCAAGCAGCACTCTTGTGTATCTTTTGTTGAGCCTTCACACACATCTCTTCTGTTAACTCGGTCATTTTGTCCAACAATACCTGACATGCTTTGATGCTGTACATTCCATCCACTTGATTATTGACAGTTGGAAGAACTATTCTGGAAGTGCGAGTACTACTACCACCTCGTTCCATTTTTCATGCCACATATGAGCTGAAGTCATGTGTAGATTTGGTAATGACTTTTGTTGTACTCTTCTTCCTTCAGTCTATGGGAGTTCTATCACGCTTCCGCTTTGTTGTAGAATGATTGGCCACTTCGTCAACATCTGTAAGCTCTATATCATCCAGACCTACTAAATCTTTAGAGGAATTATGTGTATCATTCTCATCCTCACAACCAAGATCAATGTCAATGGACTTTTGCTTCCCAGCAGTATATTGAGATACTCCTCTATCTCCTCGAGCACTTGAGTCTGAGAAGACCTCTAACAACTTTGGCCACCATGGAAGTCCACTCTTTCAGAATTTGGTCCAATTTGGATTTTCCTATAATCCAAAATAATCGATATTATACACTGTTGGCAAAAAAAAAAAAAAAATATTTATCCATTGACTATTGCTTCAAGGAATGGATTACCTTTATAGCATTTTCCCAAACAGAATCTGTAGCTGTAGCAGTCCTGGTATTTGAATCCCATCCAAATCCCGTAGTTTCGAGCAACTGCCTAAAACTATTATAGTCACCTCATAGCTTATTCATTTTATTACACAACTGCTCTTTTCAAAATGGACGTTGGAAAGTTGCTTCTAATCCTGCTTTAATGTTATTCCACCCAACCTTACTGAATGTGGAGTTGGACTTCTAACCATTTCTTACATTATCAATCATTAAGTTGATGAATATGTTCAATTCAGAAGCATTCCAAAGGATTGTGGTTGTGGTTGTGGTTGTGGTTGGAGCGGGAGTAGGGTTTCCACTATATGACATATTGTCTACATAAAAGAAACATTAATCATGTTAAAGTCAAGAATCATCAGCTCACAATCGGATATGCATATTGAACATTCACATACTGGCATTCAACAATGACAAAAGGAAATCTCTCAAAAGAAATAACCAAAATTTCCAAAGTGAGTGAAACAATAGCAATAAATGGAAACAAAATATCAGCAAGAATCCTATTTCTTGCAACAAATATAAAAGGTAACTACTACAAAATAACTCACCAAAATAGATGAATTCACAATAATAGAAAATATAATCTTAACATGGAGTCAAGGACATGACAAACAAATTAAATAGTTTATATACATGAACCTCATTTTCTTTCCTCTAGTATATTATTTTCTTGGACTCCTTCCCTTTTCCCTTTTTAGTTTTATGGATCTATTATTTTCAAGAAAAACATCTATGTGCACCAGCATCATATGCAGGCCATAGAGTTTTTATGCGGGCCATAGAGTTGTAAATGTATGAATACGGGGGTCATAACAATTAAAAACTAATCTACTGCTGCTTCCTGCATGAAAAACTAATCAAATTTTCAGTATGTATTCATCACAATAGTGAGAAATCTGTGATCTGCCTGATTGTCCATAGTTGATGAGTCTTCCACAAGGATTGCAATATGTCACCACTCTAAAAGAACTGAAGGTGATTCCCTTGCACCCAGATCTTTGATGGAGGCAAAGAGAATTACAAGATTAAACACATCCCACTAATACAGTTTCTCCCTTTATCCCAACTCGTATGAGATGAAATGTGATGCCATGTTCTGTCAACTGCAGGAAAAGAAAATTACAAGGTCATGCACATCCCCTGGGTACAAATTTTCTTCAGAATGTAACTTGTTTTTACTTTTCATGCATTTTTCATTTTTAAAGATGATTATTAAACAGAAGGGTTATTGGAATAGGCCAAACTAAATATGCTATGTGGTGTGTACTGAATTGCAGGTCACATTGAAGTGATATGAACTACTTTTGGCATCTGTCAATGTATTCATATTTTAAAGGATGGCTGCCAAGCTTGAAATTCCTCCATTTATGTTTTTCATGGTTGATAGCGCTTCCAAAATGCTTACAATATACCCTTAATTTGGATCGCATACTCGTCAAATTTTGTAGCTAATCATATACCATCTTAGATGATTTTCTCATGTACCACCAACCATCCAGCTAGCAAATAGATGATGTGGAAGTTCTAACCACTTAGAGTTTGCAGCCAAAAATCATGTGGTCAGATAATTTGTACACAAAATTTCGGATTAAACTAATTAAAGTACCATATGGCAGATTTTTAAGGCTGCAAAGATATGTCAATTTCTGCAGGTTGAATCTGCTACTGTAATAAAGCCATCTACTAGAGTTTGGGTATGCTCTTACTATTCTGTTCTGAGTTCCCAGGTTTCTCTATATTCTGATTTCTTTCCTTATTCGGTGACTCTACTGTGCTAGCTTGTAAAGGGCAAAAACTGATTCTGTTTCTCATAAATTCTGCAGAATTGTTCCACAGGTCCTATATATGCAGCACTTGACCTGCATTCTGTGCTGCTCTAATATCCCTAACCTGCTATCTAATATTTCCATTGTTTTGTCTTATGATCCTGTTCAGTCTAAATTCCTTCTAGTAATTCCGGTACAGTTTTAGACTTCATTAGAACCATTCAATATGGGCTTAAGCCATTCTTTTGGAGAAATGCAGTAGCATATGTTAGCACATTTTTTAGTAATTCAGACAAAAGGTACGAATGTTCCAACCGGGTGGTCAAGCGGTCAAAACAGCCTCTTGACATTCTCGGGGTAAGGCTGCGTAGTTCTCATCCCTGGACCTCCCACATGTGGGAGCCCTGTGCATAGTGTACGTAGATTAAAATTTTCAACAGTACCAACTCTCCAACTAGTTAAAATAGTGCCAACTCTTCAACTAGTTAAAACAGTAAAACCCTTGGTTCAGGTCTATCATACACTACCTCCCTATGGCAACTATTTAACAAGAACCCACAAAATAAAATAGAAATTGTAGTGTTTCTTGACATATATTGAACAGTAGAGTCATAAATGAAGAGTACAAGCAATGGTAAGCATAATACTACTACCTCAAAGTTGTATCTGAGTCCAACAAAACCAAACACAGAAAATCAATGCTAGCCTACACTTCAGATCCTTAACAGGTTCTCATAGTATACAAAGAATAGTGATGAATATGGAGTGGTCTGATAGTCTTGAGGACCAAGAGATGATTATTTAATAATGGTAGCTACAATCCTAGTCGTGTCTCTAATTAGGAATACTTGTAGTATCACATATTCTGTGATCATTTCCTGCACATCAAACAAGCAAAACCTGTTACAAATTTTCCAAACCCATGTCATAAATCTTGTGGATATAAATAGTGCAGAATCTTGTGGAAGTCTATCCTGGATGTAAATAAAGAGAGTACCTAGGCTATGGGGAATGGTTGTCCTGGTTGTGCTTATAAGCAAGGCTAAAGTGACCTAAATTGCTTCAGCCATAGCTTATAAGCAAGGCTAAAGTGAGTGTGTAAGTAGGAGTCATGAATCTCAAAGTCAGCTTGCATGGGTGAAGCAAAGTCTCTCAAATCTTTGATCTGAAGAGGTTTGGTGGAGCTCTGAATTGAGATGAATCAGGAGAATGGATAGCATATCTAGAGAACTCCTCCAGAGTAACAGTAGCAGTACCACGCGGTGCATGCCACCCTACGCCACTTACCCTTTCCGTAAAGAGCTTGACCTTAGGTCATTGCCGTTTGGCAAGGAATTAATTGAAAAAGAGAGGATTATGGAAATCAAAGGAAATGAAACACATCAAGCTTCGGCTAGGCCCTAGCACAAACAGTTGGAGTGCTTGGTCCTGCTGGTAAGGCCTAATGGTTCGGCTAGGCCATGGTGAGAATTGCAATCAGTCTGGAATTAGGTAATCAAGTCTCGCCTCGATTCTAAGACCACAAAATATCAAGTAACCCACCAACCATTACAATCTACAAATTGATCCAGAGACATTATAGTAATAATAATATTCAGGAAGAAAAGAAAACCTTCAATATCTCGACCAACGAAGAATTAGGGAAGAACAACAATAGCATCAGCAACAGTAATAGCAAACAGAGAACTTAAATCCATCAGAGATCAACAAGACAACCCTCAAATCCACACAGATTAGAAGGAATCAGAAATTAGAGCCAGAGATTACCCATCAGATATCAACAAGATAACCCCCAAATTCCCACGTTATAGAGATTAAATCAGATATGTGAATTAGTGCTTGAAATGATACCTGAGCTTGACGATCATACTTGTCGCTGCAAATCTCCGTTGCTTGACGAGAGACAGAGAGAGAGAGAGCAGAGAACGTCGACCTTCGCAAGAGAGCAGAGAATGCTGAGTTTCGAGAGAGAGCAGAGACAATCGCCGAAGCTTCGCAAGAGAGCAGACATGGTCACCGAGCTTTGTGGAGAGTTGTAGCTTGTGGAGAGCTGTAGGGAGATAGGAGAGGGTAGGGCGTCGGGACTCAGGATTTCACGATTTTTCCCCCTCACCTTGTTTCAAGAAACAGAAAAGTAACTAATAGGTATTTCTCCATTCCTGTTTCTGGGAACAAAAGTAGATATAAATTTTATTTTTATATCATAAATAGGTGAAACAGAACAAAAAAATAAAACAGAAAAAATGATGTTTTTCTGTTTCTGAGCATAGAAAAACAGAAAAACCATTTCTAAAAACAAAATTAAATGAGCCCTAAGTTTTAGTTTGCATTTATTTTTTCTTACCCAATTCATCTCCTCTCGGGTTGCCTTAATCCACCACCTCTTGATTGAACAGCCAAGAGAGTGGGGATTCTTTCCAATTCCCTCTCATATAATTAACACTCTCTCTCCTCCTTGAAATTGTGGGCCTCTATTTAATAATCAATTACCCTATATTATTTGGTGTGGCATGAGAGATTTCCTCCACATTAGCAATGTGTGAACCCTTGCCTATATAAATATGCCTGCTATTCTTGTCGAAATATTTTTTGCCACTAGTTCCTGTTCAAATGTATTGTGACTTTCTTTTGTTTATTTATTTATCTATTTTTATCTAAATACATCAAATAGGAGAAATCAGTGGTTTTGTATTAGCCATAGTGGCATATAGTAGTAATTGTGAGACCCAAGAATATGGCAAGTACTGGATTTGCCTGGGAGATTGGTGAGGCGTTCCCACCAAGAATACGACAAGTACCAGGAGGTTAGGGAGATCGGTGAGGGTGTGCAAACTTTAGTCTCACATCGCCTAGGGAGAGAATACTGGGATAGTTAATAATCTCTAGCCTCTTTAACATAGCACAACGCATTTTAAAGCCATGAGGCCCATGGGCCAAAGAGGATAATGTTGTGCAAGATTAATGGGGCTAGGGCATTAAAATGGTATTAGAGCAGACCCGACAACGTATGGGGCCACAGTGGGGAAGGTTAATGAGGCCGGGGCTTTACAGTAATAACTCTAAGCTGAATCTATGTATGACATTATTTTATTCCCACAACTCCACACATGCCATTACCACATAACTATTTGTAAGCAGGAACTAGCCTGCTACCCATATGTGGGAATGCCTAATGAAACCACATGCCTGTGATTCTTTATCATTACGACGGTCCCAAGTTCTGCTTAAACTCAGTTTGCCTAGGGCAATTACGTTTTTAGATACTTTTGCAAAGAGGAATTCTTGAATGAGAAGCAAATAGCATAGTACAGTATATATAGCTATGAAGATAAATACTATAAAGAAAAGAAGAAAGAGAGGCTTTTAGATATTTTTGCAGCGAACAATCCTTGAATGAGAAGCATATAGGACAATACAGTAGAGATAGCTATGAAGACAAAGTCTATAAAGAAAAGAAGAGAGGTAGAGGAAGGGGAAATTTTGAATAACTTGGCTTGCAGAGCATAGATACGGACAATCTATAGATATCAAAGAAAGTAGGGGAATGGTTGCAGTGATTGGTTGCAGTGGTGGAATTGTGACAGAATGTGCCGCGACAAAGACAGATAGGATCAGCAGCTGCAGCGACAGAGATCGATAGGAAGAGCATGGCAGTGTTTTAACGTCTTCTTGATGTATCGTAGCAGAGAGGATTGATAAGTATATATATAATGAGAGTGGTAAGCTAGCCTAAGAGTTATAATAGAAATAAAAAACAAGAAAAATAAGAGAACAAGGAAACCAATCCTAATCCAAATATCAGTGAGCTTTCAATAGGTAGTTGCAACTTGCAAGTCAAGCAAAGGAAAAGGAGTCCGGTAGGAAAGAAAAAGAACAAGAGTTAGAGATGTGTAACGTTTGAAATTAGTTTTTTTTTTTTTTACATAATTTACCGTTACACACAGCCATAGGGTAAATCTAGAATATTGATTTAACTAAAGAAGACAAGATTAATACAAACCATTGCTGGTATTAATTTAAAATTTGAAAATTAACCACTGACACGTGGTTTTATTAGGCATTGCCACATGTGGGTAGCAAGCTAGTTCATGCTACCCGGGTAGCAGCCAAATTCCATCCGAACACCCCACCCTGTTTTTGTTACGTCCCGCTCAATCTTTGATATATTTTTTGTTTTCCCAATTTACCTCTACCTTTCTCTTTTCTCCCTTTTTGGCCTGTTTTATAACTTGCTTCCAAGTTTTCCCTCCATTCGTACGTAATGATGGCACACAGTGTTTCTTATTTAGGAAAATTTCTCTCCCCTGGACTTGTACTCTATTTACTCAAACTCCCCTGTTACACCTTTGATTCTTTAAAAAAAAGAAAAAAAATCTTACCTCTCCTTCTCCCCGTAATTTTGTAATTCTATAATAACCAAATTACCCCTCTTATCAACCTATTAAGAGGTTACCGGTCTTTTTCCAAGCATTTAAGATTAATGAATGACCAAAATGTTATAGTGTTGATTATTAAATTCCTATTAATCATGACCGCACGTTATAACGGATGACCGTGGAATAGAACTCTCTGGAGCCTTAGCTATAGTTTCAATGAATGATGTCATGGATGATGTTATGAACAACCACCAGAAACCATTTTTCATAGTTGTTTGCGGGCCTTGATACTAGGGGTGTCAACCGGTCGGGCCGATCCGATTTCGATTGGGCTTAATCGGGCTTGAAGACTTTCAAAGGCTACATTATGTCCGCCCATTTAACTAATCGGGCTTAGTTATTGAGGGCATAGTAAACTTTATATTCGGTCGGTCGGCCTCGGGCTATAATTGGGCTTTAGTCGGGCCTTAACCGGGCTACGGACATGTTTAATGTTAAACGGGCTTTAACCAGTTTTTAAACGGGCCCTCTTTAAAATGTGCTCTTATATTCCGGCCCACTCATGTAAGCCCAAAAAAATGACAATAAATCAATAAATGATACCAAATATAACCATTATTTAAAATGTGAACATGTTTTTACTTTTTAGTTTTTACTCTTTAATTTTGGGGGTAAAATAGGTATTCTACAATCATCAAAGGGTTGGGCTAGCCCGGTGCACAATAGGCCAGTCTCGGTCGGGTGTTATTGAGTCGGTCTTGGTCGGGCACCCGACGGTCTAAGTAGCAAAACCGAGACCGATCATTTATAAACGGGTCGGACTCAAGCCTGACACATTTAATTAATGGTCCAGGCCGGGCCGGTCTATAAACGATCAGTCGAGGTCGGTTTAGTCGGGCCAGACCACGAATTGACACCCCTACTTGATACAATTAGACCTCAATAGACCATAGGGTGGTCATTTTGGTCTTCAAATAATTCGGCTATATGATTTGGGCTTGCATACATATTTGAGTATAATAGGAGATAAAAACGCTTGGTCATACACTCTTGCACTCAGAAATGGCGAAATGACCATTCCCCCCATTAGATGCCTGAGCGTGTGCTGTCATTGGATAATCTAGACCAGGTACACTTTTAGCTAGCAATCAAAATTGGCACATCATCTCTCTATATGGTTCAACTATATCTAAGTTGAATGGGAAGCCCTTCCCAAGAGACCGCTCAAAGGCCTTATAGCCTTAAAATCATCATGAAACTAGGGGCTAATGTTTCTTAGTCTAAGCCTCAAAGCAAGCTTATCTTGTTGGCCATAACATATCAAGAGGATTTATTTTTGAATTTCTCTTTTTGGTGGTAAAAACTTTTAAATTACACCTTGGAACTGGAATTCTGATATTTGATTTTTTTTTCTTGGATTTTTGATCTTTGATTCTTGACCTTTGAAATTTGATTTGAACTTGATTTTTGAATTTATTTTTTTATTTTTTGAATTTTAGGTTCAGGAGTCTAAATTTTAAGGCACGATTAATTCCACAACTCAAGTCATAATTAGAATAATCGGGATAACATGAAAATCCAAATACTTCCTCATTCTGTTACCAAGTGAATTACATGAAAAGGGGGACAACTTTCTAGCACGAAAGTTCGCTGACTCTTCTGGATCTGTCTCCTCAAGCCCATATTATCGGCTGATATATATGGGCGAATAAAAGGACGTGTGAGTCAATCCCATCAATCTGCCATAGTTGTGGCCATGGGTCTTTATCAGAAAATCTTCTTGTGGCTTCCTTAGGCACCTCCATGCGATATCCTACATGGTCCTTTCCTACAGGTACTTTTCCCAATCGGTGATAAGGTTGAATTCCGAAACTTCTCTCTTATCCCGGTAGTAAAAAATTCCGAGCGGCTTCCCCTTAATGGCTTGGTGAGCTTTAGTTTTTTTAGCATCCAAATCTGAAAAATAGCAGGATTCCCTTGATAATGATCTAGTCTGAATCTATGGCCATAGCTCATGTCATCAAATCCCTTGAACATTTCTGCAAGAACTACAGGGATGATGTCACCTCCGTTCTTCAACTATTTTACTACCTCAATCAGAACAGATGGTGCACCATGCCCGGGAGTGCAGAGAATATAACAAGCTATCATGCAAAGTAAATAAGCATCCAGGGATCTCTGCTGATAGATTCTTCCCATTGGTAGATATTGGATGAAGATCTGAGCCACCTTCAGAATGACGATCTTTCCATACCTGACAAACTACTTTACTTCTTCTTCTTTCCATCCGAAGAAATCCTAAATTTTCTCTAAGCAATCTTCCTTCAAAGAGGGTTAGAACAAACTACCTTTGGGTGGAGATAGCATACAAACCCAAAATTCTTCAAGAGTTGGGAAAATCTCTACTAATCCAAACCGAAATACATGTAGGTTGGCATCCCAGTGTTGAGGCACCTGTCGGACTAATTGGTGATGTAGCTTCACACATCCAACCTGGTCAAGAAATGACACATTCATGGATTCCAGCAATCATGATGCCCTCATATTTATGTCTAAGGTCCATTTCCTCAATGTCTTATCCAACGAGCCTATGAATTTTCCTGAAACCAATACAAACAACGAGATATGATGATTTATCAAAGCATTACTCATTAGCTAATCATTTGAACAAGCCTTTACTACTATTGCATCAAGCTCTTTTTTTTTTTCACTTTGACTAACCAATTTTCTTTTAGGGGATAGAATCTTGGATAAGAATGGACGGACCATAGGTGAATGACAGATACCTAATGGTCTTACATGCCAAATGGTGATTCTTAGGGGATAGAATCTTGGATAAGAAGTGATGGACCAATGGGTAGATGACAGATACCTAATGGCGGTTCATGCGAAATGGCAATTCTTGGGGGTCACAAACTATGATGATCATTTAAGGCACTTTGGTTATTAATCAAGGAACAAATTTATTGCCTTTAGATGGTCGAGACCGCACTTGTCCATGTCAAGTTGCCTACATATCCCTTGAAAGGAATCAGGTCTGACGTACTTCAGGCTATTTGTCCTTTTAGACATAAAATTTCTTGAGTTGATCTATGTTAACCACTCCGGGTATTTTTTCACCATTCTGGTCTACGAGTTTCAAAGCTTTGCCTGGTAGGATTTCTTTGATAGTGAATGGGCCGCTTCAGTTGGGCCTAAATTTTCCTCTTAGGTCATGAATTGGGGCTCTTTGTTCTCAAAGAACAAGTTTGCCTTCTTCTATATGATGAGGCTTCACATTCTTGTTGAAGGCCCGGGCCATTCTCAATTGATATTTCTTCAGATTATCCATAGCTTTCATGTGCCTTTCATCGAGAAAATTGAGCTCATCATGTCTGGCCTTTACCCACTCTCCTTTAGGTAGCTGACTGTCAAGGAGTACCCTTAAGGAGGGTACTAGGATTTCCATGGTTAGAGCCGCCTCAACTCTATACACCAAAGAGAAAGGTGTTGCCCCTGTCGAGGATTGTACAGAAGTCTAGTATGCCCATAAGGCAATGGGTAACTTATTAGCCCAATCCTTGTGTGTTTCCACCATTTTTTGTAAAATAACTTTGATATTCTTCTTAGCTGCTTCTACTACCCCATAGGTTTGGGCCTGCAAGTGGTAGAGTGATGCCTTATGATATCGAACTTTACGTAGATTTTATCGGTCTTACCCTAGAAATGAGATCCTTGATCTGATATCAATTCTTGAGGTACTCCATATCGCGTAATGATATTTTCTTGGATGAATTTGGTTACCTTAGCAGACATGAGGACTGCATAGGACTGAGCTTCTACCCACTTGGTGAAATAATCAATGGCTACCAAGATGAACTCGTGGCCATTGGATGCTTTAGGGTTGACCTTTCTGATGATATCAATACCCCAAGTGGAGAATGACCAAGGTGAATTGAGCGAATGCAACTCTGTTGGCGGGATATGTATGATGTTAGCAAATATCTAACACTTGTGGCATTTCTTAACAAAGTCCACACAATCTGTTTCCATTGTGTTCCACTAATATCCTAGCTTGAGGATCTTCTTAGATAACATCTTGGCATTCATGTGGGGTCCATAGAGACCTTGATGAATTTCTTCCATGATAGTTGTAACTGTTCCTCATCTACACACAACAACTATATTCCATCATAGGATCTCTTATATAACAAATCCTCTTGGAGAATAAATTGGGAGGCATATCTCCTTAGAAACTTCTTCTCTCTGTCAGTTGCTTCAACTGGGTGCTTCCTTTCTCTGATAAAATCCACTATGTTAGCGAACCAAGACCGACCATCCATAGTGAGAGAGTTTTCAGAATTCTGATACATGGGCCTATTTCTTTGTTCTACCAAAAATGGTCGGACTCTAGCCATAAGGTTGCACTCTACCATAGAAGCCAAGGTTGCAAGGGCATCAGTAAACCTGTTGTTATCCCTCTGGAAGTATACGAATGAGATCTTCTCAAAGTGTTCAATCACCTTTTCTAGATGTTCTTGATATGGCTTCAACTTTTCATCTCTAGTTTTCTACTTTCCTTGCGTCTAAAAAATGAAAATGGATGAATCTCCGCAAACCTTGATCCTTTTCACCGCAATGGTTAAAGCTGTTTCGAGTCCCAAAGCATAGGCTTCATATTCAGCAGTATTGTTGGTACAGGGGTAGCTGAGGTGAAATGATGAAGGCAATAAAGGCTATCAGGAGTGACTAGCAATATTCCCCTGCCACATCCCTTTTTATTGGCTGCTCCATCAAAGAATAACTACCATTCATTAATTGTATCTTCTTCCTCCACCGCTGTGATTCCTTCATCGAGAAAGGCATCATCCAAGGATCTTCCATCTTCTGTGGGATGAGCAGCCAAATGATCAGATATGGCCTGGTCCTTGATAGATTTCTGAGTAATATAGGTAATGTCAAACTCTGATAGCAAAAGTAATCAACGAGGCATCCTTCCTGTTAAGGCCGGTTTCTCGAAGAGATATTTGATGGGATCCATCTTTGAAATCAAATGCACTGGATAGGAAAACATGTAGTGTTGCAACCTTTTAGTTGCCCAAATCAACGCAGCACAAGTTCTTTTCAAAGATGTGTATCGGGTCTCATATTCCAAAAACTTCTTGCTGAGGTAATATATGGCATGCTCTGCCTCCTTTTCTATTTCCTTCTGTGCTAACAAAGAGCCCATGAAGTATTCTCCCACGGACAGATAACACAGAAGTGGTTCTCCTTCCACCGGCAGTGTTAATATTGGTGGGTTCATGAGGTACTCCTTGATCTTGTCAAAGGTTTATTGGCATTGGTCATTCCATTCTGTGGGCTGATCCTTGTTCAGCAGCTTGAAAATTGGTTCACTGATTGTAGTCAGCTGAGCTATGAATCTGCTAATATACTGGATGTAACCCAGAAATCCTCATATTCACTTCTCAGTCCGAGGCATGGACATTTCTTGAATTACCTTGATCTTGGTAGGGTCGACTTCAATGCCTCTTTCACTCACTAAGAAGCCTAACAACTTTCTCACCGTTGCCCTGAATACACACTTCTGAGGGTTCAACTTCAGCAGATACTTCTTGATTCTTTCAAAGAATCACCTCAGTGTGAGAATGTGCCCCGATCAATCTTTTGACTTTACTATCATGTCGTCCACATAGACTTCCACATCTTTGTTCATCATGTCATACAATATGGCTATGGCTGCTCTTTGATAAGTTACCCGGGATTCTTCAGTCTAAAAGGCATCACCTTATAACAATAGGTTCCCAACGGAGTGGTGAAGGCTGTCTTCTCACAGTCCTTTGGGTGCATGCTTATTTGGTTGTATCATAAGAATCCATCCATAAATAATAACAAAGCATGCCCTGCCATATTATCCACCAATACATCAAAGTGAGGTAATGGGAAATCATCTTTGGGGCTCACTTTGTTAAGATCTCGGAAGTCCATGCACATCTGTACCTTCCCATCTTTCTTTGGAATTGGTACAATATTGGCCAACCATTGGGGGTACTTCACCACTTATAGAAACTCCGCATTCCATTGCTTCACAACTTCTTCTCTGATCTTCTCACTCCATTATGACCGCATTCTTCAGAGCTTCTGTTTTATTGGCTTTGCCCTAGGGTAAGTCGGCAATTGATGCTGTACGATGTTGGGGTTGATACCAAGCATATCCTCGTAAGACCAAGCAAAGACCTCGGTGAATTCCTTTAGAAGATTAATCCTTCATTTTGCTTCTTTTTCATCAAGGGTAGTGTTAATTTTTACCTCTCGAAGGCATTGGTCGGTCCTACATTAATAACCCGAGTATCCTCATGGATGGGTTGGTTATTTGGTTTTCATTGTTTTACTAATTCTTGATATTTATTAAGATCATCATCGGATAAAGGAGGCAAGTCACTCGGAATTAGAAATTTCATTCATGAAAGAAGGAGTGACAGACTCTACATACAAAGACTTTGGACTCTCCTTAAGAGGGGAGGTTGAGACATAATCATAAACAACAGACTCAACTACAGACTCAATAACTAGCTTGGTGCTTTCGCGAGGGGTAATCAGGCTGGTTGACTCAAAAAGATAGGCAAACTTGAAGTTTTCCCCAATGCTTGTCCAGTTCAGAAGTGGTTCAGTGGCTTGATAGATGAGGAGATGTAGCAAAGGCCCTTCTTCTCCTTCTGAGAAAGTTGCTGCTATTTCTTTAGTGGCGCAATAGTTCCTCTGGATAGGTGCCTGCTTCTTCGTGAATACCAGCTGATCAATCTTGTGCTCTCGAAAGCCAAACTTTCTGAGGGGTGAAGATTGGTGGAGGCTGTTCAATCCCTTTTCTATGAAGTCTATCTTTTCGAGCTTGCTGAGGGATGCCATCCTATTACCTCGGCCACATCTTTGACCACCTTCACGAGCCATCCCATTGCAATTGGTCTGGGTACAGTACATGCAAACCATCATCCTTTGTGCTCTCCTCTGTTTTGCATACGTGCTTATTCCTCCAAAAGGATAGGGCTTCAGCTCATGCAACTCGCAGGCCCTTGGCTCTTGTAGGAAGGAGAAAATGAAGCCTTTCACATCAAGGAAAAATGGTAGACCCTAAGTGAGTCTTATTTTCTTTTCCCACTCCCTTTTCAGGAGGACTCGATGACTTGGCAATTCTTTAGATTGGATTAGTGTTGTGGAGTTACCAGAGGTGAACCCATCTTCAATCATTATAACTTCTTCTATCCCAGTAATGCAGCTATCTTGATCACTTTCCTTAACCAGCATTTTCTGTTGTTCCAATTCATGAGTCACCCAATCGAACTCGTCTTGGAAGAACACTTTAAGTCCTGGTTGCATCTTCTCGACGATTTCATCAAACTATGGTTCCACATTTCTACAAAAGGGAAGTCCTCTCCTTCTTTCACGAAGTACCCATTGAGAGTAGGGCAGTAAGTGATGGAGATCTTTTTAGTCATCTTCAGCACTTTCTGCCCTTTGATAGTTGGAGTGTACCTAAGACCATTCTTCCCTTTGTTCACTGCCAAACTAGGATCCTTTGGAACTCCTTGATGATATTTTCCTAGCCCCATGCTAGGAAAGTACTGCATATTCTTCATCATCTGATTCGCCAGCGGACTCTAGATGGCTTCATAGTTAGCTGGGATTTTCTCCTTTGGAGCTTCTTTGGCAATGGCTGCATAAGTGGTGTCTACTTCAAAACCACTCAGTTGCACCTCCTGGTCTTGTTCTTCCCCATTTTCAATGTTGGCCAAAGTGTTAACCACTTCAGGATCTCTGGCCACTAAGACCACCTTCACCTCATGAATGAACTTTATTTTTTGATGGAGACTAGAGGACACCGCCTTTGCAGGATGCAACCAAGGCGTTCCCAAGAGCATGTTGAAAGCTATCGGTATATCAATGACTTGGAAATCAACATCAAACTTCACCGGGGCAATCTTTACAGCAAAGGAAATGATGCCAATGATCTTCCTCTTAGTATTATCATATGCCCTTATGGTTTGGGTGGTTGGCCTCATTTCTTCCAAGTTGATGCCGATACTCTTTACTGATCTCAATGGTAGTACATTCGAAGTGGACCCATTGTCAACAAGAACCTAGGGAATCACTTTGTCAAGGCATTCAACTGTAATGTGGAGAGCCCAATTATGTTGGGTTTCCTTAGGAAGCTCGGAATTCAAGAACATTAGGGACTGCACCACATATATTGCCCTTACTATATGTGCGAGGTGTGTCAAATTTATCTCGATCGGCACTTGCACATTAGTGAGAGACCTCAAGATTGCTTCACGGTGCAAAGGGGACGCCATCAACAATTCCCAAATGGAGATATTTGCTTGGGACTTCCTGAGTCAAGCCAATATTAGGTTCTCTGGCTCTTTCTTCATGCTGCTAGTTTCGACTTCATTAGCCCTTGGTTGTTCTACTGCTAGAGCCTTGCCCTTGTAGTCTTTCCCACTTCTAGTTTCCATCAGTTGATTGGTTTTTTACAATAATCTCCGTGGGATAACTATCTTCATCATCACTATTGGTTAGGGTGATTATCCCCACCATAGAATCATTTTCTTCTTCTGATTCTCCTTCCCTACTTGGGGTGGGAAGTTAAGGACCTCCACAAATATCCACAGCCCTGGTTCGTAGCTTCTTGACTGCATTGGAAAGCTGTTGGAATGCAGCGTCTACCACCCCTGCGATTGTGTCATCTGGTCCTATTTCCTCCAGATCATCTAATTGCTCCCAGTAGTAAAGATCACTTACGGTTACTTCCCCCAACATTTTATCAATTTCTTCTATCCTTTCCTGCATCTTTAATGCAGTGGAGTATACTTCGCACAACTTTTGTTTCGGCTCGACTAGGGAATCTGGTTCATCCAAATAAACTTGCATCGACTCTCTAGATCCTTCATCACTTTCTGAATCTGATGTAGAATCATCTCCTCTAATGCAAAGGGAAGGGTAAATGCCACTTGTTGGGTCAGCTATTAGATCATCACCACCAATGGCATAGACTGAGAAATCTGTCGGATGTTTTGGTGGGTAATATTCTGATTCATCATCATAATCATTGTACCAAGGCCCTTGGTAGTCATCCCAGTCTGGATACCAATCATCCTCTCGAGAATCAGAGTCATCTCCATCCTTCTCATCTTCATTGTCATCATCCTCTTCTTTGCTGATTTCACTCCCACTTGATTCTTCATCAGATTCCTCAAGACCATCAAATTCTATGGCATCCAAATGCTCATAATATTCAGAGTATACAGACTGGAAGATTTCCATAGGGTTGGTCCTATCATTACTGGCTCAAAGTTGGACTAGTCCCGAATCACCATTCTTAGTGTCACTTCCTATATGGATTAAGGAAGTGTATTCCTTGATCTGCTCCCCTATGGCCAATGTGGTTACTGCTTTGAGAAGATCAGCTGTAATCTCTTCAATTACTTTTGGATTGTCTTCTGAAGTTACAACAGGCTGAATTAGAGAAGTAGGATCACTCTCTTGGTCTTCCCTTAGTGTATTTACTGACCCTGTTGATGAAGTCATCTTTGGGGAATCTGGTAGTGCAAGCATATCCTTCCAATCGTATTCGTTCATCCATCCTTTTGGGTTATACACCAAACCTTGAGAATGTGATTGGTATGAGGGTGATGAGGGATATGCAGTGGGATGATATGAAGATGATGTAATGTGAGAGGTAAGATATGAAGACTGGAGGTGATCGGATGAATAGGTTCCTCCACTTTGATGGTGGGGTAAAGGTTGATGATATGGCAGAGGCTGATAATATGATGGAGGTTGATAATATGGTGGGGGTGGAAAATATAGTGGGGCTGGTAATGTGGTGTGGTGGACCCTTCTGTGGATGAGGAAGGATGAATGGCAGGCATATGATCTTCTGATTCTTCTTCTGATTATTCTCTTCTTCTGGGGGTCCTTATGACTCCAACCCTTTTACTCATGAGTCTTCTATAAACATGGGCATTCATATGATTCTTCTGAGCTCTAGGTACAATGATTTGAGTGGGGTAACACTCTGTAGTTTCTTCATCCAGAATGTGCACATGATCAGGGAGTGGATTGGTTTTGACATTGGGAGGGTGTTTAACCTTGACCTCAATGGTTCCATTGTCTACCAAGTCCCAAATTGCATGCTGTAAACCCAAACATCTTTCAGTATTGTGCCCCTTCTGAGTGTGGTAGGCGCAATACTCATGATCCCTATACCAAGCTGGAGGAGGGTTGCTGATCACTCTTGGAGCTACTGCCCCTAGCAATCCTTGCTTCTTTAACTTCTCATATGCGGCAGTTATGGGCATTCCCAAATCAGAAAACTGCCTTCTTGGGCAAGGGGCCTTTTGGGTGGGTGCATCTACTTGGATTATGAAGGGCTGTGAAGAAGTGGTTAGTGAAACTGACTGCTGAACTACACTTACCACTTTAGTGTTTGAACTCTTGCCCCGTCCGACTTGGGTGTTCTTACTTGCATCTTGGGAGGATCCTTAATATTGGGCCTCTCTCAAAATTATGTTCTCCACACATGTTCCGATGGCTATTGAGGCATCAAAAGTTTGTAAATGCTGATAGTAAAGAACATCATAATAGGGTTTTGATAGGTTTTCTATCAACATATCTACCTACTCTGCTTCTGAAGGCCTATCTACCATTTTGGCGGCCTTGTCTTTGAATCTCATCAAGAAGAAGGTAAATCCTTCTTTAGGTTGTTCCCTCAACGTCTCAAGCTCCTGACATTTCACATCCACCTCAGTATTGTAGGAGTACTACTTGGTGAAGGCTTTCACTACTATTGCCCAGCTCTGAGTTTGTGATGACTCCAACTGTGTGAGCCACCTCAGTGTTGGTCTTGATAGGGTTAACATGAAGGCCTGACCCATCTGGTTATCTGCAAGTTGCCACGACTTGGCAATGCTGAGGAAGACTTTAAGATGAGCCTTGGGGTCTCATAACCCATCAAACCTCTTAGTTTGCCACTTGAATTATTTTGGAATTCTTGCCCAGAGAAGAAATTCATTTCCTCAGAATCCACTGCTTGGCCTTCTGAGCCTTTTGTTGCTCGAATCATGTTCTCCAACTTCTCTAACTGCTCTCTAAGTTTTCTTTCTTTCTCCCTCTCTGGAGGCTTAAAGTGGATGTGTGCTGCAAATTCCTCTTCTTCATCTTCGATCACTATCCTAGGATGAGGGACCCTGAAATAGGCCCCTTGTTGACCATTCAGAGGGGTAGGTGAAGATCCTCTCTGACCAGTTGGTTGGACATGCTCTGGTTCTCCTAAGTTAACTCAGGAAGAATTCCCATGATGACCTCTAGCTCCATTCTATTCCACATCTCCCGTAGCCGATGTCGGCTCAATCCTGGGATTAGCTCTAGGAGGGTTCTGAAGTGTATGCAATATCTGAGCTATCCCTCTCTTGACTTTAGCCATTTCTATCTGCAAGGCCTCTATGGGATGGACCCAGGCCTGTTTGGGTGTTTCCATTTGGGTGGATCCATGCTTACAGGGCTGTGATCACCTGGTAGTAGACAATCTCAAAGAGATGATGGAGGTGAATCTGGACTTAGGCAAGTCAATCGATTACCCTGACGCATCCAAAGGGACTGTGGAGAATACTTGAGGTGTGGAATTGTGCATGAACCAAAAGTGGTTTATTTTAGGATTCTTGAATTCCCAATCCCTTATTCATCCATTCACTAAATTAACAACCATTGATTCATCCAAAGTTAGTCCGCTTAATGACAGGGGGTGGATAGGGTTTGATGCCGCTGGTCCACCCAATGTCATAAGCAGGAAATTCATACAAATGGCTTATTGAGAATATTCCCATAAGACATTCCATGTAATAAAGTCATGCTTTCCTTGCTCTTTTCTCACTAGGTGTCCTTCCTCCTGATTTTTCTTGGGACTTCTCGAGACTTGACGTGACTACGACGGGATTGCCCCAGAGTCATATATCTGGACATTCTTCTTAAGGACGAGGGACACCTTTTATCCGAAAGCCACTTAGGAAAGCAATTCTTTACGTCGAGGATGTAATATAGGAACATTCATTTTCAAAGACCGCAAACAAGTCCTATAGTTAGCTTGTGGCGCTCCTAGCTTCTTCATCTATTTTCTACATGATGCGAGCATACGGTGGATGTAATAGGACCGACAAGGCTTCGTTGACAGGATCTATATACACGAGGTACCTGATCCTTTTGATATACCCGTAGGTACGAGATCAAGGGGGTGACTTCCTTGCCCATTACTCATGACTACTCTCGAGGTTAAGTAATAGGCCACGGGGTGGTGGAACCGTGAGTGATTATGTACAAAAGTGTAATGTAGGTTAACCATCATTCGATCTTAGAATGCCGTAAAGTGCCCAGACCTCCCTGAGGGTGCTGACACAAATACGGACATCATCGTCATTTGATGACGCATTCGAACTTAGAATGTTATAAAGTGCATGGACCTCCCCGAGGGAGTGGGCATAATAGGGAGTCCCTCGCTAAATGATTTCACTTCGAGCACGATGCATGATGCACTTATTGAATACAATTACAAACATGGGGTTAGCCAAACATGTTTTCAAACAAATGTGGTGGAAATTGTTTTTGCATTTAAATGTAGCATCTAGTATCAGAAACTTGACATTTATCCCCAGTCAATTCACCACTGTGAGGGCAGTTCTCGGAGAAATGGGCTATGCCCCCCGTCCTCCCTTTCTCTCTTTCATGTGAGGGGAGGGGTTCGTGTCATATGTGCTTTGCTTACGGGCTCCGCATTGTCGTATCACCGCTTAGAGATACGTGGAGGCCTATTTTGCAAGAGTGTAAAATTTATCATTTAAGATGGGGGTTTGATGATGGTCTAATTCAGGGATCGGGATTATACAAATGGGGTTTGGAGTGGCCACCTAGGGTTATAAGCCTAAGACCCAGGGGTGAACCCGATTCCTGAGATAAGGGACCAAAGTTTGGTCTGGTCCAGAGATTTAGGGTAAGTGTCAGGTTACAAAATTGGGAAGGTGTTAGGCACCCAATATACCCGGTTCAACCGGTCTTCTTGCTGGATGCTTGAGAACGACCATTTTCCATAATTGTTACTATTCCACATGTATGGCTAAGTTATCACACATATATACATTAATTGAATTCAAACTACTATATCTACTAAAAAAAAGTATGTATAAAGTCTACATTATGACAAGTTGGTTAAGAAATTATACCTGAACTTAACCCCTATTTCGGGTCAAGAGGGGTGAACCCCTGATTAGTATTGGCTCGCACTATCTTTTAGATTCTCTTGGCTTAGGGGAAGTTGGTCATGACCTCCAACTTCCTTTCTTGAGAGATGCTAATTGTGATGGTATGCGGACAAGGTTCTAGCTAGGAATAATTACTTTCGGATTGGGAATCGAACAGAGCTTTGGCTAGGGAAGGCTATTTCCAGATTTGGATTCGGACAGAGCTTCAGCTAGGGAAGGCTATTTCCTGGCTTGGGATGAGGTGGCACTCTGGAAGAGCTTTAGCTAGGGAAGGCAATCTCTGGATTTAGGATGAGGTGGCACTCCGGTAGAGCTTCCACTGGGGATAGGCTAAGAGAGGGCTAGGTTTCAGATCTTAACAAAGATCTCTTTGTAGACCTAAAGAACCTAAAAGAAGGGGGGGTTTCTATCTCAGGAATGCTCAAGAACACTCAAGAACACTCAAGAACACTCAAGGGAGGTGGCTCCAGAACATACTATTTTTTGACTAAAAACTGGATCTAACTAAGAAATTGGATTGAAGATCTTCAAGATCCCGAAAAACACTTCGAAGATCCAAATGAGTTTTCAGATGTTGACGAAGATCGTTCTGAAGATTAGAAGAAAATCAAGGGGGAGGGGAGAAAAATTTCACTATGAAAGAGTGAAGGGGGATTCTGGTGTGTTGGTCTATGTTTTCTAAGGGAGGGGGTATTTATAGTTTTTTTTCAGCCAAATAGGAGAGGGGGAATCCCTTTATCAGGTGGACAAAAGGGGGCTCTTGCCTAAATTGAAGGGATATGATTTTTGTCCAATGGGTAAAGGGGGGAGTTGAAGGCAACAATGGGTGGGGAGGGCTTTTGTTTAGTGGGTAAAAGGGCGTTTTCAAAAAAAATGGGAGGAGTCAGAAATTTTAGCTAAAAAAGGTGATTTTCAAAAAACCTGGAGGAGAGAAAAATTTTAGCCAAAAAAAGCAGTTTTTGGAAAAACGGGAGGAAAGAGGAACACCAATCCCAACCACTGATGGCAGCACATGGGACCAGGCCGAAGTGCCTGAGGTATGGTTAGTTTAGAAAGGTAGTACGGGTGACATCACGGGTGCACGACGGATGACGCGTGGGTAATGACTGAGGTGGTGTAGGCATGGGCAGTGGGTGCATGCATGCATGGGTGTGTGGGCAATATGGGCACAATGTAGGTAAATTTTGTGTGGCCATGTAGCAGAGGCATGCATAGCATGCGACGGGGGCATGAAATCTATACGGCGAGGGAGCACAGGCTGTGCGGTGGGGGCGTGTAGCAGGCAGTAGGGGCACGCATCATGCGGTAGGGGCGTGCAGGCCAGGCTAGGCTGGTTGGGCTGGCTAGCTAGTTGGTTGGCTTGGTTGGTCGGCTAGTTGGCTGGCTTGGCTGGGTGCTAGTTGATTGGCTTAGCTTGGTGGCTGGCTGGCTAGTTGGTGTGTGCGACATCCACGCGAAAAAAATATGATTTTCTAGGGAAGATTGTAGGCAATCCGATGGTCCAATTTTGGCATACCATATACTGTCAGAATCATATTTTTGAGCACTATCCATCTATATGGTCATCTTGATCGGATTCCTTCATATATAAAAGGCCAAAATTGGACCCCCTCTCTCCCGCGTGGGGATTTTCAGGATTTTGGGTAGGGGAATGTTTCCATCAGCATCTCTATTGGTCAGAAGCTAGAAGTCGTGTCCAAGATCCATATTTCATCATAGCCAGAGGAGGGTGACAAAATTGGATGTCTACACTTCCATGCCGTATTCTTAGGGTTGGAATTAGCTGTGAAAATTTGGATAGGGCTTTCGTGCCATAATGAAAATATTGAAATTAAATACAAAAGAACTTAAATAGAAGTTCTATACTAACCTGACATGGACAATGTGGACTTCCAAAAATAGGGCAGGACTCTGTCAACTTCAACTTCAGTAAGCTCGGCTCGTAATTTCTACAGACTCTCGTCTCTTCTTTTTATTTCCTCTCTCCCTGTCTCTCTTTTCTTTGTAAGGTCTCTGGGATAGGGTTTCTTCTTTAGGGTTTTTTTTTTTTGTCTGGCTCTTCTCGGTGACCCGAGGTCACTATTTATAAAAAGAATGAGGGCATCCATGTAAAAATGCCACATAAGGGGTTTAGGAGCGTGTAAAGGGGGTCAAGGGTGTGCGAGACTTTACACATCTATGTAAGCCTTACACGGATGTGTAAGGACTTACACTCATTCGTGTAAGGTCCTTCCCTCCCGTGGCACCCTGATATACTTTCAAAAGTGCCATGGCACCCCATTATGCCTCCAAGTATGCCCATGGACTGGGCGGCTATCCCATAGGCTAGGTGGTAGTAGCCCTACTTGTTTATTGTGCAAATTTTCACCTGAGGAAAGGCGGAAAGTTTATGTTAGGGATTGGTTTAAGATTGGGTTTGGTTTGGGTTAGTGTTTGGTTTAGTTTAGGGTTTGGTTTGGTTTAGAGTTTGGTTTGGGTTAGGGTTTGGTTTGGTTTAGGGTTTAGTTTGGTTTAGGTTTTGGTTTGGGCTAGGGTTTGGTTTGGGTTTGGATTTGGTTTGGTTTAGTGTCATACCCCATTCCATACAGAACCGGACTGTGACTAAGTTAACACTTGTTAACCCAAAATCTTCCAGGATCATCTGATACAGTAACCACAACATAATAGACACACACACTGAGTCAAGCAAATCCTGTATTTTAGCGGAAGTCTTACATCCAATACTCTTAATAACCAAATTGTATTACATAATACATTTTACATTTGGGCTCGTAGGCGTGATATATACATAAGAAATATAATTTAAACATCCAGAGCACAAAAGGGGTACTATTTCCAAAGTAATAAAAAAGAATCCTGTGTAGGTATCAGTGTTGCTGTCCTGCTATATAACTCTAGCATGGGAACTCGACCCTGTGCCTGAGATCTTCAGAGACCCACCAGTTGTCCACTGGAAACTCCACGATGGGTCTTGACTCTAGCTCTTTGGCCAGATAACTTGCAAGATCATCTAAAAATGGTGTGCACGTGGGATGAGCTCACTAGCTCAATAAGTGAAAAGAAAGACCAACAAGCATACGCAATACAAATGAGCCTATACGTATGCAGTTCATTTTATTATCTTAGTCCACCTAGACAATAATTCTAAGTCATAGGTCATGTGCTACTGGCAACTACAGTGCGCGTATGCTCCGGGTACGAGCTGTGAATCCCATCCCGCAATACACTCATAGGGTTGCCAGAGAAGGCCAGCCATGGGTATCAAAAAAGTATATTGCTATTCCTCAGCGACATTAAAGTAAATTACTGTTTCTTAGCGACATTAAAGTAAATTACTATTTCTCAATGACATGAAAGTAAAATGGGCCTTGCCTTGCATTAAATTAAAAGCAGTACGATTGGTCCTCTTGTTATATCACCAAAGTTGCCGATAGTCCTAATGATCAGCTGGGAGTACTTCTAACCACCATCATTGATACACAACCTTGGGCTTCCCCCAGTGATATACCCAACTCCTAAACCCTTGCTGGGAAGGGTCATAGCACAAGGATATGTCCTTCCTAATCACATGCTCCTATGTGAGATATTACGACTGTATAGTGCTACCACGTCCCATACCATGGGACACCAATGCATTCGTGTCCACGCCGACTATGGCATCTAGTCTAGCAAAGCATCATATTCAATAGTTTAACGTCATCCATCTCATATCAAAAGCAAGAATAGGCATTTAGTAATTAAAGACATTGGTATGTCAAATCATAAATGAATTTCATAATGCACACGTCAATGGCACTCGCGGATGACTAGTCTACACAATAATGATATGATGACATGGCTAGTCTACAACTAGAATAAAATGATGTAATGTCCTCTTCCCACTTACTTAGTTATGTACGAAGATCACCCCTAGTACGAGGAAGATCTGGCGTGCAATGACGTGAGTTTCTAATACAACCTATCATAAAAAGAGATGAGTTTAGTATATCTCCACTTTCTGCTCATAATTGATGAGGTATGATGATTCCAATGTGTTTAGAATCACTAGAGAAGATTAATTGAAAATTTTGGCCCAATTGGGACCCAAGAAGTTGGATTGGTGGGTCAACTGGCAGGCAAGGCACCCACCAATCCTCACTTACCGCTCGACCTAGGAACCCTGCCTAGATCAGTGGCAAGGAGTGACAGGCTAGGTTGCCCACCAGTCTTGCTCGCCTGTCGAGCCAGTAGCTTTACTTAGACTGATGGGCCAGGAGTGGTGGGCTAGGTCACCCACTAGTCTTGCTCGCCAGTCAAGCTAGCAGCCCACCTAGGACAGGCGGGTGCTGGATTGGTGGGTCCGACCATTCCTAGGCTCCCACTAATTAGAATCAAGATTTTATTGTTCTCTCCCATTCTTCATCCCACCTTGGGAAAACCACCACGGGTTGATTCGACCACATTTTCCATAAATCTAAGGCTCCAAATCATGATTCCAACCTAGATCTAAGGTTGATCCAAAGTCTTGAGCATAGATCTTACCTCTTTGCTCAAGAACACCTCAAAACCCTAAATCTTCTTTTTAGCTTAAGAGATCAACAAATGCTTCACAAATCTTGCAAGTCTTCCTCTAAATCCTTCATAAACAACATGTAGGACCTTTATTAAACTTTAGATTCATATTCTCAAAAGATAATAACAAGATCCAAAGGATTGCTACCCAAATTGAAGGGTTTCACTTAAGGTTTCATAAGGGTTTAAGGAATATGGACTTTACTCACCTCAAATATTAGATCTCGAGATGAGGATGATTAATCCAGTGTTGAAATTGAATTATTCAACCTCGACGACGCACAATGAGCATTTTCTCCCCCATTTCTTCCTTCTTCTTCCCTTCTCTCTCCTTTTTTTCTCTCTTCTTTACTTTTCTCACCCACAGTGTAAAATAATAAATGTGGGGAAAGAAAGGTAATAAATGCTATTTATAGTGGGGTCAAAATGTCTAAAGATCAACATAGTAGGTCACACTGGTGCGTCTGAGCCACCTATGACCACCCACCAGTTAGCCAAAACTTAGTTGAATCATTAGGATTTTTGATGGGGCTCGGCCCTGACACGTATTCCACTCTTGGTAGTTGATTAACACGTACTTAACATAGAATACAATCACGTACCTTTATTATGTATACATGGCCCGATGTTACGTGGAAGTGCATAGCTTGGGCGCATAGACTTCACTAGGTATGGACTCCAACCCATCTGGTCAACCTGAGTTCAAAGTCACCCTTGCCACCATGTTCAATAAGGTACTCGACTCAGCTCGCTCGGGTTCAGGTCCTGCAAGACTAAATCGAACCAACCGGACAATTAAACTGGGTTTAGAAAGTACGGTATCACATTTACCCACCCTTTTTGAAAATTTCATTCTCAAAATTGTAGTACCTTGTTGGTCAAAAAGATGAGGATACTTGGCTTGGATGTCATCTTCTTTCTCCTAAGATGCTTCTTCAAGTGAATGATTGGCCCATCGAACCTTCACAAAAGCAATGGAGCAATTGCGAAGAATCTCTATTTTTCAGTCAAGGATTTCAGCAGGCCATTCTTGTAGGTCATATCAGCTTCTAAATATTCTAATTCCACAGGCAATACATGTGATGGATTGTAGATGTACCGCTTCAGCATAGACACGTGGAACACATTATGGACATTGCTGAGGGAAGGTGGAAGAGCCAACATACATGCTACGGAGCCAACTCGAGCCAATATTTCAAATAGGTCAATATATCTTGGACTTAACTTGCCCTTCCTATGGAATCTATGCAACCCTTTAATAGGAGAGATTTTGAGAAACACCTTCTCCCCATCTTAGAATTTAATATCTTTCTTACGATTTTCCGTATAGCTCTTTTGACGTGATTGTGCTACCTTAATCCTTTCCCAAATGACGTCAACCTTGTCACACGTCATTTGTATCATTTTCGGCCCAAGCATTAATCGTTCTCCTACTTCATCCCAATATAGGAGCGTTCTACACTTTTTGCCATACAATGCCTCATACGGAGCCATCCCAATGGTGGTTTGATAGCTATTATTATAAGAAAATTCCATAAGAGGTATGTATTCTTCCCAACTGCCATTCATTTCCATTGCATAGGCCCTGAGCATATCTTCCAGTATTTGTATGGTACATTCTGATTGCCCATCGATTTGTGGATAAAAAGCAGTACTCGAATTCACTTATGTCCCCAAGGCTTGTTAGAGACTCTTCTAGAATCTAGATGTGAATCTTGGGTCTCTATCTAATACAATACTTACTGGTACTCCATGTAAACGGACTATGTTATCCATAAAGTTGGGCTAACTTATCCATAGAGTAATTGGTTCTGATAAGGATGAAATGAGTAGTCTTGGTAAGCCTGTCGACTACCACCCAAACTGCATCCATTCCCTTGGGTGTATGGGGTGGTCCTGTGACAAAATACATGGTGATCCTATCCCACTTCAACTCTGGTACGGGGAGTGTTGTAGAGTACCATATGGTCAAAGCCTTTCTGCCTTGACCTTTTGACACAAAAGGTCATTTTACTATATATAAGGCAATAGTGGTCTTCATTTCTAGCCACCAATAGCTTTGTTTGAGGTCTTTGTATATCTTCGTACTTCCAAGATGAAGGGAGTATTCAAAACTATGTGCCTCGTTCACAATCTTGTCTTATATCTCCATGTCATCGGGCACACACAACTTGTCCTAAAATAGTAATGCCCCATTGTTGGCTATTGTGAAGTCAGGGTCATTTATTGCCTACTCTTAAATTTTTAGTCTGATCCTTTACAACTTAGGATCCAAAGATTGTTTCGCTATCACCTCTTGTCTGATGGATGGGTGTACCTATAAGGCTAACAAGGATATAGTCAATTGCTTAACATCATCTAGCAGATGCTCCAGCTCCAATGTTGCTCCCTCATATAGAAGAATTTCATCCATCAATATCACCCCCTATATCAATTGTGGACTAACAGCTAAGTACGAAAATGATACAGTTTGAGCCTTCCAACTTAGAGCGTCAACCACCACATTAGCTTTGCCCGGGTGATACTGACTATCACAATCATAGTCATTGATAAGCTCAAGTCATCTTCTCTGCCTCATATTTAAATCTTGTTGGGTGAAGAAGTATTTAAAACTATTGTGGTCACTGTATATTTCACACTTCTCCCCATACTGGTAAGATGCCAGATCTTCAAAGCAAAGATGACTGCTGCCAGCTCTAAATCATGAGTGGGGTAATTCTTCTCATACTCCTTGAGTTGCCTAGATGCATATACTACCACCTTACCGTGTTGCATGAGAACATAGCCCAACCCTATCTTGGATGCATCAGTATAGACTGTCATCCGACTTGTACGATTTGGAATGGTCAATACAGGAGCTGACACTAACCACTTTTTCAACTCTTGGAAGGTGTTTTCACATTCTTTTGACCACTCAAACTTTACACCCTTCCCGGTCAACTTAGTTATCGGCGTCAAAATTAGAGAAAAGTTTTAATGAAGCGTTGGTAGTAGCTTGCTATGCCCAAGAAGCTTCTGATCTCAGTTGCATCCTTGGGTGCCTCCCACTGTACTATAATTTTTAATTTGTCTGGGTCCACCTTGATCCCATTCTTAAACACCACGTGTCCAAGGAATCCAACTTGCTTGAGCTAAAATTCGCATTTGCTGAATTTGGCATATAACTGTTGTTCTCTTAATCTTTGTAACACCATCCTTAAGTGTCTTGCATGTTCTTCTTTCGACTTCGAGTAACTCAAGATGTCATCAATGAAAGATGACCTACTTATCAAGGAAATCATGGAATACCCGATTCATTAAATCCATAAAAGCAACTAGTGCATTGGTTAGCCCAAAAGATAGCACTAAGAACTCATAATGACTATATCGGGTTCTAAAAGTTATCTTTGGTATATCATTGCTTTTTATCTTGAGCTGGTAATAACCCGATCTGAGATCAATCTTTGAAAACACCCTAGCATCTTACAGTTGATCGATTAGGTTGTCGATGCATGGCAATGGATACTGGTTCTTAATGGTTAACTTCTTCAGTTCCCAATAATCGATGCACATACGCAGATTACCATCCTTCTTCTTGACAAATAAGACTGGTGCAACCCAAGGTGAGACACTTGGGTGTATAAACCCCTTTTTCAATAAATCTTACAACTGTGTCTGTAGCTTTTTTAATTTGACCAGTGTCAGTCTGTACGGAGCCTTAGACACAGGGGCAGCTCCAGGAATTAGATCAATAACAAACTCCAACTCTCTATCAGGCGGTAGTTGAGTTAGATCATCTGGGAAGACATCAGAAAATTCCTTGACAACCTCTAATTCCTCCAATGGTGTAACCTTTACATCCACATCTAGTACAGATGCAAGGTAGCCCTAACATCCATCTTCCAATAACTTCATCATTTGCAATGCAGTGATGACGGTCTTTCAAGGTCACCTTAACCTTTCAGCTTGATATACAAGCTCTTCTTCTTTATCATCCAACACTTTAACTTGTTTCTCGGCACACATCACATTTGCGTCAAAATCCTACATATTGAATTTGATCAACTAGGCATCCAGTTTCTTTCCATTAATCTCAACTGAACATGACCCACACACTTTTTTCAACTGTTCCACAGAGCCAGTGGGCGTGCTAACTACTAACTTGCATTCTAAGGTCTTAGATGGCACATCAAGCTTTCTAGCAAATCTCTTAGACACAAATGAATACAAAGTTCCAGAATTGAATAAGACATTTGCAGGTATACCTGACACAAATAAGACACCTAGTATTGCATTGCATATAAGGATAACAGGTTACTTAAATTTTTGTAATCACAAAGTCTTTTGAAAAGCGTACCTGCTACTACTTCTATACTGGCTTCAGCCTCTTCAGCTATTAGGGCATACATCCTTCCCTAAGGTTGGTTTCCCTGAGTCAATGTAGGTCTATGAATAGGGGGCCGATTTGGTGGTGCCACTGCTGGGTACCAGCAATCCTTTGTGAAGTGCCTGTATGAATGACAATTATAACATTGGCTTAGAAATGTCTGAACCAGAGTGGGAGCTCTCTGTACTGATCCTGGTACAACTGGAGGACAAGGGGGTCTCTGAGCCGTAGGAACCACACTAGTGTTCGGGCAGAATGATATAGTGCCTGGCCCACTAGCTGATCAAGAAGGATAACCCGATGGCCTATAGGGCTGTCCATAGGTGGGACCATAGGAGTATGATCCATGAAAGCTCTTAGTCAAGCTACCCGATTCAGCATACGGATTTGCCCTCTTCCACAGTCCCAGAGTAAGGGATGGCTCTCCCTTCTTCTTATCTTCCATTGTCTTGGATTTTTACACAATCTGTGCATATTCAGTTAAACCCAACACCTCCAGCACTATACCAATAGTTGTCTTCAGCCCCTTAAAAAATTTCTAGGCTTTTTCCTCAGCCATCCTCATATGGTGAGGAGAAAAATAGAACAAACTTTCAAACTGTTGCTGATACTCCAGAACAGTTTTGCTTCCTTGAGTTAGTGTCATAAACTTTGCTTCCTTGAGGTCTCTAAAACTTTTGGGATAGTAATTTGATAAGAACAATTCCTTGAATTGTTCCCAAGTAGGCTCTAGGTGAGTTGCCATCAATATAGGCTTGGAAGCTTTCCACCAAGAATCAACTTCATTTCTAAGTTGCAACTTAGCACATATAAGCTTCTGTGCCTCTGTGCACTGTACAATATCAAATACTTTCTCCAACTTTTGGATCCACCGATCCTGCTCCAATGGGTCATTACCCACCTTGGAAAAGATGGGTGGCATGTACTTCTTAAAAGACTCCACCACCTTTACAGTAGTGGTAGATGGTGGATGATAAGGTGGATAGTATGGATGATAAGGTGGAGGCATCATAAATGGTGGAGTGCCATATGGTGGAACCAGAGGGGTACCTCCTGGTTGATCTTGAGGTGTAACCCCAGGTGGTGTTCCTCCTAATTGTACCCTAACACCTGACCCCACTGGAGGTTCTTGTGGAGTAACCCCTTTAGGAGGTTGACCCTGTGGAGTAGGGTTCAAGTATTGCTACATAGAAGCCAGAAAAGTTTGTTGCTATTGAAACAACTGCTGCTGAAAGGCCCCTTGTGACTATTGTATTAGGGTCACCACATCACCAAGAGTGATGACATGTGGGGGACCCAGAATTTCATTTACGGGTGGGTTACCCTGAACTTCCTCTGAATCATGATCCACTTGTGGTGGTGATTGTGAGGATTGCCCCACAGGTTGAGGACCACGGGAAATGGGTGGTTGACCACGAAAGGTACCACAAGCATGACCACTGGATCTAGTGAGTACCATGGTGCTCTGTACCAAGATTATTCCAAAATGTAAGCATTGATTGAGTGCCACAATGTTTGTATATAAATTCATAATCAAATGCATTTTATATCATAGGCTACATTGATGCACTACACCTCATGACCAAACACGCCCACATTAATTATCAATGCATAGTTGGGTTTCCCAACAATGACTAACTATGTGGCGAAACACCCCTATTGGCACCTAATTGGGGCCCACTAAGCACGAAACACTAAAATTTCCGAGCACAGGCCATTCTGGACCTTAGTACACAAACCGACGGGAAAGACCAGCGAGTAAGGTCGATCGGCGGCCTGTCGGTCTCGTCTGAGTCCATTTAAAAAGGGGGCTTTAAAACCCTTTTCCCCCACTTTCTCTCTTTCTTCTTTCTAACTCAAAGCAAGGAATTTGGGGGTCCTATCCGATGCTTCAACTCACGATCTCACTTAGCAAATCGGTGTTCCAACACTTCTTCATCCTCTCAAAATCATAAGTAATTTCCATTTTCTCCATTTTCTCTTTGAGAATGATGTTTTTCGGAATTCTTTCACTATAGAACTTATAATCTCTTCATTTGTCCCATTTTCTTCCATGGAATGTTAGTCTCTTGCCAAGATGATGACCCATTTATGCTTTCCATGGTTTGTTGGCTTTGATTGACCATTTATAGAGAGGAAATCTCAATTTCTTGCCCTAATTTCTCTGTTTTAGGGTTTATCTTCTCATTTCACTTATTTCTTGCAATTGTATGATTCAATAACACTACACTCTCAATGCACCCACGCACTAGTAGAGTAATGATTTCCATTTATGTGTTCATAGATTTCCCTTCTTTTGATATACATAATCCCCGTTTTATGATCAATTCTTGAGAAATTTTGGGGGTTTTCCTCATTTTCCTTCCTTTTCTTATGAATAATGGATTCGGCTATGTCTGCCTCCACTAATTAGTAATATATTTGTCTCAAAAGAATTTTCTTGCAAAAATATAGAGTTTTGCCCAATTTATTGTTTTGGGGCTCCCATTCATCTTCTCTCATTTATTTAGACTTCTTGCTATGATTTTTGCCTAATGCCATCCATTCAATTGTATTTGGGCATTTAGTAGGTCCTTGCATCCATATGCTTCATTTCCCTGTATTCAATAGGCACCTCACTTATCCTTACATACATTTCTTTACTTCTCTCAATTTCATCACTTAGCATCATTGCATTTTGGCATTGCTCATTGCACTATGGGGTTTTTATTATCCATGTCATTTCTCGTAGAGATCATCTCACCCCCCTTTTTAGAATACTGCTATCACATTCTTTCCATATCTCCTGTTCGTTTACTTACACATCTCTTTTATATTTGCAGGATGTCCTCTAGAAAGGGCAAGGAGACTGCCTCCTCCAAGCGGTGGAAGACCACTACCTCCCAGGGGAGGAACGCTGCCCCCGGTTCCTCTTCATCATGGGCATGGCTCATAAGGAACCCCTCCATCAATCCGATGAATTATGATGAGAGTTTGTTCCACAGCACTGAGGCAGCTGTCACCAGGTCCATCTTCTCTACAAGGCCAGTCATGATGGAGAAGACCATAGTGATCGACGACTTCAGTGCTTATCAGATGTCAGAGAGATTTATAGCCTTGGGATGGCAACTCATGCTCCACACTGACAGTCCATGCCATAAGGATCTTGTCTGGTACTTCTATTATAATTTGGAGGTCTCTTTTGAGGATGGGGTGTAGAGCCCTACTCTTTAAGCCTGATTTATTGACTAGTTAGTTTGATTTGGTCTTGCAAGGTCTGAACTGGAATGGGTTGATGCTGGTGCCTTAAGGTATATGGCGGCAAGGGTGATGTCAAATACCGGGTGGCCGAACAAGATTGACCCAATACCCAAAGTGATTCGTACGTCTAAGCTGTGCCCTTGCACATATCACAAGCCCATGTATGAATAGGAAAGGTACGTTATCATATTTGAATGATAAGAACTTAGTCCACATCATGTGGTGAGAGTAAGATATGTGTCAAAATTCCATTTTCATCCAAAATACAGCAAGGTTGGCTTGTTTGGCCAACTGGTGAGTGTCACTGGTAGGTGTGAGACCCACCAATGTGACCCACCCGTTGGGGTAACATGGACCCCATCATGCTTGGCTTGGATGAGCACGTATATTTCAACCTCCTCATCATAACGAGGTCTCGTATGCCCGATGATGTTGGCTACTTCACCTGAAAATGCGATTTAATGTGTTTCGATCCATAAATGGGTGACACCAAATGGACCTTAGAAGATATTTATAACACTAGGGTATAAATAGCCTTTATATCTCTCTCTCCCTCATTAATGGTTTTCAACAAAGTTTGATGATGGAGTAAAAAAGAGGGAGAAAAGAGGAAGAAGGAGAGAAGGAAGGGGGAATAGGTTTTCCCCTTGGATCCCATGGTCATGTCATACCTTTTCGCTGTCGGTATCTTCACCGGTGTCTTGAGATCTACATATTGAGGTCAGAAATGCCATAAACCCATGAGATATAGTGAAACCCTTGTGTCTATGGTTGAATCTAGGGAATAATGAAACCATTGTGTGATTTCCTTGAAGGATTTAAGAATGGAAGTAAGGATTTGGGAGTTATTAAGTGGCATTTGAGTTGGGAGGGGAAATCCCAAGATTTGGGGTTTTTCAAGTTAAGGTATGATTACTTTCCCCAAATCTTGTTAATGGCTTAAATCTATAGAACAATCAAGTATATGAGGCTTAGAATGTGTGGAAAATGAAGTGGGAACCACCCTATTGGATTTCCAAGAGTTGGAATGGAAGAAAAAAGGAAAACAACAAAACTCGTGGAATACTGGCTAGTATGACTGAAGAGTGCCACACCTACCAGTGTGACCCCTCCTATCTCCTCTGACTCAACCGACTAGTAGGACTGGTGGGTGCCACACCTATCAGTGTGACTCGCCTGTCTCCTCTAGGTCTATTGGTGGGTAGGATTGGCAGGTGCCAGACCTACCAGTATAACCCATCGGTTTAGACAGATTGCACAGGTGGGTTCTCCTACCCACCTGTATAACCCACGTGTAGTCCAAATGAGCTCCGATGGAACTCAAACTCACCGAGAACCTTCTTTATGCTATTATATGCGTCATATCTATATCCTACGTCATTTATAGCCCCAAATTGGACGATTTCTAAACTCCTTATTTGTGCTAGGTTTTGAGAACTCATCTTTTCACTCTGGATCTTACCCATATTGTGAGTGCAGATTCTTTTACAAGAATACATAAGTGGAGAGAGAACTTTGAACTTATTTTGGGAGTCTTTTTGGCATCCTATGCATTCATAGACTATATTGACATTTCGATTGCCATTCTCATGCATATGCTTGATGTATGACTGATGCATTTAGAATTGAATATGTTATATCTTAAATTTCTAAATGCTTGTTACTTGCCTAGAATCATGAGAATGGATTTATCAATGATGTGGTATGGTGATGATTTTTCAGAACATATGTGGAATTTCTAGATTAGATGCTGTAGTCGGCTTGGAAATAGATATATTGGTACACTGTGGAATGGGACACGAAAGTACTATACAATTGTACGATCTCATGTAGGACCATGTGGTTAGGATTTTATATTCCCTCATACTATGACCCTTCCCAATAGGGGTTTACGTATTGGGTTATCACTGTGGGGAAGCATCGATCACAAACTGCCATGGTGGTTAGAAGTATGCCTGGCTGATCATTAGGATAGTTAGAAACCTTGGTGATATATTCCTAGGGCCAATCGCATTACTTTTAATATTTACTGTGGTTTAGCCACGATTTACTTTTCTACTGTGGTTCGACCATGATTTACATTTTTGAGCTGTGGTTCAGCCACGATTTACTTTTCCAAGTGCTCACGGTGGGGCTTCTCTGACAACCCTACGGGCGTATCATGGGATGAAGAATACGTCTCGAACCCAGGGCATATGCTCACTGTAGTTGTGAGTAGCATGTTACCTATGACCTAGTAATGATTGTTTAATTAGAATATGATTAAAATGAATCCCATGCATATAGTATCATTTTGTATGTGTCTTTCTTTCCATTTACTAAGCTAGTGAGCTCACCCCTCGTGTACACACATTTTTAGATGATTTTGCAGGATACTCTATAGAGGAACCCATGCCAAGTCCAATTGACAAAACCCCAGTGGGGGATTGGTGGGTCCCTAAAGAATTTGAATACGGTGACGGCTACCCGTGTGAGGGTTGTGCTGCGGGTAACACTGACAGATTTTATTTACTGTACTCTTTTTTATTCTTTTGGTATATTTCCCTTTTGTGCTCTCGATAGTTAAATTTCTATTTCTTGTGTAAATATCATGCCTACGGGCCCATATGTAAATACTTTATGTATAAAAATTTAGGTATCAAGAGTATATGGGAAATTACAGTTAATCATTTATGACAAGACTTCCACTAAACTATTATACTACATTCTATAATTACTTGTGGGTCGTTTTGCTATGGTTACTGTATCAGATGATCCTGGTAGTTTTGGGTTACCCCAAAGGGAACCCGATCATAGGTCAGGTTCTATGTGAACGGAGTATGACAACGGTGATATCAGAGCGTGATACTCTAATCACACACAACTGGCAAGACTAAGTTTTTAGAAACCCAAAATAGGACAAGGGGTTGGGGAAAACATAAAAGACTTCAGATAAAACATAAAAGAACATAAAACTTGAAAATTTTTCCATGATGTATTACTAAGTTAGGTTTACCAAAAGTTTCATACAAGAACAAGGATTACAAAAACCATAGATACACAAGATAGAAATCCACAAAAAAGTACAATCAAGAAAAGAATAATTAGAAAAGAAGGAAAGAGGATAGAGTTCCAAAGTCACATTCCAGAAAGTAAGAAAAGAAAATCATTCCAGACCCGAAATCATATCAATCGTCATCAATGTCAATGACATCCCCTAGCTGAGACCTTAAGTTCATACCCAAGCATTGATCATAATAATGAAGCTGATGGTGCACTAAATCCATATCTTCCTAAAGGTATCTCAGGCTCCTCGCCATGTCCTTGGAAGCTGAGTCCAACTTGGTGTCCAAATCATCTATCTCCATGACCATGCTTACCTAGGTCTCCTGCATGGTCGCCTGCCCTGTCAGGTGTTTATCCTGACCTTCTTGTAGTGGCTTTAACTCGGCCATCAAACCCTGAAAATCAAAGGCTCCACCTAGAGGTGGTGGAACTGCTCTAATGGGGACCTCATCCTCCATCTCTACATCCACATCCACATCCTCCTCCTTGGGGATATAGTCCTCATCATCCTCCTCATCATCAACCCTCTCCTGGGCTGCCTCCACCACTATAGGCTCCATCAGATGAAACAATTGCATCTTATGTAAGATGCCCCGGCCAAATCTGTCTAAAGGAGCACTACTCACCTCATCCTCAAGAGCTACCTGGAAGTGCTCGAATATCTTGGTGAGGGATCAAGCATATGGGTAGTTACCATCAGCAGGATGGACTGTATGGTACTCTACGGTCTTCATGATCACATTCAGAAGACACAGGTGTGGAAGATTTTCCAAAGCAGTGTAAAGGCAGTATGCCACATATGCAGCCATTAAGTTCACTTGGTTTCGGTGCCCGGCCCAGGGAAGTAGGTTGAACTATACCAATCGGCTAAAAACTCAGACCTTTGGAAGGAAGATAATCTCGGACGTAGGTCGGGCAGTGCTGTCATAGATGGTTTGGTAGATGTGCTTATGGAGATTCTTGCTCATGTGGGGACCTAAGCCTTACCCCTAGGAGGGCAATAGTACCAGGTAGCCTCCATAGAGATGCCTAGAATCCTCGCCAACAATTTGATTGGTAGCCTAATATCTTGACCCTTCACCTGGCTGGTCAGTGTATACATTCTGCTGTTATATACCACCTTCAGGTTGCAATAAAATAGCTAGACTAGACTTGGATAGCATAGGCGGTCAATTGATAACATGGCCTCCCAACTAAGGGCTATGAATCTCTCAAGCAACTGAACTCGAGTGTAGTGCTCTGCCACTACTGACTTCTCCATCAAGATAGGTCTTTTACAGAAGGTGCTCCAAGAAAGTGCAGCCTCAAGACTACAAAATACATTCTCATCATAGACCTCAAGGTCCTCAGAAAGATCTCTGATAGGTCGGGCTTGAGAGGTGGAAAAATCGGAGGCAGCACTCTTCTTCTTTCTACTAGAAGTATGTCTGCTTCTAGAAGAAGAAGCAGTTCCCTTTCCTTTGCAGGAAGACATCCTGAAAAGTGGAAAGGAAGATGAAAGAAAACCGATAAGGTACCAAGAGGAAATTGTAAAACAAAGGATAAAAGTAAGGTACAAGACATAAAGTCATAAAGAGTGATTAGTGGAAATGACAAACTCTAACAAAACAAATTGAGTGGACAATGGTCATGTTGTGACAAATAAAAGAGGAAAGGGTCTATAGTGAAAGGCCATAATCATAATGTAATCATATATAAGTGGTAGATTGCCAAAACATGCAATTGACGAGTAAATATCATGAAGTCATTATACTTGAAGCATCATATAAGTATGATATAAGAGAGGAAAGCATTTATGTAATGCATGGATACATGTAAATACCAAGTTGGTTACCATTTGAGGAAATTGATAGACTTTTTCGAAGAAGAAGGAAATTTAAAATTTTATAAAGAGGAGCATAAACCTAGTATATCCAAAGCATTGTGGAGATTTTGGCAATAACATACGAGGGAAAGTTCAATTTCATAAAAATGTGTATATTTTGGCATACTAAGGTCAAAATGTGTGAAAGCCCAAATTTTCTCAAGAACACTAACCCAGAAATGGGGAGAATTCATACCAAATTGAGAAAAGAGATGCATATGTACAATATAGCACTCCTACCACTATTAGGCAATCAAATGTGAATATATAGTAAAATTTTGAGAGGCTTTGATTGCGAATAGAGGCGTGTGTGGGGCTTGTAAGGGTTTCTTGATCCTTCTCTTGGATGCCTTGGACGCTTTGGAGAAGAGAGGGAAAGCAGGGAAATGAAGAGTTTTTAAAATGTGGGCTTTTCTGCCCTTAAAATAGAACCGCGCGAAGAACCGACGAGTCACCACCGACGGGTCATGAAAATGACCCACCTACCGGTGTGGATTTTTGGGCAAAAAAATCCCAGATTTTTGGGGATTTGATATTCAAGCCTCGTAGAACCTATTTTTGACAAAATTGTAGGTTGATGTGCAACTAAAATTCATACATGCTAATATAGAATAATTATGACACCATATGAAACTCAATGTGTGGAATGCATGCTGTGATGATGGAATGCACTATGACTATGTAATGGGAGGCACGATGTGAATTGATTTTGTGCTTACATGAGATGAATGTGGCACTTAATTTACCTAATCTTGATGCAATCCAGGTACAAAGCATCATGGTACATACTAGATCCAACAGTAGTGCAAGAGGGGCCCCACGTGGTTCCCAATCTATTGGATGACCACCTAACCCTCATAAACCTCGATCGTGGGTGAGTCTTAGATAAGAAGATAGATTTGAGGACTCACCTACACCTAAGGTTCTGGATCCTCCTCCTATTGTTATACCTAGTGATGTTGCACAGTCGTTACAGGCATTCCAATAACAGTTAATCCAGCAACGGTAGACCTTCATGAATACTATGCAACAATGGTTGCAGCTTATGCGTATGGGTCAGCATCCTTGTGGGGTACCTTTCCCACAAGATCCTCCTATTGTACCCAGTGTTGGAGTTCAATCGGGGGGTGTTTCTCCTCGGGCACCACCTATTGAGACACAAGGGAGTGCATTACTTGCAGTACCACCACAGGACCAACCAGGAGGTACTCCACCTGGGGTTACTCCACGGTTCCCTCCTCATGGCACTCCTCCATATATGGTGCCACCCCCGTACCAATATTACCCAGCTTATCCTCCATATTATCCACCAATAGCCACTACTGCAAGGCTGGTGGAATCATTTAAGAGACACTTGCCACCTATCTTTACCAAGGTGGGTAGTGATTCACTAGAGCCAGATCGGTGGATCCAAGAAATGGAGAAAATATTTGAGGTGGTAGAATGTGCGTAACCTCAAAAGCTCATATGTGTTGGGTTATAGTTGAGGAATGAAGTTGATTCATGGTGGAAGGCTTCTAAGCCTATTTTGGTGGTAACCCATCCAGAATCAACTTGGAAACAGTTCAAGGAACTATTCTTATCAAACTATTACAACACTAGCTTCAGAGAACGGAAGGAAATTGAATTCTCAGCTTTGACCTAGAAAAATAAGTCTGTCCTCGAGTATCAGCAACAGTTTGAGGAATTATTCTACTTTTCCCCTCCACACATGAAAATAGCAGAAGAAAAGGCAAAGAAATTTCTTAAAGGGATAAAAAGTATCTATTGGCACAATTTTAGGGGCTATGGACTTGACTGATTTTACTCAAATTATCCAGAAGTGTAAGACTATAGAGGACAAGCAGAAAAGAGAGTCCTCTACCACACTTGGACTGTGGAAGAGATCCAATCCCTATGCAGATTCAGGTAACCTGAGCAAAGTTTCTGTGGGCCGTATAATTATGGTCCATCCTATCAGCAACCCTATAGGTCATCGGGTTACATGCCCTGACCAGCCAGTAGACCGAGTACTACCTCTTTTCACCTGAACACTAACGCGGTGCCTATGGCTCCACGGACACCCCATCTTTCTACTACACAGGGCCAGATATAGAGTGCACCAGTACTAGTGTTAGCCTCTCAGAATAGGTGCTATGTTTTCCATTCACTTGGGTATTTTGTAAAAGATTGCCCATACAAACCAGTTGTGGTGCAGAGTCAGCCTCCTGTTCCTAGGCCTGTCTTGACTCAAGGTGGCCCACCTCGAGGAAGAATGTATGCATGAAGAGGTTAAGGCAAGGCTCAATGTCATAGCAAGTGCCTTATCTATCTCGGGTATACAGGCTTATGTATTATTTGATTCTAGTGCATCACATTCTTTTATATCTAAAAGATTTTCCAAAAAAGATTGATATGACACTCAGGGCTTTAGAAAGTAAATTGATTGTTAGTACACCCACGGGGAAGGTGGCACAATTAAATGAAGTGTACGGGCCCTGTTCCATTGAAATAGGCGGGAAGAAACTGGATGCCAAATTTATCAAATTTAACATGTAGAGCTTTGATGTTATATTGGGCATGGATTGGTTGTCTACTTATCGGGAAAATTTCATGTGTGCCGAGAAGCAAATTAAAGTGGTGAGTGATGATTGTGAAGAGCTTGTGTTTCAAGCGGATAAGACAAAATGACCTAGAAAGATTCTCATTTCAGCCTTACTGGCAATAAATTTATTGGAAGACGGATATCTGGGCTACCTAGCTTCAGTACAAGATGTAAAAAAATGTCACACCATTAGAGGAATTGAATGTAGTTAGGGAGTTCCCCGATGTCTTCCCAGATGATCTAACTCGGCTTATGCCTGACAGGGAGTTAGAGTTTGTAATTGATTTGGTTCTCGGAGCGGCACCAGTATCTAAAGCTCCGTATAGAATGGCACTATCAAAACTAAAGGAATTATAGACTCAGTTACAAGATTTCTTAGAGAAATGGTTCATACGCCCAAGTGTTTCTCCTTGGTGTGCCCCAGTTCTATTTGTCAAAAAGAAGGATGGGAGTTTTTGTATGTGCATTGATTACCGGGAATTGAACAAGTTGATCATCAAGAATCAGTATCCGTTGCCACACATAAATGACCTTTTTGATCAGTTGCAAGGTGTTAATGTATTCTCCAAGATTGATCTTAGGTCTGGTTATTACCAGATCAAGGTAAAGAGCATTGATATACCCAAGATGACTTTTAGGACCTAATATGGTCATTAAGAATTCCTAGTGCTATCTTTTGGGCTAACCAATGCACCAGTAGCCTTTGTGGATCTTATGAATCAAGTATTTTATGATGTTCTTGATAAGTGGGTCATCGTTTTCATTGATGACATCTTGATACACTCAAAAATGGAAGAAGAGCATGCACAACACTTGCGAATGGTACTTCAAAGATTAAGAGAACAACAATTATATGCAAAATTCAACAAGTTTGAATTTTGGTTAAAACAGGTTGGATTCCTAGGGCACATAGTGTCTGAAAATGGTATCAAAGTTGACCAGGAAAAGTAAAAGCAGTAGTAGAGTGAGAAGCTCCCAAGAATGCCCCAGAAATCAGAAGTTTCATAGGATTGGCAGGCTACTACCAGCGGTTTATTGAGAAAATTTTCCCAAATTGCCACCCCAATGACTAGTCTGACCAGAAAAGGAGTGAAATTTAAATGGTTAGAGGAGTGTGAAGACAGTTTTCAAGAACTAAAGAAACGATTGATGTCAGCCCCGGTACTGATGATACCAGAAGGTACTGGTGGGATGACAGTCTACATGGTTGCCTCCAGAATTGGGTTAGGTTGCTTTCTTATGCAACATGGCAAGGTAGTGGCATATGCATCTAGACAGTTGAAAGAATATGAGAAGAACTATCCCACTCATGATCTAGAGTTGGTGGCAATTATCTTTGCCTTGAAGATCTAGCGCCATTACTTATATGGGAAAAAGTGCGAGATATTCAGTGACCATAAAAGTCTCAAGTACTTCTTTACCCAAAGGGATCTGAACATGAGGCAGACAAGATGGCTAGAGCTCATGAAAGATTATGACTATAACATACAATACCATCCAGGTAAGGCTAATGTGGTGGCTGATGCATTGAGCCGGAAAGCTCAGACTGTATCACTTGCTTATTTGGCCACTGATGAGCACATTTATGTGTGAAATCTAGGATAATAAAACATGCATTTTATATATTTAGAATGGAGCTACCTTGGGTTTTACTCTCCTTTTGCAGGTTTTGTATTTTAAAGACTTTAAGCATTATCAGGTGTCATATCTCTCCAACAACAACAACCTAGTGTAGTTGGTGAGCTATGGTGTGCAAAATTCCCTTGCTCACCAGGAGGTCTCAAGTTCGAATCTTATGGTTGTATTTTTTTGGAGAATTTTGTTAAAGATTTCATACTTTTCACTCACTTAAAGCACTAAGAGCATGGAGGGGATTTTCACATCAAATTAGAAGCAAGAAAAATCATGGGAGGGGTTTTTTGAGAAATAAATCTTGTCTAAATCTTCTCTCTCCTCCACGTCATCACCAAAAGATTGTCCAAATCACACAAGCAAGAAGGAAAATCGTCCCTTGGAGGGAGAAAAAGAAGAGACAAATAAATTAAAAAAAAAAAGAAAGAAAGAAAATAAGTAAAAAAAATTATAGGAAATTTATCCAAGTTTGTTTCTCTCTTTTCTCTCCTCCACCTTAGTACTTTTGGTCTCAAAAGATCTCACTACCAATTGTGGGTTTCTCCCTTTTAGGAAAGAGAAATTTGTTACCCTACCTCCCCATTCCCTATAAATAGAACTCATGTAAGAGGGAGGGGGACAATTCATTCTTCTTCTAGGGTTTTCTTTTAGTTGCTCTATCTCTTTCTATAGTTTTCTCTTTCTCTAGCTTTAGTTCTAGGTTTATACTTTAAACACTTTTGTAAGTTCTTTTTATTCAATTAATGCAAGCACTTTTATTTTTGATTCAGTCTTTTATTTTTATTGTTTAAGCAATTCAAGTTGTAATTTTCAAATTCTAGTTCTAGGCTTAGTTCTAGGTGACAAAAACAAGATATGAAGCATGTCTTTTAAGTTCAATTTATTTTTTCTTCAGATTTGTTTTCTCTAGTACTAGAAATTTTAGATTTGTTTTATTCCAGATCTGATTTTTAGTACTAGTAGTATCTCAAATCGATCAAGTTTTCAGTTTAAGGGTTGAAGTTTAAGTAAGTAGGCTCCTTCAATTGTCTTCTCTCCCCCCTCTCATTCCCTCTTTTGACTACCCTTTCTTTCTTAATTTAGGATTTTAATTTCAGTCATTACATTATTGCTATCCCTTTCCCCCAAGGTTCATGGCTAATATATGTGTTGGCTTTGCCCCTTCTAGCCATAGAACCATCAATTTATTACTTTTATTTTAATTGTCTCCCTTTCCCTAAAGCCAAGTAGAGTAACCCTTGTAAGAGTGACTCTTTGGTCAAGTAGGGAAGCTCATATTATGATGCATCCCTCGGGCTAAGTAGAGAAACCTACTTGTGAGTCTCTCTCTAGCTTTATCCCCTTTCTTTTACTTTATTTTTATTTCAGGATTTTTTTCCTTTATTTATTTATTTTTTTTAATTGCGTGGGTTGTTTATTTTCAGTTATTTATTTATTTAATTTTAATTGTGTGGCTTGCATCTTTAAATTCTTAGATGACAAATGGTTAGGACGTTATTTTAGATACATATGTTTAGGATGGTAATTAGAATTAGATCACAATCATTAATAAGTTCACTTTGCATTATAAAAAGAAGCAAAAAATAAAGTGGCTGCTCTCCCTGTGTTCGACCCGTAGCTACACTGATCCGTACGCTTGCGGTTACATTTTAAATCTCAAACAAGTTTTTGGCACCGTTGCCAGGGAGATAGTTCCATGTTATTTTTCACTTTCTTTTGGTAAATCGGAGTCCTTTGTTTGCTTTGTTTTATATTTTTCCTTTTCTTTTATTGAATTCCTGAGAAGAACAACTTGCAATAATAGTTGTATCAGTGGAGGTCGCCATGCCTCACAGTATGATAAAGACAGGTTTCACCCTGTAGCAGTACCTCAGGAATTAACCTGAGCAACCCCGGATCCCTGCTGGTAAGCTCTCAAAAAGCAAAAAATAAAATAAAATAAAATAAATCATCAAAAAAAAAAAGTTTTGCTATCCATTCTTTTGTGCTTGTCTTACTTTAGTTGTGGGTGGTTTTTCTGTTGCATGAGTGTTAAGTGGGTACGTAATACTAAGAATCGGTTAGAAAGAAGAGATCCAACAAGTAGTGACCCTATACGTTTGCTCTCTTTAAAACCTTTCAATATGGGAGACCAACATCAAAACCCTTCACCTAAATCTCTAAAAGATAGGTTCTACCTTGCTAGAACAGCCCAACCTTCCTACATAGTTCTACCACAAGCCCAGGGCAATAATTTTGAACTCAAATCTCAATACATCACTATGTTGCCCCACTTCCATGGGTTAACCTCTGAGGATGCATACTTATTTCTAAGGGAATTTGAAGAGGTATGTGCTCTAATTAAGATCCAACAGCTTTCTAATGATGCTGTTAAGCTTAGGTTTATCACTTTTGCATTAAAAACCAAGCTAAGAAGTGGTTGTATGGGTTACCCACAAATTCCATAATCTCATGGGAATAATTCATAGTTGTCTTCCTTAAGAAGTTTTTCCCAACTCACAAGACCAATAAGCTTAGAAGTGATATCCTTCAGTTTAGGCAAAAGCCTAGTGAGTCCTTTTCCAAACTTATGGAGAGATTCAAGGATCTACTCCAAGAGTGCCCTCACCATGGCCTAGACTTATGGCATTTATGTCAAATAATTTATGAGGTTATTGATTACCCAACTAAATAAATGATAGAGTCTATGTGCCCTGAGGGATTCACATCCTTTACAGATGAAGGAAAGGTATAGGAATTATTACTTGACTTAGCTGACAAAACCCATGAGTGGGAATCAACCCAAGAGAGTGAAAGAACCATAAGAGGAAAAGGATATTTTGTGGATGGGATAGTAGCCAAGGAAGCCCATTTGGATAGCCTAATCAAGAGAATTAAGGCTATTGTTCCTAGAGAGCCATCATCAGTCAATTTGGTAAGATTTGTGCTTAGTGCCAGTCCCCTGGACATGTCATAGAAGAATGCCCCAATATCTCTGGTGGCACTTCTAATAATAGTGTTAATGCTTTATAGCAGAATAATCCATATAGTAACACCTACAATCCAGGATGGAGAAATCACCCAAATTTCTCTTGGAATCAGAGCAACCAAGCAGGGCCTCCCTTTGCATAATAATCTTTTTCCCAATATACTTTTCTTAGGTCAAATGTAGGACTTCAGACTAGTTTTCCTAGGGCCCCTCTCCTATCATCTTATCAGCAACCCCCTGGTTTTACCAACACTGGAGAGGCAAGTAGAATAAGTGACTTGAAAAAAAATATGGCCCTCCTCATGACAAACCATCAAAATCTTACGAGAGAACTCACCCAAGCTATCTCAATTATGCGTGAGAAGGAGAAAGAAACTTTACCCAGTCAACCAGAGCCTAACCCTAGGCATCATCAGCCTGTTAGTTCACAAGCACCAACTAATGCACCACTGAATATAGTACAAGGTCAAACCCAACAAGTGCCCTCTAACCAATGTAATGTTATTTATGCCCTTAGGAGTGGTAGAGAGTACCAACAGAGCATTCCTAAATCTTCCCCATCTATTACTCCTGTTAACTCTCCTTCAGTTGAGGACACAAGTGTGCCTCTTGTTCCATGTTCGTCTGATGAACCTAAACATTCTTTTGAAATTAAAGATGATTTGGTTGAGGAAACTAAAAATGATTCTTCTGAAAAAAGGTAAATCCCTAACAGTCCTTATGTTCCTCCTATCCCATTTCCTAATTGCTTGGTACATAAAAAGAAGACTGCTTCCATGGATAAAATTTTAGAAGTCTTTAAAAAGGTAGAAGTGAACATCCCTTTTTTGGATGCCATATCCTAGATCCCTGCCTATGCAAAGGTACTGAAAGATTTATGTAGTCACAAATGGATCATTAGTGTGCCCAAAAAAGGCGTTCTTGGCAGTTAACATTAGTTCCATAATTACTCAGCCTATAGCAACCAAGTATAAGGATCCAGGGAGCCCTACCATATCTTGTGTCATAGGCAACACCTACATTGAACATGCCTTACTTAACCTTGGCACAAGTGTGAATCTTTAACCTTACCATGTGTATAAGCAACTAAGATTGGGAGAATTGAAAGCCACTGGAACTACTCTTTAGTAGGCAGATAGGTCTATTAAAATTTGAAAAGGGATGATTGAAGATGTCTTACTAAAGGTGGGGGAATTTATTTTCCCTGTTGATTTTATTGTATTAGATACCAAGCCCTTCTCAACCAAGGATGAGATCCCAATAATTCTAGGAAGACCATTCTTGGCTACCAGTAATGCATTAATCAACTACTGAAAATGGTTTTCTAAGGTTATCTTTTGGTAACCAAACTGTTGAGTTTAACATGTTTAAGATAGGAAAGCAACCACATATGGAAGAAGAGATCAATATGCTTGAGGATTTTCTAGATTTTTCTAATGATTTAGTTACCAACTTTGATACTGATTTTGATTCAGAATTCCAAGAGTGTATAGATGAGTTGGATGATGATAGTAAAAATTTATTTTCTGAAGTCTTGAGTCTTCACACACCTGTGGAGCCCTTAGGACCCCTTTCTAATTCCATTCCTAAACCTTCCATAGTTGAGCCCCCTAAGCTAGATCTTAAGGAGTTGCCATCTAATTTGAGGTATGCTTTCCTAGGGCCTGACCAGACTCTTCCTGTAATAATTTCTTCAAATTTGACTTCTAGCCAGGAAGAGGAGTTAGTTAAAGTGTTAAAAGATAATAAGGAAGCCCTAGGTTGGACCATGGCTGATATCAAAGGTATAAGCCTTTCTATTGTGCAACATCATATACATCTTATGGAGGATTCCAAACCATCCACAGAACCCCAAAGAAGAGCTAACCCAGTGATGATGGAAGCTATTAAGAAAGAGATCCTAAGGTGCTTGGATCATGGAATAATTTATCCTATTTCTGACAGCCAATGGGTAAGCCCAGTTCACGTAGTGCCTAAGAAGTCTGGTGTGACTGTAGTTCCTAATGCCAATAATGAGTTGATCCCTACCCGTGTCCAAACAAGATGGCGTGTTTGCATTGACTACAGGAAGTTAAATGCGGCAACCTGGAAGGACCACTTCCCATTGCCATTCATTGATCAGATGTTAGAGAGGTTAGCTGGACATGAATACTATTGTTTTCTTGATGGATATTCTGGCTATAACCAAATCCCAATTGCTTTAGAGGACCAACATAAGACCACTTTTACATGTCCATATGGAACATTTGCTTACAGGCGTATGCCCTTTGGGCTTTGCAATGCCCCTATTATGTTCCAACGATGCATGATGAGCATCTTTTCTAACATGGTTGAAAAATTCTTAGAAGTATTTATGGATGAATTTTCAATTCATGGGAATTCCTATTCTGAATATCTTTATCATCTTTCTCTAGTTTTGAAAAGGTGCATATCTAAGAATTTGGTTTTGAATTGGGAGAAATGCCATTTCATGGTTAAATCTGGTATTGTTTTAGGCCATGTAATATCCAAGGAGGGAATTAAGGTAGATAGAGCCAAAGTGGATTTAATTGATAATTTACCACTTCCTCAATCTGTTAAGAACGTCCGGTCTTTTCTAGGGCATACGGGCTTCTACAGAAGGTTTATTAAGAACTTTAGTCAGTTAGCCCGACCTCTCACTTCATTACTTGGCAAAGATCAAACTTTTGAGTTTTATAAAGAGTGCCTAGAATCCTTCAAACAACTTATTTTGCCATAGGAGCGGTTTTGGGTCAAATTATTAATAAGTTACCCACTATAATTTACTATGCTAGTAGGACCTTAAATGATGTACAACTCAATTATACAACCACTGCAAAAGAATTTTTAGCGGTTGTGTTTGCATTAGAAAAGTTTTGGTCTTACTTAGTTGGTTCATATGTGGTGGTGTATATTGATCATTCTGCTCTCAGATACTTAGTTCAGAAGAAGGATGCCAAAGCCTGTCTCATTAGGTGGGTTTTACTTTTGCAAGAGTTTGATTTAGAAATTAGGGATAAAAAAGGAGTTGAAAACCTAGTTGCAGACTATTTATCCCGGCTTACCAATTCCTTGACTGTCGATTCTCTAGTCAACGAGAACTTTCCAGATGAACAATTATTTGTAATGTCTAGTGAACCATGGTTTGCTGACATTGTCAACTTCTTAGTTTCAGGTGTAACTCCGGATCACTGGTCCACACAAGATAAGTATAGATTTCATTCCCAAGTTATTTTCTGGGATGATCCTTATTTGTTTAAGATATATCCGGATCAGATTATGCGACGATGTGCTCCTGATCATAAGCAACATTCTATTCTCTCTTTTTGTTATGATCATACATGTGGTGGACACTTTAGACCTAAGAAAACTGCCGTAAAGGTTCTCCAATACGGATTTTATTGGCCCACTCTTTTTAGAGATGATTTTGATTTTTGCAAGGCTTATCCCGCCTGCCAGTCTTTTGGTCGTATCAATAAGAGGAACATGATGCCCCTCAACCCTATTTTGGTAGTTGAGATCTTTGATGTATGGGGCATTGATTTTATGTGACCATTCCCTAAATCCTTTAGAAATTTATACATACTTTTGACCGTTGGTTATGTTTCTATATGGATAGAGGCCATACCTTGTAAAACTAATGATCACAAAGTGATGGTCTATTTCTAAAAGAGAACATTTTTTCCCACTTTGGTGCACCACGTGCAATAATTAGTGATAGGGGTACTCATTTTTGTAATCGGCCTTTTGAGGCCCTAATGAAAGAGTATGGGATCACCCATAAGTTATCTGCCCCTTATCACCCCCAAACTAGTGACCAAGTGGAGGTGCCTAATAGGCAGATCAAATAAATCTTAGAGAAAACTATTAATCCCAACCGTAAGGATTGGTCCCTTAGGCTCATTGATGCCTTGTGGGCCCATCAGACTGCATTCAAGACCGACCTTAGTCAGTCTCCCTATCATTTGGTATATGGAAAAGCTTATCACTTAGCAGTTGAGTTGGAGCATAAGGCCTTTTGGGCCATCAAGAAGCTCAACTTTGATTTGTCTGATGCGGGAATTCATTGTAGGCTCCAACTATCTGAGTTGGAGGAACTTAGGAATGATACCTATGAAAGTTCTAGGATTTACAAGGAAAAGACCAAAGCTTTCCATGATAAGCACATTCTGCGTAAATCTTCTCAATTGGTGATAAGGTCTTATTGTATAACTCTTTATTGCATCTTTCCTTGGTAAGCTTAGATCCCTATGGGATGGCTCATTTATTGTCCATAATGTACATCCCCATGGGGCTGTGGAGATTTTAAATCTAAGAACAGGGGTAATTTCAAAGGTTAATGGTCAGCGTTTGAAACCGTTCCTCGAGTTTCCTACTACTAGTAGTGAAGAGGTCATGGATCTCTATGAACCTCTTTACATTGATGACAAACTTTTAATCAGGTATGACCCCTATGCATTGTCACACCCCGTTCACACAGAACAGGACTGGTGACTGGGTTAACTCTGGTTAACCAAACCTGCCAAGATCATCTGATACAGTACCCAACCACTGCATACACACATCTAAGATAAACGTTCAAAAGTTCAGCGGAAGACTTAATTTACCTGTAAATACCCCCAATATACTTGATACCCAAATTGTAGTATATAGATAAATACATGTGGGCCCGCAGGCATGATATTTACACAAAAGAATAACAATTCACGTATCAGGCACATAAAAAGGGGTCATCAAAAGAATCAAAAAGTAAAACTCTGTACGGCATCAATACTGCGGTCCCGCAGCACAGCCCTAGCACGTGCAATCCGTACTGTGCTCATACTCCTCGGGGAACTCAACTGTGGGGCCTGACCCTTGATCTTCAGGTGGGTGACCTGTAAAATCATCTAAAAGAGGTGTACACGTGGGATGAGCTCACTAGCTCAGTAAGTGAAAAGAAGGACCACACAACAATCCACACAATAATCACATCCATATGCACTATATGCTATGCAATTCATTTTAAATCTCATCCACCTAAACAACATTACTAAGTCTAGATATGACATAGTACGATTGCATAGTGCCACCGCGTCCTATTCCACGGGCCACCAATGCACTCGTTTCCAAGCTGACTACGGTATCTAGTCTAATAATGCATCATGCACAGTGATCCCATCATTCATCACATAATCACATCAATCATTTAGCATTTAGAAAGTAAAACACAACACAGATGTCATAATCTTATGAGGATGACTAAGCTACACATAATTTGCATGATGACATGGCTAGTCTAGATACAATTGAATGATGTCAAACAAGCCTTAAAATAAAATCAAACGTCCTTTCCCCACTTAATTATTGTGTACAAAGACTCACACCCGGTACGGGTGAGATCCAACGGGGGAAACGTAAATTTTGGTGAACCTATCATAAGTGAATGGGATTAGTATTTCACCACTTTGGGGTCAAAACTAACAAGATTTGATGACTAAATCATGTTTAGAATTATAAAATAAGGTTGCATGTCCATTTTGGGTCCATTCGGACACAACAATCACGTTGGGGGCCTCTCGGGTGGGTCGGATAGCCCACCTGTCATGGCCCACCAGTCTTCTTAGGTGGGCGGGTCCGCCCGTCGGTCGGCCCACCGGTCCCAGCCCATTGGTGGGGACTGAGGGTCAATCCTCTCAGGCGGGTAGGTCAGCCCACCAGTCGGCCCGCCAGCTGACCCCCCAGTCCTAGACGAGGGTCTACCTTCTCAGGCGGGCTGTGTGACCCACCGGCCCCAGCCCACCTGAGAGGGTGAAAAATTTCCCTCTTCCTTGAAACTTTTCCCAACCTTTGGGAAATCAAATGGGGCTTTTCCAATCACATTTTCCACACTTTCAAGGTCTTATAAGATGATTATAACCTAGATCTAAGTTATATTTGAGGATTGAAAAGTCATCTTACCTTCTTTGCTCAAGAACTCTTTCAAAACCCCAAAATCACTTCTTAGCTCAAGAAATCACCAATGCTTCTCCAATCTTGTAAACACTTCTTCAAATCCTTCAAAATCAACACATAGACCATCTATTAAACCTTAGATTCATCATCTCAAGTGGGATTTACAAGATCTCAAGGAACTCTCCCCAAATCAAGGGTTTTACTTGGGTTTGGTGAAAGTTTAAGAAGCATAGCCTTTGCTCACCTCCAATCGTAGATCTCGTGTTGGGGATCACTCTTCCGGCATCGGAATGGGAAGATCAAACCTTGGCGCTACTTAAATCCATTTCTTCCTCGTCTTCCTTCCCCTTTCTTCTTCTCCATTCTCTTTTCTCTCTCCTCTTTACTCTTCTCACCAAACTCCTTAATGTAATAAATGAGAAAATGAAAAACACAATGATGTTATTTATAATTTTTAAGACAACTAGTATCCACATGGGTGGGTCACTCAAGTGGGCGGATGCACCCACCTGTGACCGCTCACCTGAGGGCCGAAAATTGGCCAACAAGTGGGATTTTGACGGAATTCAACTCTCGGCATGTATCTCACTCTCGGCACAAGGTATATTATACGTATGCACTTTAGGATACGGCTACATACCAATATTATCCGTACATGGTCTTATGATATGTGCATGTGCACGGCTTGGGTACACCCATCTCCTCTAGCACTGACTTGGACTTGTCTGGCCAGCCTGTGTTCAAAGTCACCCTTACCATCATGGTCCATAAGGAACCAGCCTTAACCCCCTCTGTTTCGGGTCTTGCATGGTTAAACCGGGTCAACTGTGTAATTAGACCAGGTTTAAAAAGTAGGGTATCACATTTATCCCCCCTTTTTAAAAATTTCATCCTCAAAATTGGCATACCTGGTTGTTCGAAAAGATGAGGATACTTTGCTTGGATTTCATCCTCTTTCTCCCAAGATGCTTCTTCAAGTGAATGATTAGCCCATCGCACCTTTACGAAGGAAATGGAGTGATTGCGAAGGGTTTTCACCTTTCGGTCCAAGATTTCAGTTGGCTGCTCTGTATAGGTCATATCAGCTTCTAGATATTTCGATTCCATGGGTAATACATGTGATGGATCATGAACGTATCACTTCAGCATGGATACATGGAATATATTATGAACATTCCCGAGTGAAGGCGGCAGAGCAAGCATGTAGGCTATTGAGCCAACCCGGGTTAAAATCTCAAATGGGCCAATGTATCTCGGGCTCAACTTACCCTTCCTATAGAGTCTTTGTAACCCTTTAGTAGGAGAAATCTTGAGAAACACCTTTTCTCCTGCCTGAAACTCAATGTCTTTCCTGCGGTTGTCTACATAGCTCTTTTGACGTGACTGAGCTGCCTTAATCCTTTCTCGAATAACATCGACCTTGTCACAAGTCATCTGTATCATTTCAGGTCCTAACATTCGGCGTTCGCCTACCTCATTCTAATATAGAGGAGTTCTACACTTCCTACCATATAATGCCTCATATGGAGCCATCCCAATTGTAGCTTGGAAACTGTTGTTATAGGCAAACTCCATAAGGGGTATATATTCTTCCCAACTACCACACATTTCCATTGCACATGCCCTGAGCATGTCTTCTAATATCTGTATGGTTCGCTCCGACTGACCATCAGTCTGTGGGTGGAAAACAGTACTCAAATTCAATTGTGTTCCCAAAGCATGCTGGAAACTTTTCCAAAATCTGGAAGTGAACCTTGGGTCCCTATCTGACACAATGCTCACTGGCACTCCATGCAAGCGCACTATGTTATCCATATAAAGTTGTGCTAACTTGGCCATATAGAACTTGGTCTTGATGGGAATGAAATGAGCAGTCTTAGTAAGCCGATCAACTATCACCCATATCACATCCATCCCCTTAGGTGTGCATGGTAGTCCAGTGACAAAGTCCATTGTAATCTTATCCCACTTCCAGTTTGGTACTGAGAGTGGCTGAAGAGTACCATAAGGTCGATGCCTCTCAGCTTTTACTTTTTGACATGTAAGACAAGTCGCCACATATAGGGCTATTGTGATTCTCATGCTTGGCCACCAGTAATTTTGTTTAAGGTCCTTATACATCTTTGTACTTCCTGGGTGGAGTGAGTACTCCGAGCTATGTGCTTCCCACACTATCTTGTCTTGTATCTCCAAATCATCGGGCACACACAACTTACCTCGAAACAATAATGCCCCATCGTTGGCTAAAATGAAATCAGGGTCATTCGTTGTTTGATCTTGAATCTTAACTCTGATCCATTGCAATTCAAGATCCAAAGGTTGTTTCATTATCACCTCTTACCTAATAGACGGATGCACCTGTAGAGCTGCCAGGGATACAGTCAACCATTTAAGGTTTTCTAGTTGATGTTCAAGCTCTAAGGTTGCTCCTTCATATAAGAGGGTTTCATCCATTAGCGTCGCCTCTTGTACGAGTGGTGGGCTGACTACTAAGTATGAGAGTGACACAGTCTATACCTTCTGACTCAACGCATCTGCCACTATAGTAGCCTTGCCAGGATGATACTGAATGTCATAGTCATAGTCCTTCATGAGCTCGAGCCATCTCCTCTGCCTCATGTTCAAATCTCTTTGGGTGAAAAAGTACTTAAGGCTCTTGTGATCACTGTATATCTCGCACTTCTCCCCATACAAATAATGTCACCAAATCTTTAGGGTAAAAATGATTGCGGCTAGTTCCAAGTCATGCGTGGGGTAGTTCTTCTCATATTCCTTTAGTTGTCGGGACGCATACGCTATCACCTTACCATGTTGCATGAGAACACAACCCAACCCAACCTTAGAAGCGTCAGTGTAGAATGTCATTCCACCTGTGCCTTCAGGGATGGTCAGCACAGGGGCCGACACCAACCTTTTCTTCAATTCCTGAAAACTCTCCTCAAATTCCTCTACCCATTCAAATTTCACACCCTTTTTGGTTAACTTAGTCATTGGTGCTGAGATTCGAGCAAAATTCTCAATGAAGCATCGGTAGTATCTAGCTAAACCCAAGAAACTTCTAATTTCAGTAACATTCTTAGGGCTTTCCCACTCTACTATTGCTTTCACCTTAATAGGATCCACCTCGATTCCGGCCTCAGACACTATGTGTCCCAGGAATCCAACTTGCTCAAGACAAAATTCACATTTACTATATTTGGCAAACAATTGTTGTTCTCTCAGCCTCTGCAACACCATCCTTAGGTGTTGAGTGTGCTCCTCTTCTGTCTTAGAGTAGATCAAGATATCATCAATAAAAATAATTACCCATTTATCAAGGACATCGTGAAATACTCGATTCATTAGATCCATGAATGCTGCCGGTGCATTGGTTAACCTAAAAGATAACACTAGGAACTCATAGTGACCATACCGAGTCCTGAACGCTGTCTTGGATATGTCGCCGCTCTTTATCTTGAGCTGATAATAGCCTGATCTAAGGTCTATCTTCGAAAATACCCTTGCACCTTGTAGTTGGTCAAACAAATCATCAATGCATGGCAATGGATACCGGTTCTTAATGGTTAGCTTATTCAATTCCTGGTAATCAATGCACATACATAAACTGTCATCCTTCTTCTTAACAAACAATACTGGGGCACCCCAAGGTGAAACACTTGGGCAAATAAACCCCTTCTCCAATAATTCTTGCAACTGCATCTGTAATTCCTTCAATTCGATAGGTGCCATCCTGTATGGAGCTTCAGACACTGGAGCTGCTCCAGGAATCAAGTCTATGGCAAATTCTAACTCTCTATCAGGCGGTAGATGCATTAGATCATCTGGAAAGACGTCGAGAAATTCTTTAACCACCTTTACCTCTTCTAGAGGTGTAACCTTTGCATCAACATCAAGTACTGATGCTAAGTAACCCTGACATCCACTTTCCAATGACTTTACTGCTTGAAGAGCGGAGACAAGGACCTTTCTAGCTCGTTTCATTTTATCTGCTTGGTATACCAATTCTTTTCCTTCATCATCTATCACCCTAATTAATTTTTTGGCACACATCACATTAGCTCGATGGGCCGACAACCAATCCATGCCCAGTATAACGTCAAAATTCTGCACGTTGAATTTAATGAGTTGTGCATCAAATTTCTTCCCATTGATTTGCACTGGGCACGGCCCATACACCACCTTCAACTGTGTAACTTTGCTAGTAGGCATACTAACAATCATCTCATGATCTAGTGTCCTGGGTGACATACCAAGTTTCTCAGCAAATCTCCTAGATATGAATGAGTGTGTAGCTCCTGAATCAAACTAGACATAGGTTGGTATACCTGATATAGGTAGAACACCTAGTGCAACAATGCATATAAGTACAGTAGGTCATCAATATTTAACATAAGCAAAATCTTAAATTAAATGTACCTGCTACCACTTTCGTGCTGGCCTCAGCTTCCTCAACTGATAAGGCATACATTCTTCCTTGTGGTTGATTCCCCCGAGTTAAGGGAGGTCTGTATACTGAGGGCTGACTGGATGGTAAGGTTGGTCTGACCCGACAGTCTTTAGCATAATGCCTATAAGAGTGGCAATTAAAGCAACAGATCTGTGACACCGGGACTGGGGCAGGGCCCCTTTATACCTGACTTGACGTAGACGGGGGACGAGGTGGCCTTGTAACTGTAGGCACCGTACTAGTGTTTGGGCGAAAAGATGTGCCCGAACCACCAGCTGATCTAGGAAAGTAGCCAGATGGCCTATAGGGCTGTCTGTATCTAGGCCCAGAACTATATGACCCACGATATGCCTTGGATGAGTTGCCCATGTCCAGAAATGGATTAGTCCTCTTCCACAATCCAGGTGTCAGGGACTGTTCTCCCTTCTGTTTATCTTCCATGGTTTTAGCCTTTTGCACAATCTGGCCATAATCTGTCAAATCTAAGACCTCGAGCACTGACCCAATAGATGCCTTTAATCCCTTCAGAAATCTTGCAACCTTTTCTTCAGCTGACCTCATATGCCTAGGGGCAAAATGGAACAAGCTTTCAAACTGCTGCTGATACTCAAGGATAGTCTTATTCCCTTGAGTTAAGGCCATGAATTCCATCTCTTTATGATCTCTGAAGCTACGAGGGTAATGGTTGGCCGAAAATAACTCCTTGAACTACTCCCATTTGGGTTTTGGATGTGCGGCCAAAAATATAGGCTTAGAGGCTTGCCACCAAGAGTTGGCTTCATTCTTGAGTTGTAGCCCCGCACAAATAAGATTTTGTGCTTCACTGCACTCAATTACCTCAAATATCTTTTCCAGCTCTTGGATCCACTGGTCTGGTTCTAGAGGATCACTTCCCACCATAGAGAATACAGGTGGCAAATTCCTCTTGAAAGATTCCACTACCCTTGACGTATTATTCGTTGGTGGGTAATTGGGTGCATATGCCGTATAGTAAGGGTACGGAGGGGGCACCATATACGAAGGAATGCTGAGTGGCAGAATTGGAGGTGTACCTCCAGCTTGTGGCCCCATATCAGACCGTACAGGTGGGTCTTGTGGAGTAATTATCCGGGGATGTTGACCGGGTTGAGGAAGGTCTAACTGTTGCTGTATAGCAGCCATAAATGCCTACTACTACTGAAGCATTTGTTGCTGGAAGGCTTGTTGTGACTGTTGGATTATGGTTGCAACATCACCCGGAGTGATGACCGGTGGAGGATCCAAAAGTGTAGTTACAGGTGGGTCCCCTTATGCCACACCCTGACCAAAGGTTTCTTGAGGTTGTGGGAGTGGGGTTTGCCCCACAGAGTGGGACCTTCTAGGATTTGGTGGTCGACCGACCGGACGAGGACCACGTGAGGTACCTCGTGCATTGCTATCGGATCTAGTATGTACCATCGTGTCCTTGCACCTGGAACATACCATACACAAACATTGGTTAAGTACCTTAGAATTTACATCGACACATAATCATATGCCAACACACGTAGTATTATAGTGTATGATGTCTTGCAACTAGCCACAGCTAAATCCCGAAAATATGGTGCTAGTGCTTCGACAAGTAGGACAATGGTCCCACTCGACCCCTCCATTTTCTTTTTTTTAATATTATATTATACATATATAGTAATCTCTATAATATAGTAATCTCCCTTTTTTTTCTTTTTTCTTTTTTTTTTGTGTTTTTCTCCCAACCGGCGGGCTGCCCACCGGCGGGCAGCTCAGGTCAGCCCACCGATCCAACCCGAGGTGAAAACGCACAGGGGCTTTTAAGCCCCTGTTTCCTCCTCTTTCTCCCATTTCCCTTCTTTACTCCCTCAGGGCGATTTTTGGAGGGTTCTTGGTGCGTCCACTGGCGATTTCACTCAACGATTCTCGGAATTTTAGAAGATTCAAGCTCCTTTCATTCTCAAGTAAGTCACTTCTCCATTTCCCTTCTTAGAACATGTATTTTGGAGGTTGAATTCATTTATGCTCCCAAAAACTTGATCTTTTTCATGTTTCCTTCCATAGAGCAATCATTCCATGAGAATACGATACTTTCTTTGTGATTCATTTATAGTTTTAGGCTCTACTACCCGATCTATGAGCAAAAATCCCAAACCATGCCCTAATTTTTCCAATTTGGGGTTTTCTTCTATCTCTACCATTTTCTCCCCAACTAACAACTCAAATGAATTTCTTATCCTTGATTTGCACTGACAATGTTGGAGAGATCATGGAAATTTGTATATGCTTGAAATCCCATCTCTTCCTTATGAAAATCCATCTCTTTTGTGTTGGGTTTCTTGAAAAAATAATTTCTGGGTTTCTATGATTCTCTTCACATTATTTCACACTTGTGGACAACTTAAATCTCTTTCATTCCTTGCACCTCAATGTCATAATAGAAAATTTCTTTGCATAATCTTGATTGTATAATGATAGGCATTTCATTCATAGACATGTAAGCTTCAAGTTCTACACTATTATAGGATTTTTCATTTTCTTAGGTTGAACTTGCACATTGAGATTTGGGGTTTTCCATCATTTGACCCCAATTACCCCAATTGAGGAAATTCTCATGAGGTTTTCCCTCACTTTCACTTGCCATGCTTTATACGCCTTCGTTACTTTTCTATTTTGCAATATGCTAGTGGATATCATGTTTTGGGGGCTTCCCCCCTCTTCATTTCTCCATGGTTTATCCACTTCTCTTTCTATAATAATCCACATTATGTATTTAGGTGCCTTTACATGTGCTGCTCACCCATCTATTTGTTTCCTTTGTTATTCATCATCCTTACTTATCATTATTTCTTCTCTTTTCTTACTAGGATGTCTTCTCGCAAGGACAAGGAACCCGCATCCTCTTCCAATCGACGTAGGGCCACAACTTCTAAGCGGAAAAGTGTAGGGACTAGTTTCCCAGCCCTTCGTATAAGGAGACAAGGACATGCCCCTATCGATCCTTTAGACTATGATGAGGGACTCTTCCGAAGTTTGGGGGCGGCAACCAATTGGCAGACCTTTCTAAAGAGGTCTGTGATGATGGAGAAGACCGTGGTAATTAGTGATTTCAACAAGATTCAACTTCAAGAGAGATTCACTGCACTGGGTTGGCAGTCCATGCTTAACATTGATCGTCCATGCTATGAACAACTGGTTCGAAGATTCTACTATAATTTGGAGGTCTCTTACCAGTATGGGGAGTACTCAATCACCAGCATGGTGAAGGGGGTGAACATTCGCTTGACTGTGGACACCCTTGCTAGTATTTTGGATATTTCATCAATTGGGCATCAATTCTACAGTCCCCCAATGAGTAAGCCCGTGGGCCCATCCTTAAGTTCAGAGACACAGGACCACATTTATGAGACCATTTGTGGCAGCAAGGTACGTCCAGATTCTGAGACGACATTTTACTTAGAGGCTCGTGTATTTGCTCGCTTGGTTCAGTTTAATTTACTCCCTAGAGGAGGTCACCGCAACCAAGTAGGCTTCATGGCGGCCTACATACCCTTCTGCATCTATAAGGCCTTGGAGGGAGGTGTCGAGCACTTATGCTTGCCCTACGTCATACTTAAGACTATAGAGCATCATACCACGCACCCTGAGGATGGTGGTTTCCCATATGGTAGGACCCTCACTAGGATCTTTGAGTTCTTTAGGGTGGATTTGAGTGGTGAGGAGGGAAAGACTCTAGCGGAAAAATTTGACTGGAGAAACCTATAAAGGATGGGTCTCCAAGCTCTTATGGATGTACCTCAGAGAGCAGGAGGTCAAAGAGGTAGGGACAGGAGGAATGCCCACAGGGAGGATGTCCCCATGGAGGAGGAAGTTAGTGAGGAAGATGAGGATTATGTTCCTCAATTCGAGGAGGAGGACTTTCTGGACTAGGATATCCTCGAGGAGGAGCCTCTTGATTCGAGAGACGCTGATCCTGACTTTGCGAGGGTTGTAGGCCCACAGTATAGAGCCCCACCACCTGAGAGGGGCGCTTTTGACTTTGAGAGTATGATGACTACTATGAGGGCCTTGAAAGATGGGCAAGATCAGCTTCTGAGAAGACTAGATGAGAGTGCCACTAGAGAGGAAAATATCTCAGAAAGGCAGGCTACATTAGAGAGTTCCTTCCTAAGATTGGGCGAGGATTTGGACACAACGGCCAACGCTATTTCAGCGGATTTTTCCTGACTCCAGAGGGATGTACAACTAGTGAACTCAAGGTTTGATTACTACGACTATCGGCTCAATGTTAGATCGAGGCCTAGAAGGGATGGAGTAGTAGAGTTAGACGATGACGAGGGTCTCTGAGGCCTTAGCTCGCCCGTCTAAATCAGCTTTTTACTTGTCTCTATGTTTTTTATATTATTATTATTATTATTTTGTACTTTCCTTTATAATTGGACTTGCTAGTATGGTATTATGATGTTGTTGGTGACTTATGGTTAGCTTTGTATACTAGATAACTCATTGTAATTTAGTTATAACAACGTTAGTTAGTCTTTATCGATTATGTTTATTTGTATATATGTGTTGTCTATCAGGTGCTTATGTATGAAAAATTTGGGAAATCTTGTTTTAGCATCGTTATGCTACCAAAATTTCGTTAAATTAGTACTTGATGGGCTATGAAATCAAATAACTAATCTTTTATTTATTCCAAGTAAACTTTCTCTCATGCATGCCATGAAATGCAATAATTAATTGCAGCCATTTTTTTTTTTTGGCTTTTAACTCTTTAAAGTTTTTACATTTACCCAATCCCATTTTCTATTATAGATTCTATGGGGTCTAAATGGTATGCTGTGAGTGGATAGAGCATCACGCTCTGATACCACCGTTGTCACAACCCGTTCACATAGAACCGGGCTGGTGACCGGGTTAGCTCCAGTTAACCCAAACCTGCTAGGATCATCTGATATAGTACCCAACCACAGCATACACACATCTAAGATAAACGTTCAAAAGTTCAACGAAAGACTTAATTTACCTGTAAATACCCCCAATATACTTGATACCCAAATTGTAGTATATAGATAAATACATGTGGGCCCGCAAGCATGATATTTACACAAAAGAATGACAATTCACGTATCAAGAGCACAAAAAGGGATCATCAAAAGAATCAAAAAGTAAAACTCTGTATAGTGTCAATACTGCGGTCCCGCAGCACAACCCTTGCATATGCAATCTGTACCGTGCTCATACTCCTCGGGGACCCACCAATCCTCCTCGTGGAACTCAACTGTGGGGCCTGACCCTTGATCTTCAGGTGAGTGACCTGTAAAATCATCTAAAAGAGGTGTACACGTGGGATGAGCTCACTAGCTCAGTAAGTGAAAAGAAGGACCACACAACAATCCACACAACAATCGCATCCATATGCACTATATGCTATGCAATTCATTTTAAATCTCATCCACCTAAACAACATTACTAAGTCTTTGGTTTGGTGCTACTACAACCACAGTGCACGTATGCTCCGGGTACGAGCCGCGAACTCCATCCCACGATACGCCCATAGGTCTGTCGGAGAAGGCCCACCGTGAGTGCTCAGAAAAGTAAAGCATGCCGACTACCAGCTCTCAACATAAAAGTAAATGACAGAAAGTAAAGGTGCTGACTCCAACAATTTAAAAGCAGTATGATTGGCCCTTTTGAATATACCACTGAGGTTACCGACTGTCCTAATGACCAGTCGGGCATATGTCTAACCGCCACAGTGACGCGACATCCACAACCATTGCTTCCCCCCAAGTGATAATCTAACACCTCAACCCCTATTGGGAAGGGTCGTAGCATGGGAAGATGATAATCTTAAACTGCATGCTCCTATATGACATAGTACGATTGCATAGTGCCACCATGTCCCATTCCATGGGCCATCAATGCACTCGTTTCCAAGCCAATTACGGCATCTAGTCTAATAATGCATCATGCATAGTGATCCCATTATTCATCACATAAGCACATCAATCATTTAGCATTTAGAAAGTAAAACACAATACACATGTCATAATCATATGAGGATGACTAAGCTATACATAATTTGCATGATGATATGGCTAGTCTAGATACAATTGAATGATGTCAAACAAGCCTTAAAATAAAATCAAACGTCCTCTCCCCACATACTTATTGTGTACAAAGACTCACGCCCAGTACGGGTGAGATCCAGTGCGAGAAACGTAAATTTTGGTGAACCTATCATAAGTGAATGGGGTTAGCATTTCACCACTTTGGGGTCAAAACTAACAAGATTTGATAACTAAATCATGTTTAGAATCGTAAAAGAATGTTGCATGTCCATTTTGGGTCCATTTGGACACAAAAATCACGTTGGAGGCCTCTCAGGTGGTCAGACAACCCACCTGTCACGACCCACCGGTCTTCTCAGGTGGGTGGGTCCACCCACCGATCTTCTCAGGTGGGTGGGTCCACCCACCAATCGGCCCGTCGATCCTGGCCCACCGGTGGGGACCGAGGGTCGATCCTCTCAGGCGGGCAGGTCGGCCTATCGGTCTGCCCGCCAGTCATCTCAGGCGGGCCGTCAGCCTACCGATTGGCCCGTCGGTCCTAGTCGAGGGCCTGCATTCTCAGGCGGGTTGTGCAGTCCACCGGTCCCAGCCCACCTGAGAGGGTGAAAAATTTTCCTCTTCCTTGAAACTTTTCCCAACCTTTGAGAAATCAAATGGGCTTTTTTCAATCACATTTTCCACACTTTCAAGGTCTTATAAGATGATTCTAACCTAGATCTAAGTTAGATTTGAGGATTGAAAAGCCATCTTACCTTCTTTGCTCAAGAACTCTTTCAAAACCCCAAAATCACTTCTTAGTTCAAGAAATCACCAATGCTTCTCCAATCTTGTAAACACTTCTTCAAATCCTTCAAAATCAACACATAGACCATCTATTAAACCTTAGATTCATCATCACAAGTGGAATTTATAAGATCTCAACGAACTCTCCCCAAATCAAGAGTTTTACTTGGGTTTGGTGAAAGTTTAAGAAGCATAGCCTTTGCTCACCTCTAATCGTAGATCTCGTGTTGGGGATCACTCTTTCGGCATCGGAATGGGAAGATCAAACCTTGGCGTCGCTTAAATCCATTTCTTTCTCCTCTTCCTTCCCCTTTCTTCTTCTCCGTTCTCTTTCCTCTCTCCTCTTTACTCTTCTCATCAAACTCCTTAATGTAATAAATGAGAAAATGAAAAACACAATAATGCTATTTATACTTTTTAAAATAACTAGTATCCACATGGGTGGGTCACTCAGGTGGGCGGATGCGCGCACCTGTGACCTCCCACCTGAGGGCTGAAAATTGGCCAACAAGTGGGATTTTGATGGAATTCAACTCTCGGCATGTATCTCACTCTCGGCACAAGGTATATTATACGTATACACTTTAGGATATGGCTACATACCAGCATTATCCGTACATGGCCTTATGATAAGTGCATGTGTACGGCTTGGGTACACCCGTCTCCTCTGGCACTGACTCGGGCTTGTCTGGCTAGCCTGTGTTCAAAGTCACCCTTGCCATCATGGTTCATAAGGAACCTGCCTTAACCCCCTCTATTTCGGGTCCTGCATGGTTAAATCGGGTCAACCGTGTAATTTGACCAGGTTTAAAAAGTAGGGTATCACATGCATTGTCTTTGTTTTTAATTCTTTCCATGCATTAAGGACATTGCATGACTTAAGTGTGGGGGAGGGAAACCATTTTCTATTTTTTTCACTTTATTTGATTTGTTTTTATTTTTATTTTTTTAAGCTTGCTAAAGGATGAAGTCCTACTTTGGCTTTTGGCTAATGATCATACCATTTGGTTGCTTCATTAATGTGCAAAATAAAATTTTTTACTAAGGTACCCATTTTGAACGTATAAAAACCCTGTTGAGAAAAAAGAAACAAGCCTGTGTCTTGAGATGGGACTTTCTTTTGAAAAATAAGAGACCCCTGTTTTATGGTGTTGGACCATATGTAAGTCTGTGGGTTCCTTGTACTTTTGATTTGGAGTTGAGACATTCTTTTTAATTTGGCATAAGTTGACAAATGCATAATTTTAAATAAAATGTGAAATGTGGTAAAAAGAAGAATAAGAGTCGATTCCCTTAGAACTAGACAGAGCATTGCACCTCAGGAAGCGTGGTGTCTTGATCGAAATTCCTTGGGAGAAAACTTCTGAAGGAACTCTAGCATCACTGTCTTTGTGGGCATATGCAAAAAGCGAAGCTATATAGTAATTTGGGTATCTGGTGTTTGCTCCACCATGTCATTCAGGCCAAATGTAGTGGAGTAGAATAGAGTTTATTAAGCAAAAAAAATAAAAGAAGAAAAAATGTACAAATGTCATTAATGCTTATTAATATGTTTTAGTAAAAAACACTCCAACGCCTTAGTCATTGGTTCCCTATTTCTTCACAAGTGGTTTTGCCTTAAGATAAGGATGTTTTGGAAGAGACGAGGTGGGTTCAAATTAAGAAATATGCTAGTGCCTGGAATTGATAAAGGGTAATAAAAGTTCAAGTGTGGGGGTCCCTTATAAGAGAAATTATCTTTGCTCCGGATCCGTATGGCCCTTATCTTTAGCCAAGGTTGGGATTTGTTTATTCTAAATTTTGGGTGTATATTCACTACAAACACCCACGAGACACAACTCGTCCACTAGGGGTGACCTAGGGGTTTAAAGGCTTGTTGCACATGCTAAGTGCAACCGTGATTCCTACGAAAGTGAGTTAGGTTTTTTTATCTTTATTCTTTTCTTTTTGTTTTGCTCGAGGACTAGCAAAGTCTAAGTGTGGGGGAATTCTAATGAGCACATTTATGTGTGAAATCTAGGGTAGTAAAACATGCATTTTACATATTTAGAATGGAGCTACCTTGGGTTTTACTCTCTTTTTGCAGGTTTTATATTTTCAAGGCCTTAAGGACTATTGGGTGCTATATCTCCAATTTTACACGTAAAGAGGTCCTATTTCTTTTCATGGTTGCGAAGAGGACAAAATTCTGAGCAAGATGGACGTGTTCAATTAAAAGTACACATTCGTTTGGTCACCCGTACAAATGATTATTCTTTTCGGGCCAGAAAAAGAATAATGGATTAGAACTAAACCGAGATGCAGAACCAGCCCGTTTGCAATTGTCTCAGAGGTACAAGGAATATTTTAAATGCCAACAAGGATCGATGGACCACATCCTTAGGTGATTGAAGATTCGTTTTTGGTAACAACAACTACCTAGTGTAGTTGGTGAGCTATGGTGTGCAAAATTCCCTTGCTCACCAAGAGGTCTCAAGTTCGAATCTCATGGTTGTTTTTTTTAGAGAATTTTGTTGAAGATTTTCTGCTTTTCACTCACTTAAAGCACTAAGGGCATGGAGGGGATTTCCACATCAAATTAGAAGCAAAGAAAATCGTGGAAGGTTCCTGCGCAAGAAGAGAAGAAAAAAAAAAGGAAAAAAAATGGAGAAATAAAGATTGTCCAAATCTTCTCTCTCCTCCACATCATCACCAAAATATTGTCCAAATCACACAAAGCAAGAAGAAAATCGTCCCTTGGAGGGAGAAAAAGAAGAGAAATAAATTAGAAAAAAAAGAAAGAAAATAAGCAAAAAAATTATAGGAAATTTCTCCAAGTTTATTTCTCTCTTCTCTCTCCTCCATCTTAGCACTTTTGGACTCAAAAGATCTTACTATCAATTGTGGGTTTCTCTCTTTTAGGAAAGAGAAATTTGTTACCCTACCTCCCCATTCCCTATAAATACAACTCATATAAGAGGAGGAGAGACAATTCATTCTTCTTCTAGTTTTTTTTTAGTTGCTGTCTCTCTCCCTCTCTCACTCTTTAGTTTTAGTTCTTCTCTATTTTTGCTTTAATCATTTTTGTAACAATTTTTTATGTCAATTAATGCAAGCACTCTTTTATTCTTATTCAGCCTTTTTATGTTTATGATTTATGCAATTGAGTTGTAATTTTTTAAGTTATAGTTCTAGGCTTAGATCTAGGTGACAAGATCACGAGCCGTGGAACAATTTTTTTTCAAGTTCAAGCATTGATTCAAGTAAGTAAGCTCCTTCAATAGTCTTCTCTCCCCCCTCTCATTCCCTCTTCTGACTACCCTTTCTTTCTTAATTTAGGATATTTAGGATTTTTTATTTTCAGTCGTTACATTATTGCTATCCCTCTTCCCCAAGGTTCATGGCTAGTGTATGTGTTGGCTTTGCCCCTCCTAGCCATAGAACCATCAATTTATTGCTTTTATTTTAATTGTCTCCCTTTCCCTAAAGCCAAGTAGAGTAACCCTTGTAAGAGTGACTCTCTGGTTAAGTAGGGAAGCTCATATTATGATGCATCCCTCGGGCTAAGTAGAGAAACCTACTTGTGAGTCTCTCTCTAGCTTTATTCCCTTTCTTTTACTTTATTTTTATTTCAGCATTTTTTTCCTTTATTTATTTATTTATTTTTAATTGCGTGGGTTGTTTATTTTCAGTTATTTATTTATTTAATTTTAATTGCGTGGCTTGCGTCTTTAAATTCTTAGATGACAAATGGTTAGGATGTTATTTTAGATACATATATTTAGGACGGTAATTAGAATTAGTTCACAATCATTAATCGGTTCACTTTCGCATTATTAAAAGAAATAAAAAAATAAAGTGGCTGCTCTCCATGTGTTCAACCTGTAGCTACACTGATCCGTACACTTGCGGTTACATTTTAAATCTCAAACATCCATCTTCATGAATGCCTCTGTCAGGTACGTCAGGCATCTTAATACTTTTCTTCTTCGTTACCAAAAATTTTCAGGCCAGAGGATGAATATGAAAAAAAGTAAAAACTGTTCCTTGGCAAAATTGTCCTTTTGGTAAAAAATCTTGGCACATCAAGCATGGTAGCACAGGAGTGAGCAGATTTTTTAGAGCTAGGTTCATTGATAGAGGAGGAGAAATGAAGAAAAGCTATAAATCATCATGTATCTGGCCTGGAATTAGGGAGATTTGGGACTTTGTCGCTAATAAGGAAAGATGGATTGTTGGTAATGACAGATCAATCAACTTCTTGAAAGATAGGTGGTTTGGGGAGCTTTCAATTATGGAGAAATCTGATCTTTTTTTTTTTGTTTTTGGTAGAGGAGAAATCTGACCTTGATGGTGGTATATTTATAGGAGCGAGCATGAAAGTAGCTATATTTATATCAAACTTCCATTAGAGTTTTCCACATGTAAGGTCTGCCTTTTTTGTAGTTTGTTATCTTGACAGCTAAAGAAGTAAGACTTCCCTAATATAATATTAAAGATAGATGTGCTAGGAGTTGTTCTTCATTCGGAGTAGTATTCACCACCTCTTCTGCGTGGAATGAAATTCGAAAGCGTAACCCTGAAGTCCCATGGCTCTCATTTTTTTGGGAAAGCAGTTGTATACTCAACAATCTACTTTTGGATGTCATTTGGTGCATGGTAAGATTCCAACAGATGACATAGTTTGTGCAAAAGGAGTTTCTCTAGCTTCCATGTGTAATCTATGTGGAAAATTTGAAGAGTCATTCCAGCATATTTTCCTTGAGTGTAGCTTCTCTGTGGAAATCTGAGACAATTTGTACAGTCCTTTGGTTTTGGGTGGTGCCGTCTGGAGTCTATTCTTGATCTTGTAGATTGGTGGAAGAGAAAATGAAGAATCCTAGCTATGAAGGATCCATGGTCATTGGGTTTCATTACTGTGGTAGATAATATTTGGAGGGAGAGAAATGGGAGGTGATATGTTGGGCATTGTAAAGCTCCAAATCATATATTTGAGATGGTGCATAGAGAGGTGTAAGAGTGCAGACTCTATATGAATGGAGCTATCAGACTTCGAAGCAACCTTGCTTGCTACCGAAGGCTAGGTTTGCAAGGTCTTCTGAATCCTCGAAGGTCGATTCTTGAATTCCATTGGTTTGCTCCTATGCTTGGCTAGACGAAATTGAATGCTGATGGCTTATCTACAAAAAATCAAGGTTGGTCTGGTGCTGGTGGAATTTCTTGATACCATAGTGATATGGTTTTAAAATCTTTCACTTTCTTTCTAGGAATTCATTCTAATTATGTAGCCAAGTTCACATGCTACTGGAAGGAATTTTGAGGGCAAAGAATAGAAGGGTGGAGGCCCTTTAGATCAAATCTGACTTTGAAGCAGTGGTGATGTTGGTGCAGGCTAAGATTACCCCATGGTTTGTTTTGCAGGATTGAAATGTTGCTAATCCATATCTCCAATTTATAAACTGAAAAGTAATTCACTGCTTTAGAGAAGCAAATGTAATAGCAAATTACCTCACTGAAGTAGCAACAAAAATAGGTCTTTTGAAATCTTCTCCATCCCTTCCAGGTCATATTAGAGAGGAGATTCTGAAAGACACTTCAGCAAGACCTCGTTATTGATTTATGTGGTTCCTGTTGAGCGCCCTTGTTGATGGAAATGCCGATCGTGGGTGTTCTTAGCTCTTCAGCTATCTAGTGTCTAATGTTTTCTTTATTTCTCCTTTTTAATAATATTTTTATGATCCTTAGCGAGAAAAAGGTAGAAACACTCATGTTTTTCCAAAGGATATAATGGCAGCAGTTTTTTACCTACACTATATACCAATTTCAGTGGCAGTAATATATTACTACCACTATATACACAAGATATTTTATATTTCGCATCGGTAATATAGTCTTAGGGGTTTCCTTTTAAACCACTTACAAGTTTATTGTGAGAGCAATGTGAGGGCACAAATGTAGGGGGTGGCATGCTGACGTTGAGGAGTTGAAAAGGTTTGGGCAACGGTGTAGGGATAGGATGGTGATGGAGGTGGTATGGGTGTTTGGTGCTTTAGGATGAGATATGGGGATGAGAAGGTGGTCGTGGAGCGACGAGGGTGATATGGGAGGTCATGGAGGGGAGTTTTAGGGTTCTTGAGGGGTGTGGAGCAAGGTGGTGGTGTAGGTGGTAGTAGAGTGCAAGGATGAAGTGGGTAGTGGCATAGGGTAGGAGTAGAGTAGGGGCATAGGTGTAGTAGGGTTGGAGCTATTGTTGTTGGGGGGTTGCAAGGGACTGTGTAGGAGCTAAGGGGTGGGTAGTTGGAGTGGTTGTGGGGTGGACATGGAGCATCATAGGGAGGGGGTGGGTGTGGGGCGTTGGGACTGGGTGGCTAGTGGTGGCGGTGGGTGGTGTAGTTATAGAGGGGGCAGGGCTGCTGATGGTGGTAAAGTTGAGGTGAGGCAGATTTAATATATATATATATATATATATATAGTAATGATAACAACCACCGCTATAGAGGGGTACAGGGTTGCTGAACTTTAGCTTGATTTGTTACTACTACAGAGCTCTGAAATTCAAGGGACTAAGGAAAAGATGAAAGACAAAACCCTAAATAGAAGAAAGTAGAGTATATGTTACCTGCTGATGATCCACAAGAGTAGAGAAGGTCCGAAGGTCTTGGCAACACCAGAGAGCCATTTTCCATTTTCTGTTCGCCATTTTCTGTTTGGATGTATGGGTTTCGTTTCTGACTGATTCGATTTTCAGAATTGGGAAGGATGCATATCAGGGCAAAGGGTGAAAAAGTCAAAATAGGATAATGAAAGGTACTATAAGTATTACTGAAATATTGTACAAACTAAATGGTAATAATTTAATTGAGTCAGCCTACTTGTAAAATTTAACATACTATAGGGGATGTGGATGTATTTCTAAAAACACAGGGGAGGGGGATGTAATATGAGAAAAGTACAGGGGAGAGGGATGTAAATTACTCAAAAAAAAATTACCATTGCTAAATATACAAACATGGCCAGTCCCATACGCTGCATAGATTTAGTGGCGGTTATTGTTTTCTAACCTTTTTTCTTTATTATTATATTTTGATAGGTTCCAAGAGTCTATCATCAGGTGTCTTAGCCCTGATGATAGATTTCCCATCCCATATTAAACAGGAGTTAGTCAAGGACGTAATGTTGAGGCCTAGATTTTCGTTCTATTAGCCTGCGGCTTGAGCTCCCTGCTGATGGCAATGCTGAAGGTGGGGCTGCTCCCTAGTTAGTTAATTCGCGTTTAAAACGCGTTTAAAACGGCGTCCCGTTTTTTTGCCGTTTTAAACGCCGTTTGCCGAATTTTTCACAGAAATTCGGTAAAAAACGGGAACGGGGCTATTGAAAGTTTTTTTGCCGTTTTAAACGCCGTCCCGTTTTTTTGACAGTAAAAAAACGGATTTTGAAAAATATAAACGTTTTAAAATAGAAACGTTTAAAACGGGGCTATTTTTTTTTATTGTTATCTAGGTATTTAGAGAATTATTATGCCAATTTATGTCTATATATTGCCGTTTTTTTGACACCGTATTATTTAAATATAAACGTTTAAAACACGTATCGTCCGTTTTTTATTTTTTCCCGTTTTTACCGTATTTGACCGTATTTTTGACCGTCCCGTTCACGTTTTGATCCGTTTAAAACATGCCCGTACCGAACAATGTTTTTTTGCCGTTCCCGTTTTAACTAACAGAGGGCTGCTCTCCCTACGAGCATGTGTTTGTAGTATTTTCTCTTTATTTCAAGGTTATTCTTCTTTGATTTCCCTTTCTTATTAACATGATCTTCTTATAAATAAAAATATAAAATTATTTAAACTGAAACTTAGCACATGAGTAAGTGTAATTGGAATTTAATGCCATTGGTTTTGAGGTGGGACATGGTCTTGATGAATTGTGCCCTCTTTGCGCTAGACCCAAGCAGTGATGATTAAAGGATTGAGGGAGGGGATCAAAGGCCATGAGAAACATGTTGAGCTAATTTGGGCTCTCAACCTACTTGTACAAGACATCATTTGCTATTCATTAATTTTCTTATAGAAACACTGGATATTTTTTTTGCTAGAATTACAAGATTACTCTGCTAACCCATATTAACTCTTATGTTATGATGCAATAACCTAACTTAGTTCCTTCATATTTCAGGAAAATGGAAAAAATCAGGTCCCATAAAACAATTTATGTGTACCAAAATGCACCCAGTTCCTGCCATATATGGTTTGTATGCAAGGGGAATCTCATCGTGGAAAGGTATTCTTTTTTTTTTTTTTCATGTCATTTTTCTATTTTCCTTTTATTATTAGGGGATGTGTTTCACATGGGGGAAGCATGGCCCTGCACGTATATGGGGTCAATGGAAGCGCACGAGGAAGCATCAATAGGGGTATCATTTTGCATTTCACGGAGGCAGGGTGATCCTTTCACCCCATGTATTTGGCGGAAGGGCCCCGCTCCCCACATATACCATTTCTCCTTATTTTAAAAATTAAAACAAACCACCAAATCATTACACAAACTTTTGAAATCAGTGGTAACATAACTTGAAGGGAAAAAGAACTGTAAAAAGCAAATTGGTCCCTATACCTAGACACATGGGAAGGTGAAACAACAACCATGCCTGTAAGGGAAAATACATTTTTTCTCTTTCTTTCTGCTCTTTTCCTCCCTAACCTCTGGTCTGCTTTGCAGGGGTGAATGAATTGAATCCAAACATGGTTTGGCGACTATGGGGGGATATGATTTTTTGGAGTCGCCATCTAGGATTCGGGGCCTAGAACCCTACAGTGGAGCCCAATTTTGATCTTGAGATCGAGCTCGAGTAGGGGGTTGGATTCTTGTGAAAGGAAGGAACCCCCAAATTTGACTTCATAGTTTGGTCTATTCCAGAGATAGGGGTCCATGTCAGGTTACGAGTGTGGGAAGGTGTTAGGCACCCACCTCGCCCGGAATTTTCGGTCTTTCTACCAAAGGCTTGGATTTCGAATATTCTTCCTCGAGAATTTTAACAGCCTAAGCTAGCATGGAAGTCTTATTACATGAAATAGCGCCAACACATATACATAAACTTGCATGAAAGAATTGTAGGAAGTTATTGAATTATCACATGAAATATAGATCTATATTAAAATCCCATGAAATCATAAAATTTACATAAAATAATAGAAAATGCAATTATCTAATCTACATACATGTACAATACCCCATGACACGACAATTATGATCGTTATTTCATGTGAGGAACACATGCGATAACACAA
>NC_056567.1:17922114-17967071 GCF_013358625.1 Macadamia integrifolia
TTTTTTTTTTTTTTTTTTTTTGTCACGGGTTCAACTTTCAAGTATTCTGTAGGAAGAAAGAAACAGACAGGGAAAAGATATCTCATTGGAAAGTGGTGGTTTCAATGATGATGTTCTTATGAAGATTCTAATTCACTTGCCGTTCATATCAATCTTAAGATTCCAATGTGTATTAAGGTGGAGATACCGAGATTCTTAACATGTTTTATGATCAATTCATTCCTTAATAATAGATTTCCTCTTATTGATTTCTCTGGTAACATTAGCTTATGCTTTGACTTGGATCACTTTCTCCCTTTTTTTTTTTTTATCTTATCTAATGGATTTTTGGTTTTTCTTTTTTTACTATTGCTTCATGTTTCTATCAAATATTTCTACAGTGGTTTGAAGATTCTATTATTGTCAATACCCACATAGGTCCTGAAGTTTCTATAAATCTCAACCCACATGGAGATTTATCACGTGTACATGGCCTGCACATGCATGAGTCCCCTGGTACATAGTTTTATTAGGACCGAATGGTCAATTATATGTTTCAATTGGTAATTTTAATAAAAATATAAAAATAAAAATTCCCTTGTTTTCAGTCAGTTAATGTGTTTGTAATTCTTACACAATTGATTGTTGCTCTTATCTTTAAGAGATACATAGGTTTTTGGTTCCCTGTGACTAAAATTGCTGAGGTTCTTTAAGGGTGTGGGGGAGAGAAGATAGAGAAGAATTATAATGAAACAATGTCTTTTTATCCCTAATAGTGGAATAGAATAACACGATGATTTGGACCCCCTCTCTCTTTCTCTATCCCCGCATTCTTTTATCATTCCTTTTTTATTTGTGCTACAATAATACATTTAGGTCAGCAACTCAAAATTGAACGTGTTACTTGACCTATTTTCGCATAGAAGGAAATGTGTGCTACAGTTAAATGTCATTTACAGGTGACATCTTTCATGCTTTATGTTCTCTCAAGAAATCAAATTCAACCACTCAGCTCTCTACACACTACAAGAAAATAGGGCATTTGCGACACTTTTTAGGGATAGACGAAATTTTCGTTTCGAAAGAACCCATTTAAGGACAGATGCAAGAATGTCGCTACCTGTATATCAATTGGGACGGACATATGCTGTCCGAAAATTTGAGACGGTATATTTAGTTATGTGATGTTAACTAAAGGAGGTGGCCAATATGGAGAAACATTGCAGATGAAAGTGAGGTATGCTTGGAAACTAAATACGATAGCATATCCTTTCTTTTCCATTGAACCATCTCACCATCTCTTTAAAAGCTGGAAGTAATGGTGAGCGGGTTAGTTAGGATATCATTCATGAGCTAATATTTGAATGCCAATACTCACAAATAGGTACAATTCTATACTCATTGGCTTTATATTTTGCTAATAGTTATTTGCATTTGGGTGGTTAAGTGATTTAATTTATTTAATCTTGTGTACTTCACCTCTACTTATTGTTCTTTTGTTTTTTTTTTAAGGTAAAATAGAAACATCTATCAATAATTGAAACTATAGAGGAATTTCAGTGAGAAACATTCAAATTTTCTTTGCCTTCATATTACTTTTTCTCCCACCCCATAGGCTATGTGCTTCTCAACAATGGCACGTAATTGGAATTTCTACTAATCCTATAATCATTAATGCTTATTACGTTCGGAAAAACTTAGTTCATACTATGCATCTCCAAGCAGGTTCCGTTCTTCCTTGAAATTATCTGCTTACAAGGTTTGCATGCTTTAGACTATCATTTTTTCCTTTTCTAATGTAATACTTGCAAATTGCAATTGAAAAATGGTCATAGTTTCATGAATTAGAAATCAAATTGATGAATCAGTCTTTTCAAATCGGCAATGGTGGTCAAAGATCCTGATTTTGAATTCTTTGTATCGATAATCACTAAAATAGATTTCATTCCATTTTGGTTAGATATGAAGAATTTATAGGAGGACTTTAGTGTTTCAAAATATTATTTGTAGATAGTTGTTTCAATATTGCTCTCTTTCAAGTTGATTTTACGGGAAGAGGCGAGCTTGTAGAGAGCCATGTAAGTTGAACAAACTCTATAGATTAGTGCACTTAATTGAATGATTTATATAATAGTTATGAGATTCATTTGAAATATCCTTCCTTACCTTCCTTAATACAATAAACTTGTGATTATTTGACTAAGTAGTTCCGATCAATTTTAGATGTAAGTCAAGGTGATATTTTATTTTCAAGCATTCATATATTCTTTAATGTTATATCTATCTTGACATTTTTCATGCTAAGTTGCCCTTGTTTATAGAAATTTTTATTTAAACCATCAATAGCCATTATCTCTCTCTCAACATAACACCACATGTGCATTTGCACTTGTATATTTGCTAGTGTATATATATATATATACTAATTAATATAAAGAGAGAGTCAGTTGGGTTTGATTGGTTCAATTATGTAGTTCTGATGTTTGACATCCCTTAATTGTGCGGCAATTAATATCAATTGGTGGAACCAAGTTAGACTGGTAGGTTAAGGGTTTCCTTGCATGCATGGCAAGCGCATAAGCACTTCTTGGCTTCTTGATTTGAAAACCAAATGACTTGGTCCAAACTCCAAACTATATATAAATTGGTATCGTTGTGATAGAAGAACAACCCAAGGAACTCTCAAAGGGAAGCTAAAGGAAGAAGGAGAATCTCTCTCATTCACTGTCCAATTCACTGTATAAACTTATACGTGATTCACTGCGTTTGGAAGTTAGAAAAAAAAAATGGTGGCTACCGGTAATCACAGCAGTATTTCCAAAACATGGAAGAAGCTGAGCGGGCAAGATAAGTGGAAGAACATGTTAGACCCACTCGACATCGATCTCCGGAGATACATTATCCATTACGGCCAAATGGCTGAGGCGACATACGACGCCTTCAACTAAGATAAGACGTTGAAGTATGCCGGAAGCAGCCGATATGGGAGGTCGGATTTCTTCTCCAAGGTTGGTCTGGAGATGGCCAATCCATACAAGTACGAGGTGACTAAGTTCCTCTGTGCCACATCCTCAGTGGAAGTACCTGATGGTTTAATCTTGAAGTCTTTGTCAAGGGAGGCGTGGAGTATGAAATCTAATTGGATAGGTTACGTTGCGGTGGCTACGGATGAAGGGAAGGAAGTGTTGGGAAGGAGGGATATAGTGATTGCATGGAGGGGTACTGAGCAGGCTATGGAATGGGGCAATGACTTGAATTTCATCTTGGTCTCTCCTGAAGATGATGATGGATATTCCATATTTGGGAAGGGTTCCGGTGATGTGAAGGTGCATCAGGGTTGGTACTCTATGTATACTTTTGCTGATCCACTGTCCCTTTACAGTAAGTCCAGTGTCAGAGCCCAGCTAAATTATTTTTGTATTTATTTATTTAATTAAACGTAGTAATAAAATAAAGGATAACAGGATGGCTGCTAGTTAAGAATGCCCATTGTAAAGTATTTGTTAATCATTGCGATTGGGGAGTAAGTCAAAGCGGCCTTCAGCTATATGTCATCAACTACTTCCCAATAGAAGCTGGCCCAATACCTTTTTTCCTAGATCGTCATCATCTCAATCCCATGATTTGGTTCTTTCAATTGGAGTTGTGTATAGCATATGTCATTCTCTCTCATCCCCTTCTCAAAAAACCACTAATCTTCTTGTGTCCAGTTCTTTTATTGGTGATTTCTGTTACCTTATCAAAATTCATACTTCTTTTTTTTCTAATGTTAAAAAGATAAAAAAAAATAATAATCATCACAAATTATGTGACTTAAAAAGAAAAAAATAGAGTCATGATCTAAAAAAAAACTGTATTTTCATATTAGTTTGTGAGTTTATTTTATTCTTTCTATTTTTTTATTAAGTATGTTTTTTCCTCTTCACTTGTAACCAAACAAAGGCCTTAGATGGCCTTTTCGTGTGAGAAAATGGTTGATTAAATCCTTTTCTTGTTGGCATCTCAGGTATTGGATGAGGTGAGTAGACTAGTGGAAAAATTCAAAAACGAAGAGATCAACATAACTATAACAGGCCACAGCTTGGGAGCATCGCTTGCAACACTGAACGCAGCAGACATAGTTTCCAATGGACTGAACAAGCCCAAGGATGACCACCTAGACAATGCCTGCTTGGAGACGGCCTTCGTCTTTGCCAGCCCTCGCGTTGGAGATACCGACTTTCGAAAATTCTGCTCCCGATTAGATGACCTTCGACTGTTGCGCATCCGCAACGTCCCTGACATTGTCCCCAAGTACCCGCATTTGGGCTACTCTGATATTGGACAAGAACTAGTAATCGACACTAGAAAGTCTAACTACTTGAAGAGTCCTGGCAATTTTTCAAGTTGGCATAGCTTGGAGGCGTATTTGCATGGTGTCGCTGGAACTCAAGGGACCAAAGGAGGATTCAAGCTAGAAGTTGATCTTGATATCACTCTCTTGAACAAGTCCAAGGATGCATTGAAGGATGAATACCATGTGCCGGTTTCATGGTGGGTCTTGAAGAATAAGGGGATGGTTCAAGATGCTAATGGTTCTTGGATGTTAATGGACTATCAGGAAGACCTTGATTTTGGGCTTTGAGTGTTATCTTATATAGACTCATATGATTCTTACCATACATCCATCATCATATTCTTGTCTCTATTGAAGGTAGAATTGTCGATTTTGAATCTATTATAAAAACTTGTATTCTGGATTCTACATTCTACATTCTATTGTTTTTTTTTTTTTGTAATAATTTATAAAATAGATCCATATATAGACATATTATACACGTGTTAGTATAGAATATAATTAGATTGTATTTCATAAAATTACATGTGCTTTATTTCAATAGACTAGGTTTAATGATTCTGATCAGATGGATCCTAATAAATGGCTGAAGGAATTTGTCCTTGACCATGGGTGAAGGGAAACTCGGTCCAATTTTATTTTTTTTTTAATCTCTTTTCACTTTCCTTCTCTTTCCTTTACTCGTAATTTGATGAATTCTACGACTCTTTTGCAAAGCTTGTTTAAATAATTTGAATGTAAGAGCCTATGAACACTTTTATATATGTTGTCTAATACTAAATAAAATTTAATGGGGATGTCGATCATGAGGATTCAGGAGACAAGATGGTCTTTTCAGTGCAATTATGTCTGAGTGTAGAGAATACGATCAGAGATTGTTCTTTTTCCAATAAACTTAAATCCTTCTCTACCTCTTAGCTTTAACTAATGAAGATATCAAAATCAGGACTCTGTTCAATAGTATGACCATTTTTTGCCAGCACTTCTTTAATTTACTTGTATTAGCGAGCATCCAATTCATTTTTAATCCATATTCTGTGGATGTTGACCTATCAATCATAATAAATTACAACTATATTTTTACCACGTGTGAGATCTATTTGAGTTTTGAGAAAAAAAAAAAAAGGGATCTATTTGAGCTGGAACTGATCACCAAATAAATAAAGTTCTGCTCCACCTATGCAATCATGTGTTACTAAAAACTTGGCCCCAAGAATTCAGATCTCCATCCCGAGATCCACGCATCGCCAGGTTAGCAAGCCATTTTCACTAGGACATATAGGGGTGTCAATTCCAAGCTCGCAATGGTAAGTCCGATCGAGCCCGACATGTTTATAAACAAGTAGTACATGGTGCAGTCGTCTAGCCCGACGGGCATCCGATCGGCCCGACAACTTTACAAGCCCGACTTGAACCGACTCATTTAAGCCCGACCTAACCCGACCCCTTTAATACTATTTGTATTTTTTTAATTTTTTTTAATACTATTTGCATGTAGTGCTAAGGCTATTTGATATGTACAATAGAGATGGTGGTGATTTTTATCTGAACATTCATCTTTTTCAAGCATAATTTAATTGATTTAAACTTGCTCAAATTGGGTTGTGTAGGCATAGTTTAATTTATTTGAGTATCGCTGGATTAAAGATCGAGTACCTTAGTAACTTAGTTCCTACCATCTTTGGTTTAATCCATTTTAACTATAGGATCTTTCTTTGCTATGCCCATCTTTGCCTCATTTTATTGGTATTCCTTTCAAGCACATTTAAAAGGCCAATTTTTGCACAAAAAAAAAAAAAGACCAATTTTAAAAAGGACTTGTTTAAAGCCCTTTTAAAGGTAAATAAGTCTATAGCCTAGTTAAGGCCCGATAAAGGCCTATTTATGGTAGCTCGATCAAAGCTCGAGATCGACTAGCTCGATTATCAATCATACCATGTCCGTGCTAACTAAGCCCGTTTAGTTAAACTGGCATTCACGGTGCAGCCCTAGAAATTGGTCGAGCTCGATTAGGCCCTACCGAGACTGACCCAGCCCGACCGATTGACACCCCTATGCACATATACATATCCTAAGTGAATCAGGCAGCACTTTCCTAACAGGACTCTCCTGAGAGATTTCTTACTAAAACCAAATCACCTACCAAATTGAGACTCTCCACAACAGCTTCTCGGCATCTACCGTCAATAAATAGCGAGGTAAGCCCCCAAAAAAAGGGAATAATTTTTTTTTTTCACTCAGAGCTTTTTAGTAATTATTGCTCGAGACATCTAACTTAGACATTGGAGAGTCCCCTATCAAAGTAGCCCAGCTTTCCCCTGTCTACTCTTCTGTGTAGATCTAGTATGGAAGAGGCCTAGGCGATTTCTTGCCACAACAATTCCTTATTCCCATATTAAGATTCAACCCAACCAAAGTTGTTCACACTTCTCATTGCAGATGAAACTATTGAAAGTTAAGGACTATAAAGAGGGTGCATGGACATACATGGATAGGTATGAATCTACATACAAGGGGAATTGATTGAATTTGAGGCTGAAATTTGACTTGTGGATAGTACAGACCATTTCCTAGATATCATAAGGTCAAATTTGTCACAGCACCCTTCCACATATAAAAATAAGTTATGATACAATCCATTTATCACAACATATGGTAGCAAAAAGATTTTCCCAATACAATAGTTTTATTATCTTTATTTTTTTAATAGGGTTTCCTAGGCTGTTTTTTTTAGTTATCTAACACTAGGTTTCTTTGAACATATGGTATCCAAATAAACAAGTTACAAAAGGTTGCAATCAACTAGCAAGTTGAGGAATTTCTATTTTCATAAAAAAATGCAAATTGATTGAGTAAAAGGTAAGGAAACGATCTTAGATTCACCCAATAAATTGAGCCTGACGTAAGATTATATTTGACTTAGAAAGTTCAAAATATCCAAATTCTATTTATTTAATAATATAACGGTCTGGATAATTGGATAAATAAGAATCCATATGTATCCTTTCTCATATTAAGATTAGAGTTTATAAATACATTTTCTTATAACCTTTATTAAATATTTTTTATTCATTTATACATTTATATGGTAGAATAATCAAGTATTTTAATGTTATTCTACTACTATTTATGTATTAAAAGTTATACATAATAGATACATATATATATATATATATATATAAAGATATTTGGATGTGGACATTCATATCCTTATGAAATATGAGTTCAAATAGCAAGGTGAAATATTCATCAGATATCTTATTGTATTTGAATATCAGATTTGTTAATAAACTCCTAATTCAAATAATGGTATATATATTCATATGGAATTCACTTCATTCCTATCTTGAACTGTACTTGGTCTCCTCTGGATGCTAAAACCTAGGTTGTGCCATGTTCTATGGGGGCTTGCCCTGATCGACTCAGCTTGGTTTTTGGAGTATCCTTTCCCGCTGACATACAATGAGTCAATACCCAAATGGTGAGGTCTACTAACACCATTTCTTAGTTGTACTTTTTTCTCATATTTCCTTGAAAGGTAAAAATAGGTGTCGGATGATAACATTAGATCCCATCTATTTTCAAGTTTACCCTTATATTTTCCTTTTTTATACTTGTTGGGCAATAACCAACCAACTACTTGACGTGATTATATGAGAATAACCCAAGAGTATTGTGGAAACACAACCCTAAAACGATGTAGAAGATAATGAAAAAACAAAACACACAATGCACACGGATTTTATGAGGTTCGGCAAGGTTGCCTACGTCCCCGGTGAGATGAGATCCTGCTTCACTATCAATGGAGAATAGGGTTATAGTGTTCATCCTCACACCTCTCAGTATTGCTTGCATTACAGAGAAAGAAACCCTCGCTACAAATATATAGCGAAAAAACCATAATCCAGAAAGTACACAATTGCCCTCAAATAAAAAATTCGAGCAGGGGGCTGCGCCCCCCTACACCCCCTGCCCCCCTTGCAACCCCCACAGCCGGCGAACCGGCTAGTGGGACCGCCATCCTGCTTGTCTAAGTGCTGCACCAGTACTCCCTAGATTAAACTGCGACGAAATACAAGACATCATACACCAACAGAGGATAGCACAGTTGGTAAGCCACGAACTGGGTATGAGCCGTAAACTCAGACGTCCTAAGTTCGATGACTCACATTAGGCACACCTTGGGCCACTCACACAGGGAGTGTTTAATGTTCTTCACTGCTTTTAGTGTAAGTAAAATCAGTATGGATCCACGAGATTAGTCCCATCATTACCACAAAAAAATAAAATACATGAGAATTAAAAGAGCAACCAAGCATCGAGTGAACACAATATAAATGGAATCCAAGTGAGATATACTATCAAACACTAGAAGACCAACACACACGACAAAAGGTACACATAAAACTAGATAAACTTTAGCCATAATTTATTTTCTTCTAATACTTGATTTTTTGAGCGAAATAGGTAACAAGATTTACTTATTATGCAATATACGATTATTTTATTTTTGGCTGTCCCTCCTCAGTCCTACCGCACCCCCCAAATAATATATTTTCGTTCCTAAGGTAATTTAAAATTTAAAAATAAATGAAGTAGTAATTATATGCTGTCAAATGTTTCAGTTTAAATGTTATTCTTATGTCTCCCCCAGGGAGAGGACACAAGGAGTGGTACTCATGTACTTTTTCCTTCTAACGTCCTAAAATATGTTGTATATATATATATATATATAAACGTCCTAAAATATGTTGTGTATATATATATATATATATATAAATGATTGATGTTTGGGAAATTATTCAAATTAAAAACATTTGGCATGTTTCCGGGAATTATAAACAAAGGGCAAATGTATGAATCTGTCGTGTTGGATGTTAATTGAGTATACAAATTTTCGAGTAGTACCTTAGAGAAAAAATCTAAAATTATGTAATAGGAAGAATAAAAAATGTTTGCCCTTACAAAATATATGCTTTTCATATATTATTTTGGGAAGAGGGTGTCTATATATTAGTATTGTATATTGGCATCATAAATGGCAGAGGGAAAAATGTGTGTCGAAGTGTAAAATAGGGGGCCCATAGGTATTACTGATGAGAGAGGAGAAAGGATGTGTGAGAGGATGTGACATAAGGTGTGGGGTATACATCATTTTCCCATTATTTTTTAGGAGAGTTTTCCTATGTTGTGGGTTCAGGATGTATAGCTTTTTATAGTCTATGAGGCAGAGTTTGAGGCTGTGATGGAAGGAATCTTGATGGTGAGGTCCATAGAGGCTAGGGCTCTGTGGATTGAATCGGATTCGACTACAGTGGTATCGGTGATCCATAATAACTAGATTCCTTGGTTTATTCTCCAAAAATGGATTTTCGCTCTTCCATTTTTAGAGTCTATACCTTGGAAAATTAGCCACTGCTTTCACGAGGTTAATCCCATAGCCGACTATTTGGCGAAGAAGGCAGCCAAGTCAGGGATTTCTGATTTCCCGGTGACCTTCCCGAGGCATATTTAGATTGACTAGGAGAATGTTGCGATGGATAGGCATAGATTTCGATTCTGCTAGGGCGCTACTTGCTCTCTCTGTTGATGGCCATGCCGAATGTGGAGTTAGTAAGTTACTCTAGTGGTTTCTACCTTGTTCGTTTTTGTTTTTTCCTGTTCTTTTAAATAAAGTGATCTTTTAGAAAAAAAAAAAAAAAAAAGGTTGTGTTTCTACTAAAAATTACAAATAGGACTGGAAAAATGCAAGGAGAGAGAATGTCTAGTGATTTGGTGGGAAGAGATTCTACCGATGAGGAAGATGGTGATGGAGGTGCTAGAGAGTCTCTTGATCGAGGTCCAGAGATTCTTGTCCCTGATGGTTTACTGGAGGCTGCTATGCACAAATGATCTTATGCGAAGGTATTGGAAACTTCGTCATGGCCTGCGATTGATTCGCTTCCTGAACCTATCTAGGCAGGAAACAATTGTCGCATTGTCATTCCCCAACTAGATTATGAATCCAAAAGGAAAAACTTTCGATTTGCTTTGATAAGAAGAGTGAATTTCCGTATGATTTCACTTGATGCTTTGAAGAAGGAGGTGCGTGTCAACTGGATGCTTAGTAAAGGTGTGACCATGCATCCTCTTCGGAAAGGCTTTGTAATTTTTCAATTTCAATGTAAAGGCAACAAAGCTGCAGTATGGAGGAGGTTGCTGATTGTCTGTTGGTTTCTTTTATTACTTAGTAAATTTGTAGTTAATATGTAGTGGGAAGCGGTAGTGGGGTCATGGTGGGTTAAGCAGTACATGGATGAGGAGGTTGGAAAGAGTTCTGTTTTGTGGGTTATTTAGTAGCAGTTGCAACCATGAGGAGTCTTATTTATATGGTGATCATAATGAAATATAGTCTAGATTATTATCCCTAAAAATTCTTTTGATAGAGATAAGGCCAGCTCCCTCCCAATTAAGCCATGCAAAGAGGTTCAACTACTCCCAATTAAGCCACGCAATCTCCCTTCTGTCCTAATGTTTTCCTGAATTCTCTCTATCAAATAGGTTTACCTGAATTCTCTCTATCAAAGAGGTAATCCAGGAATTCTTAGAGGATCTTATCATCAAAGTACTTACTAATTCAACTATAGAACCTTGATTAGTGGTCAAATGCTCCTTAATGGATAGCAGTAACCATGAGAATGAACTTCCAAGCAATTATAGCTAATGAATTAGAAGCCTTTAACTAACTAAACTAGCTCCGAAGTCAGAAATAAAGATTTTGATAAAAAAGTACTGATCTCCATCCTCATCGATGATCACTCTGACTTGTCAATATCAACAATTCTTATTATCTAGGATATTATTCAATTGACATCAAGTTTAAAGTCATGAAAATTTTCTTTTATTTGAAGGAGGAAAATAGATTGATTGACTCGTTTGTTAAAAGGACCTTATCCTTGATGTGTAGGACCGTTTGAATAATTTCCATTCCACAGTTTCTTGAATCTTATAATTCAAAATCCACGTGCAATACATGTTCTTATGATAAATAAAGTTTTGCTTATCCCAAAAAAAAAAAAAAAGTAAATAATAATCCCATGACCTTGTCAACCGCCCTCCAATGACAATGCTCTTAGCTGTACCATTATTATTTATTTATTTCAATAATTGTAACATACCAATTACCAAATGCAATACTTATTTTTGGTTCCAATTTCGTGGGCCAGCTGAGTGATCAGCATTATTGTAAGTGAATCCATTGGCATGTAAAATGAATCTTACCAAAAAGAATCCATTGGCCTTTAAATGTTAAAACCCCATCCATGAGTGACCAGGACTACTATCCAGCCTGGTCAGCCGAAATCAATCGGCTCGGGTTGATACACTAAACCGGATTTTATACAATTTTTGGACTAGAATACTCTAGTTCAACATTCATAGACAAGCACAAGTAACGCAGTTCATGTTGCTAGGCTTATCAAAATCTATTTTCTGGATCACTAGATGGCTAGTGTAGTAGGGGTGTCAAAAGGTCGGTTTGGCTTGATTTCATCATGTGTTTTTGATTTTCTATATATATTGGGATACATCGAAATTGACGATATTACATTTGGTATACAAAAGCCAAAACAAACCAAATGAAAGATGAGCATACCGGAAAGTTAATTTTTCTGTTATGATAGATGTTTCTTGTAGAATTGTGTGGATTCTATGCGTTTGTGAGGGCCAATGGAAACATACAAGGAAGTATCTACAGAAGAATCATTTTCTTTTCATGGGACAGACTCGTCATTTTACCCTATTGATAACATTTTCCATTCTTTTAATTATCACTTATTGGTCAATTATTGGCCTATTTTTATTTATAATAATAATAATAATAATAATAATAATAATAATAATAATAATAATAATAATAATAATAATAATAATAATAATAATAATAATAGTAATAATAATAATAATAATAATAAAAGATATATATTAAAAAAGGAATAAAGGCGGGCAAACATTATTGTACCCAGAATTGTGTCCTCATCTCTTCTCCCCACCTTGGAAATGTCTCCTTCCCTTACCATCCCAGGTCCTCCATTGTTTGAGCTGTTAGCACTTGGAAAACTAGTGTCATATTCAATCTCCAACCCTATAAAAAGGGAAAGAGAACGCTACATGGTCTTGTGGCCCTTGCATCAGAGAGGCCAATTAGAGCGTACGTGCACCAGGGCATTCAACAGGGTAGGGTGTTTCGCTGCCCCTATGTTAGGGCATAGAAGCGCACAAATGGTTTACTTTCTTTTCTCCTAAAAAGAAAAAAGAAAAAGATTGCTATACCCTACTAGCACAGGAAACGATCAAACACAATAGACGTGGAACTATGTTGCCTCACCAACAAGTTGCTAAAGATGCTTTCATGCACTCTCTGATTGGCCAGCACGTGGGCATGTGTTTGGGCAACAGGGCTCAAAACATATATTGTTAGTTGGGTTAAAAAAATATATATATTAATAAAAGGAAAAAAAAGAAAAGAAAAAAAAAAAAGATAAGAGTTCAATTGGGTTTGATGGGTTCAATTATGGAGGTCTGATGTTTGACATTCCTTTAGGAGCGCGGCAATTAATATCAGTTGATGGGAACCAAGTTAGACTGGTAGATTTAGGGTTTCCTTGCATGCATGGCAAGCGCACAAGCTCTTCTCGGCTTCTTGATTTGAAAACCGACTTGGCCCAAACTCCAAACTATAAATAAATTGGTATCGTTGTGATTGAAGAACAACCCAAGGAACTCTCAAAGAGAAGCTAAAGGAAGAAGGAGAATCTCTCTCATTCACTGTCCAATTCACTGTATAAACTTGTACGTGATTCATTGAGTTTGGAAGTTATTGAAACAAAAAAAAAAAAAAAAAAAAATGGCGGCTACCGGTAATCACAGCAGCATTTCCAAAACATGGAAGAAGCTGAGCGGGAAAGATAAGTGGAAGAACATGTTAGACCCACTCGACATCGATCTCCGGCGATACATTATCCACTACGGCTAAATGGGTGAGGCGACATACGACCCCTTCAACGCAGATAAGACGTCGAAGCATGCCGGAAGCAGCCGATACGGGAGGTCGGATTTCTTCTCCAAGGTTGGTCTGAAGATGGCCAATCCATACAAGTACGAGGTGACTAAGTTCCTCTACCCAACATCCTCAGTGGAAGTACCTGATGGTTTAATCTTGAAGTCTTTGTCGAGGGAGGCTTGGAGTATGGAATCTAATTGGATCGGTTACGTTGCGGTGGCTACGGATGAAGGGAAAGAAGTGTTGGGAAGGAGGGATATCGTGATTGCATGGAGGGGTACTGAGCAGGCTATGGAATGGGGCAATGACTTGAATTTCATCTTGGTCTCTCCTGAAGATGGTGATGGATATTCCATGTTTGGGAAGGGTTCCGGTGATGTGAAGGTGCATCAGGGTTGGTACTCTATGTATACTTCTGCTGATCCACTGTCCCTTTACAATAAGTCCAGTTCAAGAGCCCAGGTAAATTATTTTTGTCTTATTTTTGTCTCAGTTTATTTATTTATTTAATAATTAAATAAAGGATGGCAGGATGGCTGCTAGTTAAGAAGAATATACATGGTAAAGTATTTATTAATCACTGGGATTGGGGAGTAAAGACTAAGCAGCCTTAAGCTATATGTCCATCAACTACTTCCCAATAGAAGCTGGCGCAATACCTTTTATCCTAAATCGTCATCATCTCAATCCCATGATTGGGTTCTTTCAATTGGAATTGTGTATAGCATATGTCATCCTCTCTCTTCCTTTTCTGAAAAAACCCCTAAACTTCTTGTGTCTAGTCTTGTTATTCGTGCATTATGCTAGTTTACCAAAAATTATGCTCCTCTTTCATTTTATTTCTCTTTTTAATGTTATATGTTAATTTTTTTGATATTAAAATGAAAAATAAAATCATCACAAATTATGTTAATTAAAAAGAAAAAAAAGTAATGATCTAAAAAAAAATTGTATTTTTATATTAGTTTGTGAGTTTTTTTTTATTTTTTCTATTTTTTTAATAAATATGTTTTTTCCTTTTCGTCAGTAACCAAACAAAGGCCTTAGAGGGCCTTTTTGTGTGAGAAAATGGTTGATTAAATCCTTTTCAAGTTGGCATCTCAGGTATTGAATGAGATGAGTAGATTAGTGGAAAAATTCGAAAACGAAGAAATCAGCATAACTATAACAGGCCACAGCTTGGGAGCAATGCTTGCAATAGTGAACACAGCAGACATAGTTTCCAATGGACTGAACAAGCCCAAGGATGACCACCTAGACAATGCCTGCTTGGAGACGGCCTTCGTCTTTGCCAGCCCTCGCGTTGGAGATGCCGACTTTCGAAAATTCTGCTCCGGATTAGATGACCTTCGACTGTTGCGTATCCGTAACATCTCTGACATTGTCCCCAAGTGCTCGCATTTGGGCTACTCTGATGTTGGACAAGAACGGGCGATCGACACTAGAAAATCTAACTACTTGAAGAGTCCTGGCAATTTTTCAAGTTGGCATAGCTTGGAGGCATATTTGCATGGTGTCGCTGGCACTCAAGGTGCCAGAGGAGGATTCAAGCTAGATGTTGATTTTGATATCACTCTCTTGAATAACTCCAATGATGCATTGAAGGATGAATACCATGTGCCTGTTTCATGGTGGTTTGCGAAGAATAAGGGGATGGTTCAAGTTGATAATGGCTCTTGGAGGTTAATGGACTATTAGGAAGACCTTGATTTTGGGCTTTGAGTGTTATCTTATATAGACTCATATCATTTTTACCATACATCCATCATCATATTCTCGTCTCTATTGAAGCTAGAATTGTCGATTTTGAATTTAGTATACAAAATTGTATTCTGGATTATACATTCTATTGTAATTTTTTTTTTTTTTTTTTTTTTTTTTTTTTGTAATAATTTATAAGATAGATCCATCATCCATATATAGACATATTATACACATGTCAGTAAAGAATATAATTAGATTGTATTCCATAAAATTATATGTGCTTTATTTCAATAGACTGGATTTAATGATTCTGATCAGATGGATCCTAATAAATGGCCGAAGGAATTTGCCCTTGAGTCCTTGACCATGGGTGAAGGGAAACTCGGTCCGATTTTATTTTATTTTTAATCTCTTTTCACTTTCCTTCCCTCTCCTTTACTCGTAATTTGATGAATTCTACGACTCTTTTGCAAAGCTTGTTTAAATAATTTGAATGAGAGAGCCTATAAACAGTTTTATATATGTTGTCTAATACTAAATAGAATTTAACGGAGATATCGATCATGAGGATATTCAGGAAGCAAGATGGTCTTTTCAAGCGCAATTACGTCTGAGTGTAGAGAATACAACCAGAGATTGTTTTTTTTTTTCCAATACTCTTAGCTTTAACTAATGAAGATATCAAAATCAGGACTCTGTTCAATAGTATGACCATTATTTGCCAAGACTTCTTTAATTTACTTGTATTAGCGAGCATCCAATTCATTTTTAATCCATATTCTGTGGATGTTGACCTTTCAATCATAATAAATTACAACTATATTTTTACCCCGTGTGAGATCTATTTGAGTTTCGAGAAAAAAAAAAAAAAAGGGGATCTATTTGAGCTGGAACTGATCACCAAATAAATAAAGTTCTTCTCCAGCTACAAAATCATCTGTCACTAAAAACTTGGGCCCTAGAATTCAGATCTCCATCCCGAGATCCCCGCATCGCCAGCTTAGCAAGCCATTTTCACTTGGACATATAGGGGTGTCAATTCTAGGCTCGCATTGGTAAGTCCGATCAAGTCCGACATGTTATAAACAAATAGTACATGGTGCAACCGTCTAGCCCGACGGGTGCCCGACTGGCCCGACAAATTTATAAGCCTGACTTGAACCGACTCATTTAAGCCCGACCTAGCCCGACGACCCCTTTAATACTATTTGTATTTAATGCTAAGGCTATTTGATATGTACAGTTGAGATGGTGGTGATTATTATCTGAACATTCAACTTTTTTAAGCATAGTTTAATTGATTTAAACTTGTTCAACTTGGGTTGTGTAGGCATAGTTTAATTTATTTGAGTATCGGTGCATTAAATATTGAGTACCTTAGTAACTTAGTTACATCCATCTTTGGTTTAATCCTTTTTAACTATAGGATCTTTCATTGCTATGCCCATCTTTGCCTCATTTTATTGGTATTCCTTTGAAGCACATTTAAAAGGCCAATTTTTGTACAAAAAAAAAATACCAATTTTAAAGAGGACTTGTTTAAAGCTCGTTTAAAGGTAAATAAGTCTATAGCCCAGTTAAGGCCCGATAAAGGCCTATTTATGATAGCTCGATTAAAGCCCGAGACCGACCAGCCCGATTATCAATCATACCATGCCCGTGCTAACTAAGCCCATTTAGTTAAACGGGCATTCACGGTGCAACCCTAGAAATTGGTCGAGCCCGATTAGGCCAGACCGAGACCGACCCGGCCCGACTGATTGACACCCCTATGCATATATACTTATCCTAAGTGAATCAGGCAGCAATTTCCTAATAGGACTCTCCTAAGAGATTTCCTGCTAAAACTAAATCACCTACCAAATTGAGACTCTCTACAACCGCTTCTCTGCATCTACCGTCAATAAATATCGAGGTAAGCCCCCAAAAAAAGGGAATAATTTTTTTTTTTCACTCAGAGCTTTTTAGTAATTATTGCTCGAGACATCTAACTTAGACATTGGAGAGTCCATCTAGCATGGAAGAGGCCTAGGCGATTTCTTGCTGCAACAATTCCTTATTCCCATATTAAGATTCGACCCAATCAAAGTTGTTCACACTTCTCATTGCAGATGAAACTATTAAATGTTAAGGACTATAAAGAGGGTGCATGGACATATATGGATAGGTATGAATCTACATACAAGGGGAATTAATTGAACTTGAGGCTGAAATTTGACTTGTGGATAGTACAGACCATTTTCTAGATATCAAAAGGTCAAATTTGTCACATCACTCTTCCACATATAAAAATAAGTTATGATACAATCCATTTATCACAACATATGGTAGCAAAAAGATTTTCCCAATACAATAGTTTTATTATCTTTATTTTTTTAATAGGGTTTCCTAGGCTGTTTTTTTTAGTTATCTAACACTAGGTTTCTTTGAACATATGGTATCCAAATAAACAAGTTACAAAAGGTTGCAATCAACTAGCAAGTTGAGGAATTTCTATTTTCGTAAAAAAATGCAAATTGATTGAGTAAAAGCTAAGGAAACCATCTTAGATTCACCCAATAAATTGAGCCTGACGTAAGATTATATTTGACTTAGAAAGTTCAAAATATCCAAATTCTATTTATTTAATAATATAACGATCTGGATAATTGGATAAATAAGAATCCATATGTATCCTTTCTCATATTAAGATTAGAATTTATAAATACATTTTATTATAACCTTTATTAAATATTTTTTATTCATTTATACATTTATATGGTAGAATAATCAAGTATTTTAATGTTATTCTACTACTATTTATGTATTAAAAGTTATACATAATAGATACATATATATATATATATATATAAAGATATTTGGATGTGGACATTCATATCCTTATGAAATATGAGTTCAAATAGCAAGGTGAAATATTCATCGGATATCTTATTGTATTTGAATATCAGATTTGTTAATCAACTCCGAATTCAAATAATGGTATATATATTCATATGGAATTCACTTCATTTCTATCTTGAACTGTACTTGGTCTCCTCTGGATGCTAAAACCTAGGTTGTGCCATGTTCTATGGGGGCTTGCCCTGATTGACTCAGCTTGGTTTTTGGAGTATCCTTTCCCGCTGACATACAATGAGTCAATATCCAAATGGTGAGGTCTACTAACACCATTTCTTAGTTGTACTTTTTTCTCATATTTCCTTGAAAGGTAAAAATAGGTGTCGGATGATAACATTAGATCCCATCTATTTTCAAGTTTGCCCTTATATTTTCTATTTTTTACACTTGTTGGGTAATAACCAACCAACTACTTGACGTAATTATATGAGAATAACCAAGAGGATAGCACAGTTGGTGAGCAACGAACTTGATACGAGCCGTAAACTCGTACGTCCTAAGTTCGATGACTCACACTAGGCACACCTTGGGCCACTCACACAGGAGGTGTTTAGTGCTCTTCATTGCTTTCAATGTAAGTGAAATCAGTATGGACCCTGGGATTAATCCCATCATTAGCACAAAAAAATAAAATATATGAGAATTAAAAGAGCAACCAAGCATCGAGTGAACACAATATAAATGGAATCCAAGTGAGATATACTATCAAACACTAGAAGAGCAACACACACGACAAAAGTTACACATAAAATTAGATAAACTTCAGCCATAATTTATTTTCTTCTAATACTTGATTTTCTGAGCGAAATAGCTAACAAGATTTACTTATTATGCAATATACGATTATTTTATTTTATTTTATTTTTGGGTGCCCCTCCTAACTCCTACCCCACCACCCAAAAAATATATTTTTGTATGTAAGGTAATTTAAAATTTTAAAATAAATGAAGTAGTAATTATATGCTGTCAAATGTTTCAGTTTAGATGTTATTCTTATGTCGCCCCCAGGGAGAGGACACAAGGAGTGGTCTTCATGTACTTGCTCCTTCTAATGTCCTAAAATATGTTGTCCATATATATATATATATACATATATATTTAAATATGTTGTGCATATATATATATACATATATATTTAAATGATTGATGTTTGGGAAATTATTCAAATTAAAAACATTTGGCATATTTCCGGGAATTATAAACAATGGTGCAAATGTATGAATCTGTCGTGTTGGATGTTAATTGAGTATACAAATTTTCGAGTAGTACCTTAGAGAAAAAATCTAAAATTATGTAATAAGAAGAAGAAAAAATGTGTTCCCTTACAAAATATTTGCTTTTCATATATTATTTTGGGAAGAGACTGTCTATATACTAGTGTTGTATATTGGCATCATATATGACAGAGAGAAAAATGTGTGTCGGAGTGTAAAATAGGGGGCCCATAGGTATTACTGATGAGAAAGGAGAAAGAATGTGCGAGAGGATGTGACATAAGGTGTGGGGTATACATCATTTTCCCATTATTTTTTAGGAGAGTTTTCCTATGTTGTGGGTTCAGGATGTAATGCTTTTTATAGTTTAAGAGGCAAAGTTTGAGGCTGTGATGGAAGGAATCTTGATGGTGAAGTCCATAGAGGCTAAGGGTCTGTGGATTGAATCGGATTCGGCTGCAGTGGTATCGGTGATTCATAATAACCAGATTCCTTGGTTTATTCTCCAAAAATGGATTTTCGCTCTTCTATTTTTCGAGTCTATACCTTGGAAAATTAGCCACTGATTTCACGAGGCTAATCCCATAGCCGACTATCTGGCGAAGAAGGTAGCTAAGTCTGGGATCTCTGATTTCCTGGTGACCTTCCCGAGGCATATTCAGATTGACTTGGAGAATGATGCGATGGATAGGCATAGATTTCGAATTTGCTAGGGCGCTACTTGCTCTCTCTACTGATGGCCATGCCGAAGGTGGAGTTAGTAAGTTACTCTAGTGGTTTCTACCTTGTCTGTTTTTGTTTTTTGCTGTATTTTTGTTCCCTCTTTTTAATAAAGTGATCTTTTAGCAAAAAAAAAAAAAAAAAAAAGGTTGTGTCTCTTCTAAAAATTACAAATAGGACTAGAAAAATACAAGGAGGAGAGAGAGTGTTTGGTGATTTGGTGGGAAGACATTCTGCCGATGAGGAAGATGGTGATGGAGGTGCTAGGAAGTCTCATGATCGAGGTCCAGAGATTCTTGTCCTTGATGGTTTGCCGGAGGCTACAATGCACAAATGATCTTATGCGAAGGTATTGGAAAATTCTTCATGGTCTGCGATTGATTTGCTTCCTGAACCTATCTAGGCAAGAAACATTTGTCGCATTGTCATTCCCCAACTAGATTACGAATCCAAAAGGAAAAACTTTCGATTTGCTTTGATAAGGAGAGTGAATTTCCATGTGATTTCACTCGATGCTTTGAGGGAGGAGGTGCGTGTCAACTAGAAGCTTAGTAAAGGTGTGACCATGCATCCTCTTTGGAAAGGCTTTGTAATTTTCCAATTTCAATGTGAAGGCAACAAAGCTGCAGTATGGAGGAGAAGTCCTTTACAAGTAGAAGATCAGGTTATCCGATTTCAACATTGGAAGATTGATTTTAATATCCATGAGAAGTAGATATTCACAAAACTCATTTGGGTTCGTCTTCCGGATCTTCCTCTCGAGTCCTAGCATGAGAACGTTCTGCTATCTATTGCTAAGGCAGTGGGAAGTCCTGTGGCCTTAGACCGGAGGACAAGGGAAGGTCTTCTGGGGTACTTTGCAAGGGTGCTTGTTGAAATTGGTATTTCTGAATTGGCTGTGAGGATTGATGAAGTCCAGGTCAAAAGATTAGAACCAGATACTGATAAGGTATTTGGCTTCCATCAAAAAGTGGTGTATGAAGACAATGTTGAGAGATGTGGGTACTGTAGGCGATTGGGTCATCAGGTATCTTCTTGTAGATTGAAGAAAGCGAAGGATGCGAAGCAGTTTGCTAAGGACAACGCTGCTTCTATTCTAGGGGTGGTGTTCGTGGAAGATGGAGTCAACCCTGTGAGGGTTAACTTGGTGGGGGAGTTTTCAAGTTTAAATGGGGATTCTCTTAATGTAAATAAAGTTATTTCCGATTTAGGGAATCCTCAAGATTCGGTGGAAGGTGAGGGTATCCAAATATTTTTGGAATCTTTTATAATTGTTCCTAATGAGATAGGAAAGGAGGCTATCATTGGTGTGACTGGTGATGGTTTTGAAATTCAAAATTCGATGGAGAAGGATCTCTAAGATCTGGTGGAGAATATATTAGTCAATGGGTTGGATTCGGGTTCGGAGTATGGTTCTTTAGACGGGGACCCAGTTCCTTCCTGCCCACCCATTGTAGATAGAGACCATGACATGGTGTATGGGTCTCAGAGTGATGTTCAGGGCCCTGATCTCAGATTCTCTACGCGACAAAGAAGAGAGCCTGTGGTGGCGAGTCATGGTCGTGGTCGTGGTCGTGGTGGTGCTAACCAGGTGGGGCGGCATATTAGTGATCCATGTGGGTCTTTTTCTTGAATATTTGTGGAGTGAGGAAGGCTACTGGTAAAACGGCCTTACAAATGATGGTGAAGGTGCATTTCTCGGAGATTGTATGCTTGGCTGAACCTATGGTTCAAGTAAATAGATTTCCTGCTTTGTTTTTCAATAAGTTGGGTTATTCCATAGATTTTATTCACAATAGTAGGCAGAATAAAGTTCTGAATTTATGGAATATATGGAAGTGTGGGATATCCCATCCAGTAGTTACTGCAATGTCGGAACAACATATCTGTATTGAGTGTGACTGGCCTGGAAGCAAGGTGGGTCTATCCTTTGTTCATGCAAGCTCAGTCAAAGTGGTGCGTCATCAATTATGGCTGGAGTTGGAGTCGCAAGTTTCTTCTGTGATCCCATGGTCTATTCTTGGCTATTTTAATGCTAATTTGCTTTCTAATGAGAAAAGGGGGCCTAGTAGTTTTAATCTCAGCTCTACAGCTGTGTTACAGGTGATGATTGATGCTTGTATATTATTGCCAGTTTCATCTACTGGGAAAAAATTTACCTGGACTAATAATAGGAGGAGGGGTCATGTGGCAACCGTTTTGGATCGTAGTTTTTGTAATGAAAAATGGGTTGATTTTTTCAGAAATGTTATGCAGGCTATCTTGTTGAGTTCGGTATCAGATCATGCTCCGTTGCTTGAACTTTCTGATATTGTCCCTAATTCTAATAACATTCCATTCAGATTCCATGGATTTTGGATGAAAAACGACTGTTTTTTCCCAGTGGTTGAGGAGGCATGCAAGGTGCAGTTAAGATGTGACTCTATATATGTTCTATCTGAGACGTTGAAAGGGGACATTAAAGGTATGGGTGCGTGATTCCTTTCCAAATCTAAATATGGAGGTAGAAAAGGCAACAAAGGATTTAAAATTGATCCAGGACTCAATTGAAGAATCAGGGATGTCTGATGACCTTTTCAATAAGGAGGCTGATGCAAAAACTGCTTTATTGACTACAAGTCACAGGCATGAAGCTTCATGGGCTGAAAAGACGAAGCTGAGGTGGGTGAAAAATGGGGATTGCAACTCAAAGATCTTCCACCTTTCTGTGAAGCTGAGGAGGCTAGAAACCAAATTTCTGCTTTAAAGAGGGAGGATGGGTCTTGGGCCTTGGATCAAAGGGGTATTGCTGAATATATTGCTTCTAGTTTTTAGAAGTTCCATGAGCCAACCAGTATCACAGAGCACCACGATCTTTTGGATTGCATTCCCAAAGTTCTGTCTAATGAAGATCTGGCTAGTTTGGAAGCAGTTCTTGGTAGAGAAGAAATCAAACAAGCAATGTGGGATCTGAATCCTGATAGTTCTCTTGGTCCTAATGGATTCCCAGGGAATTTCTTTAGGAAATGCTGAGAGACTGTGGATAGGGATTTTGGTAAGGCGGTTGTTTATATTTTTTCTGATGGGATACTTGCCCAAAGGAATAATAACTATTTTATTTCATTAATTCCTAAATTTGAGGTTGCTTCTTCTCTAGATAAATTTAGGACCATATGTATGGGTAATTATTTTTGTAAGGTCCTATAAAAAATTATGTCCTCTAGGCTTATGCCTTTTTTTTTCGCGTTTGGTCTTAGAGGAGCAGGGTACTTTCCAGAAGGGCAAGATCATTTCTTCTAACATTAGTTTGGCCTCTGAATTGGAAAATCTAATGCATTCAGCTGTGAGGGGTGGTGGCATGGGTTTAAAACTAGATGTTTAGAAGACATACGACTCCTTGTCATGAAAATTTCTTTTTGCCACATTGGAGAAGTTTGGTTTTTCTGCCAAATGGATTTCTTGGATTCAGCTTCTTTTAAGCTCTTCCAGGTTATCTGTGTTAGTGAATGGAAGTCCAGTGGGTTTTTTTTTTTCCAGTGGGCAGAGGTCTGAGACAAGGGGATCCTATTTATCTAATCTTGTTTTTTTTTTTTTTTTTTGGCTGAGGAGGCTTTCTGTAGAGGTCTGAAGATGATGGTTAGGGATGGAAAGCTGAAGTCTCTCCCTAGGCCTCGAGGTGTGTCCATTCCCTCTCATTTATTTTTTGTAGATGATATATTTATTTTTATGAATGCATTTGCAGAATATGTGAAGAATCTCCAGGCTTTTCTAGATAAATATCAAGCCTTTTCTGGGCAAAAATTTAGCCTTTTCTGGGCAAAAATTTAATCTAGATAAAAGCAGCTTGTTTTTTGGAAAGGTGGCACCCCACAAGAAACAATATATCTCTTCTCTGCTGGGCATTAAATCTGAAAGGTTTCTGACGAAGTATCTGGGTGTGGAAACTTTCAAGGGAAGAGTGAGAGGATCTCATGTGTTACCTCTGTTGGATAGTATAATAAGAAGACTAATTGCCTAGAAGGGTAAACTGCTCGATGGTGGGAAGAGTGGAGTTGGTGTGATCAGTGATCTCTAGTATCCCTATCCACAATTTTGTAGTCTATTGGTGGCCAGACCATTCCATCAAATTGGTTGAAAGGTGGATGTGCAATTTCATTTGGCCTGGTGATATGGAGGTACAAAGAAAATAATGGTGAACTGGGACGATGTCTACAAACCAAAACAGGAAGGGGGATTAGGAATTCGCAGACTACATGATGTTAATTTTGCTTTCCTAGAAAAATTGACTTGGCAGATTAAGTAGGAGGAGTCCTCTATGAGTAAATTTTTTTGTGGTCATTTTCTAAAAGTAGATGGATCTCTGAAATCTGGCCATATCTCCTCTTCGATTTGGCCAGGCATAAAGAAAGTGTGGAATTTTGTGACTTTAAATGAGCAGTGGATAGTAGGTAATGGTCACAAATTGATTTCTGGAAGGATAGGTGGCTGGACCAACCCTCCATTGTAGAAAGGATAATGATTGACGGTGGTCACTGTGGGAATTTAAAGGCTAAAGTCTCTGACTTTATTCATAATTCAAGATGGAGTTTTCAACAGGCAGCGTCTGGCTTCATGAATGAAATTATTGAGAAAGCTAAGTCTATTCATATTTCAAGAATGGAGGATGAGTGTCATTGGCGCCCTTCTTCAGTAGAGGTTTTTTCCATAAATTCAGCCTGGGAGGTCTGTAGAAGGCGCTCGCCTAAGGTGGGTTGGTCATTATTGGTGTGGCAATCTTCTGTTCAACTGCACCAAGCTGTTTTCGGATGGAGATTGATCAGAAATAAACTGGATTTAGACGATAATGTGAAAAGGAGGGGTATCCCTCTGCCTTCAAAATATAATCTATGTGGTAAGTCAGAGTAGTCTAAAAAGCCATTTATTTTATGAGTGTAGTTTCGCTAGCTCGATGTGGTCTTGGTTCTGTCAATGTTTTGGTATGTTCAGAACAGTTTTTTTAGATGAAGCTCAGATGATTTCTTGGTGGAAACTCCAAGCAAAATCAGTGTCGTTGAGAGGGGTGTGAAATAAGGGGTTTGCGTTGATTCCTTTTTTCATCTGGATGGAGAGGAACTCCAGGCGGTATGAAGGTGTTAGTTCCTCTGAGCAGTTTTGCTTCTCTAGAATAAAAAATGAAATTCACTCTTAGACTCTGGCCCATTCTAGGGTAGCTATTTCGATTGAAGACCTGATGTGTGATAGAAGGTTGGGATTTCTAGGGGTGCAGCACAGGCAAAGAGAATTATTTGAAATTTTTTGGTGTCCTCCACCAACAGGATGGGTGAAATTAAATTTAGATGGTTGCTCGTTGGGAAATCCGGGAAAATCAAGTGGGGGTGGTGTTCTTCGTAATGCGAAGGCAAATGTGATATATAACTACAAAGAGTTCCTCGGAATATGCACAAATTTTGAAGCGAAATTCTTGGCAATTATTGTAGGAATTGAAGTTGTAGATCGATTAGGAGTGCAGAGTCTATGGATTGAGTGTGATTCGGTCACGGTGGTTTTTCTTCTGCAGAAAAAGAAAATCCCTTTGAAATTTCGCCAAAGGTGGATAAACTGTTTGTCTTACCTTGAAGGGGTGGAGTGGAAGATCACGCATTGCTTTTGTGAAGCTAATTCAGTAGTGGATTTCTTATCAAAATCTGCTGCTCATTTTGAAACCTTTTTGCCTGTGACATTCGAGCCGGCCTTGGTCAAGTTGGATATGGATATGGATGCCTCGGGTCGTCCGAGATGTGGACTTCATTAGCCCCTGAGCTTTATTTTCTCTGCTTTGTGGAGGAGAGTTGGCTTGATGGCTTTTTCTGCTGATGGCAATACCAAAGGTGGATTAAGTTTTATCTCTGCTCTTCTCAGTTTATTTGATAGTGTATTTTTTGAGTGTTTTTATCCCTAATGTATTATATTTTTCCTCCTTATATTTTTAATTCAAATGATATTCTAGAGAAAAAAAAGGGTTGTGTCTCTACTGATGGCAATGTCGAAGGTAGAGAAATTACTCAATGGTTTTGTTCTCTTCTCATTCTTTTAATTCTTTGTTCCATTTTATTGAATTAATATCATTTGCTAACTCTTAGAAAAAAATAAGTGTGTTCAAGAAAAAGAACAACCATCAATAATCACGATAAATGTTCACCCCCTATATACAAATGGTCATTAATACATACCATATGGACACCATCCGAACCCATCAGTCAAGGAAGACAATGAGTATGTGAAAACATGATTTTATTTTTTAATGTTGCGCATCTGGCGTCCCTAACGTGGTTCCCAACTACTTGCTCGTAGGCCACTCCAATGTCAGACTGGTGCAAACACTCAAAAGTCTAACTACTTGAAGAACCCTAGAGATTTTTCAAGTTGGCATAACTTGGGGGCTTACTTGCATGGTATCTTTGCACACAAAGGGTGACAGGAGGGTTCAAGCTAGAAGTTGATCTTGATATCTCACTTGTGACAAGAACATGGATGGGTTGAAGGATGCCTGCTTCATGGTGGGTTGAGAAGAATAATGGGATGGTTCAATTTGATAATGGTTCATGGAAATTAATGGAGCATCAAGGTGACATTGATTTTGGGCTTTGAATGTTCATCTTATATTGTGTCAGTATGATTATGATTTGTATTGTACATTCATAATAATATTATAGTCTCTATTGAAGCCTAGAATCGCCTATTTCTTGTGAAAAAAACTCGGAAAATCTGTGTATAAAACCATAAAGGCTTCAACACATCTAACTGTACAAAAGATACATTTGGCTTTCTACACCAACCTCATAAAGGCCCACCAAGAGGCATAGTTCAGTGCATAGTTAGCAAAAAAGGGAATGACAAAAAAAAAAAAAAAAAAGGAACGGATGGGATGGATTTTAAATGGTGAAAAATTCTATACAATACATTCAAACAAATGGTAAAAAAAAGCAGAGAATGTAAAAAAATAATAAACGGACGGTAAGGGTTTTAAACATGTGGTTTTAAAAAAAATGGAACAAAAAGATGCTAGTATACTCATATAAATTAAGGAATTATTTGATAAATACTTGCATCTAAAGTTCAAAATAGTTATCACATCTAAAATATATATTCCTGGACTCATTTTAAGATCTAAGACATCAATGAATATCATCAAACTCTAACTCTAACTCTAACTCTAAATTCATAGACTAAAAAAAAAAAAATCCAATGTCTTGTTTAGCAATGAGGCTTGGCTATGATGTTTTTCACTGTTGAAAGCATAGTTACCACACTTTCAAAGTGATGCATGTTCAGTTGGAGTTAGGAGTCATCACCTTAGAAACACTTTTCAGCAGATGCATCAGTTTGTAGCTTAATTTTGGGGTCCATGCATTGAATTGCAGTTGAAGGTGACACATGAGATATGTAGACCTTTGAGTTACCTTTACGTTGGTGAAAAATCAGGTCAATTGGAGTCCGGAAGAGAAAGATATAATTAGCTAAGTAACCATTATGTTCAACAAGTATGAAGTCCTAAAAAAAACAAAAAAAAAGAATGTGTTTAGAACAGACATGGTTGCCGTTTGCCTCTTTTTCTTGATTCTTTAGGAAGTATACGGAAAAACATTTTTTAAACTGTAAAAAAATAGAAACACGTCTAAATCGAAGCATTTTTGTTAACTAGGATCCGAAGTAGTTGGATGTTTCTCTTTGATAGAAATTGGAGGAGAGAGAAGCACCGTTTTTTTTAGGAGGAGGACTCATGAGCGGCACAAGGAAACCCTAAATTTCACGGTGGCCATGGCTGCCATGGGCTAGAGTGCGGCTGGAGAGAGGACTGGATGGTTGCTTCTTTTCTTTTGGGTGAGTCGCATCTCATCCCAGGTTTTCTCTTCTTCTCAGCTGGCTTTGAATTTTTCCTCTGGGGGAGGTTTCTTGATGGAGAATGGAAGTGCAGTGCAGCCACGATCTGGAATGCTAGAGGGGGATAGGCTTCATCAACAAGGGGATCAGTCAGACAGACCACAGGAGGATAGCCAGTGTCAACAAGATGAAAACCAAGGCAGGCCATGCGAGGAGAGGCAGCGATCTTTTGCTATTGTAGTGGGAGGAGGATCGCTTCCTAATGTAGAGAACCTGCCTTCTCCCATTCGTTTGGGGAATATGACCAGAATCAAAATCCCGCAGGAGGCTTATGTGCGACAGGTTCAACGTCATAGGTTCGCTCTTCTTAGAAGAGTAAACTTCAGAGCCACTACTATGGACAGGGTTCGATCGTTGGTACAATCTTGGGAACTCAAGGATGCAGTTGATCTTAAATCATTTGGCAAGGGATTTGTGCTTTTTCGTTTTCACACTAAAGATGAGATGATGGCTGTATGGAAGAAAGGTCCAGTGCGGTTTGATGGATTGCTTCTGTGTTTCCAGCGTTGGCGCCCTGAGTTCAAGGCTAATGAGGAGGAACTAACTAATAGGCTAACCTGGATACATTTCCCGAATCTTCCCCAAGAGTATTGCGATGAAGAGATCCTTCTTTCAATGGCGAAGGCTGTGGGCCGTCCTATTGCCAGTGATAGGAGAACGAGGGAGTCATAGTATGGCCACATTGCATAGGTGTGTGTCGATGTGGATGATTCATTGCCAAGGGTTGAGGAGATTTATATGGAATGGGAAAACCTCAACTCGGCTGACCTGTTTCTATTCAAACAGGTTGTGGAATTTGAGGATCCTCCTTCTCGTTGTTCTCTATGTCGTCGCTATGGGCATAGGGCAGCAATGTGTCATTTGAATATCAATGAGGCCACGGTTGAGCCTTCTGTCCCTGGGGCTACGTATGTGGATCAGAGAGAAAGGGTAAGGAGGCATCGAAGACAATGGAGGCCTAAACAAGTCCAGCCAGAAATCCAGCATACGACTTTGGCTTCTAATGAGGTTCAACGTCCACCTGTGGCAGAGACGGGAGTGGAAGTTGAGGTAACAGGTGTGGAAGCTGAGGGGACGATCTCAGACTTTGATGGGGTTACTTGTTTGGGAAATAATATTGATATTATGGGTGTTGCTAGTGTTGTGGACAGCGAGTGTGGGGGTGATCTTGAAGTTGTTTTGGAGGTTAGTCCAACTGATAGCCAGGTTGCAGACCAAGCTTATTGTGAAACATCGCCAATGTTAGTGGCAAGATGCGATGGTGGTAGAGTGGTTGTGGTGGAGAACGACCTGTCACAAGTTACATCTGATCATGTTAATGGTCTTCCAATGGAGATTTGCAATAGCAGGGTCCATATGGGTGATGTTCCAGAGACAAGTGCTCAGGGTGCTAGGAAAAAAAAGAAAAGAGGAGCTGAGCTGTCAATGGTGGATGGGTTGTTAAACCAAAACACTAAGGAGGGTGATGAAGGTCGCCGTGTTATGCGCAGCACCAAAACGATTAGCCAATGAAGAGCATCTTCTGGAATATACGTGGAGTGGCAAATAGGCATGCACGAGCTGAACACAAGTTGCTTGTCAAGGAGCATGATCCACTGTTTCTATGTTTGGTGGAGCCAAACATAACTAAAGATTAGTGTCCCTATAAACTTTTTTCTTCTTTGGGATATAGTTCTGATTTTATTACAAATTGTAGAGTAGATTCAATTCCAAATATTTGGTTTTTTGGGAAAGAGGGCATTCAGCGACCCTCAGTAGTTCTGTCCTCTGATCAGCATATTACAATGCATGTAGAGGTTCACGGGGTTAAGGGCTTTATTTCTGTTGTCTATGCTTGTTGTTTCAAATTAATGCGTAGGCAACTGTGGTATGATTTATGCACCATTTCAGGTTCTTCACAGCCTTGGTTGAAAATAGGAGATTTTAATGTCTGTCTTTGCTCAAATGAGAAGAGCGGGCCTGGGAAATTTAATTTGGGTTCAGCAGAGGAGTTTGCAACTTTCATGGAGTCATCATGTGTCATAACTCCTCCCTCCATGGGTTGCAAGTATACATGGACTAATAATAGGCAGTGTGAAAATGTCAGAGCAGTATTGGACTGTAGTTTGTGCAATGATGTGTGGATGAATAGGTTCACAGGGAATACTCAACGAGTGTTTCCACATGGGTAGTCTGATCATTTGGCGATATTGGTGGATTGTAAGGAGGTTCCAAAACCAATAAAAGCTCCCTTTCACATGAATAGGTTTTGGACAACACGTGAGAATTTTAAAGCCCTTGTGCGGACTCATTGGAGTGTACCAGTTACTGGTTCCCCACTTTATGTGGTTACCAAAAAATTGACAAGGCTTAAAAGGACCTTTGTGAGTGTGGGCTACGGAGGTCTTTCCTCACATTGATCAGGAAGTGGTAAAGATGGAATGCAACTTGGAAGAGATCAAAAGGAAATAGAGACTATTGGGTCAAATGATGAGCTATTTCTGAAGGAACAGGCAGCAAGAGTTGATCTAAACAAGGCAGTGCTTCTACAGGAGAAACTTTGGGCAGAAAAATCTAGAAATAGATGGCTGAAATATGGTGATTGATGCTCAAAGTTTTTTCATCAATCCACTAAAGCAAGGAGGGTAAGAAATACTATTAGAGAGCTCCACACCACTGATGGAGCAATTCACACAGACTAGGAGGTGATTGGGCATAAAATCGTGGAGCACTATGTAGATTTTCATAAGAAGGGAACTTCAGTGAGGGATGACGGTCTTCTAGAGGAGATTCCTCATGTGGAGACAGAGATGGACAATAGGAAGTTAATGGAGATCCCATATAGAGAAGAAGTCAGGATGGCCATGATTGATTTAGATCCTGATAGTGCTCCTGGTCCAGATGGATTCCCTGGGGCATTTTTTAGGGAGTGTTGGGATATTATGGGTACAGATGTGTGTGCGGTTGTTCAAAATTTTTTCAGGGAAGACGTGGTGACTAAGAGAGTAAATTGCAATTTCCTAGCCCTGATCCCAAAAGTTGATAATGCAGGAAAGGTGGGTCAGCTTAGACCAATTTGCCTTGGGAATTTTGTTTTCAAGTTAATCCCAGAAATCCTTGCTACACGCCTATCTTCTCTACTTCCTCATTTAATTTCTGAAGAACAAGAGGCATTTCAAAAGGGGAAAGTAATCTTCTCTTCCATTGGTGTTGCTTCAGAGCTTGCAAATCTAATGGTCTAAAGGAGTTTTGGATGTAGCATGGGTCTCAAGTTGGACGTTCAAAAAGCTTTTGATACACTTGATTGGCAATTCCTATTTGATGTGTTTAAAAAAATTTGGCTTTCATACCAAATGGATAGATTGGATTCAAAAAATCCTAGAATCAACAAGGCTGTCTATTTTGGTTAATGGGGGACCAGTTGGGTTTTTTGGAGTGGAAAGGGGTCTCAAGCAAGGGGATCCACTCTCGCCTATGATGTTCATTCTTGTAGAGTAAGTTCTTTGTCGCGGTCTGAAATCATTAAGGCTAAAAGGTCTAGTGAAGGGTTTGTAGGGACCACGAAATGCATTTTTTTTTTTTTTTTTTTTTTTTTGTAACAGGGTAATTTATTAAGAAGGGAAAAACACCCAAAAAGGAGAGAAAAAAAGAAAAATACATCTGACGCCACTAGCCCAACTTGCTGTCTCCACCTTCGGCAATGCCATCAGCAGAGAAAGCAAGCGAGCATCCTAGCCAAATCTAAATCTGTGCATATTCGCACCATCATTCACAAGCTCTACGAGAATGCGATTAGGAAATTCTACTGAAGTCTCAGACAGGCCAGATTTAGAGGCCTTTTTAGCTAGAAAATCTGCAATGGGGTTTGCTTCCCGAAAGCAGTGAGTTATTTTCCAAGAAATGGATTCCAAATAATAAAGAAAAAAAATCCATTTTTGGAGAGCAAACCAAGGGATCTGCCTTCGTTGAATCGCAGACACCACAGACGCCGGGTTTGATTCTATCCACACATATGTCGCATTATGAGTCTGCGCCATTGCAATCCCTTCCAATACCGCTTCAAACTTAGCCTCGTATATCTTCTTAATACCCAGAAAAATACTAAAAGAGTCGCTTTACCAGGATTACCCAAGGAACTACCATCCACATTGATCTTTATCCAGCCAGGGGCCGGTCGACACCAGTGCACCTCAAGGGGTGGAGAAGAAACTGAGGGAGAAATCGATAAGCCCAGATTCCTGCAGCATAACACGTCTGAAACTGCCTTAACCTCTTTGCATGAACTGCCATGGCATAGAATCAGCTCCTGTCTGATGGATTCAAAAATAAAATTAGCCTGTCTTGCCTTAGCCTCATGCCGTCTTTGATTTCTCTCCCACCATAGATGATAAGTAATTAGTAGAAATCCCATCTTCCATGGCTTTTTAATGTTGAGACCAGTAGCTCTTCTCTTCCACCATAGAAGGAAGTTAGCAATCGACACCTGGTTTTTCCACTGAATCCCAAAACAATTAAAAAAATTTTCCCATATATAAATAGAGAATGGGCAATGGAGAAAAATATGATCAATATTTTCTTCGGCCATCCCACAGAGATAACAACAACAGGCCAAGTAGACACCTTTGCTTTTAATGATCTCGTCTGTAGGAAGCTTACAGTGAACCAACCGCCATCCAAAAGTAGAATATCTAGGGGGTAAGTCCTTTTGCCAAATTAATGAGGCCCAGGGCACCTTAGGCGACTCATTTCTGATGACCTCCCAAGCTGACGCCGTGGAGAAATTCCCCATAGGTGTTAAAGACCAAACACTTACATCTTCCGTTTGCACACTGGGAATTTTAATCTTTTTTATCTGATTGAAAATCTGCTTAAGCAAAGGAGCATTTACCTCTAGAAAATGCCATTGTCCCTCTCTAATAAAATCTCCCACTGTAGCAAAAGTGATTAGAGAGCTGGAATTATCTAAGTTGATATCCTCCATTATAGATCTCTGTCCCCACCATTTATCCATCCAAAAATTAGCAAGAAGACCATTACCAATAATCCATCTTTCCTTGTCGTCCACAAAACTCCACATTTTTTTTTATTCTTGAGGCAATAGAGGAGGGGCGACATACTTTAAGAGTTCTTCCATCTTTCTTGACAAACCTAGCTCTGAGAAAAGCAGTAGTAGTAGATTTCTCCTTTCTCATTCTCCAAACAAGTTTGCAGAGCATGGCCTTGTTAGAATCTCTAAGCCTCCTTATTCCCAGACCCCCTTCCACCTTTGGCTTGCACCGGGTGTCCCACTTGACAGTGATCGACCTCACCGTGTCAATCTCCCCTGTCCAAATAAAATCCCTCATCCATCTCTCCATTAGAGAGATGAGGGATGTAGGCCACCAGTAAACTGAAAAACTATGGGTAGGCATTCTAGAGATAACAGTTTTTACCAATTCCACCCTCCCCGCCATTGACAAGAGCTTGCCTTTCCAACCTGCCAGTCTACTCTTAATCTTGTCCATGATCGGAAACAAGGCCTCCTTCTTTATTCTTCCCTTGAAAATTTCCACTCCAAGATATTTGGTAGGGAAATTACACACCGGGATGCCTAGAATGTCAGAGATGCACTGCTTCCTGGCAAGAGGGATTTTTCCCAAGAAGAGCTTGCTTTTTTCTAAGCTCATACATTGTCCTAAAAATTCCTGATATTTAAGCAAAAAATCCTTTAAATTTCTGACATACCTCATAGTGGCATTGGAGAAGATAAAAATATCATCTGCAAAGAGAATATGACTAGGGGCAGGGACGCCTCTTAGACCCTGAAGCGGCTTCAATTTATTCATGTGAATCAAGGACTTAATCCCTCTAGACAAAACTTCTTCCGCAATAATAAAGAGTAAAGGAGAAATAGGGTCCCCTTGTCTTAAGCCTCTCTCAACATCAAAGTAACCCTGTGGACCTTCATTGACCATAATTGATATCTTAGTCGATATCAGCATCTGATGCAGCCATGTAACCCATTTCTCAGAGAATCCAAACTTACGAAGAACCAGAAACAGGAAATGCCATGAAATAGTGGCATAAGCTTTTTTAATGTCAATTTTAAGGCCAAGGCCACCCCCTCTTGTAGAAGCAAACATCATATTAGCAAGCTCTGATGCGAGACTGATGTTCGAATGAATTAATTTCCCTTTTTGAAAAGCCCCTTGTTCTTCTGAAATCAGCCGAGGAAGGAACTTTTCAAGTCTCAAAGCCATCACTTTTGATATGATCTTGCAAAAAAAATTCCCCATGCATAAGGGGCGGAATTTGTCCAGAGAGGAAGCACCTTCCACTTTAGGTATCAGCACTAAGAAATTGTTGTTTATCCCTTTAGGCATATGACTAGAGCTAAAGAAATGGCGAGTTGCAGAACATACCTCCCTTTCAACAATATTCCAGCATCTCCTAAAAAAATCTCCTGTAAATTCATCTGGACCTGGAGAGCTGTCCGGGTCGAGCTCCCATATTGCCTTCTTTATCTCTTCATCACCCGGGATAGAATCCAAGAAAAAAATATCGTTTGGTTGAAGAACCGTGGGAATGGAGTTAAGAAGGTCCACATGATCTATAGTAGGGGTGGCTTTGTGGAAATCCTCAAAAAATTGCACAATGTAGTCTCCCAGCTGTTCGCGACCTTCCACAATGGTCCCATCTTGTTTCTTGAGGCATCTAATGGTATTTCTAATTCTTCTCATTTTTGCAGACAAATGGAAGAATTTCGAATTCCTGTCCCCCTGCTTCATCCATCTGATTTTAGCCTTTTCCGCCCATAGCTTTTCATGCAAATCCAAGGCTTTAATCAAAGAAGTTTTTGCATTTGCTTCCCTAGCAAAAGAGTGGTCATCTAACCCGTTGGCTTCAATGTCTAACTGCACCTACTTTAAGTTTTTTTTTGCATCTTCAAGAGCTCTATTAATGTTTGGAAAGGAGGTCTTAGCCCAGTTTTTCAAAACTTCTTATAATTTTTTAAGCTTGAGCATGAGGACGAAGATAGGGTTCCCTGAAATCCACTCACTCCAAGATGAGTTAACCACAGTTTCAAAATCAGTATGGTCTATCCAAAATTTGTGAAACCGAAAAGGGGCATTAGGCGGTCTCTGAGACAAAGCGGAAGTGACCATAATAGGGGCGTGATCAGAGGCAATTCGATCAAGGACTGTTTGGGCACAATCCTGAAATCGAGATATCCATTCGTCATTACAGAAGCTTCTATCCAACACTGCGCGAACATTACCTCTGCGGCGGTTGTTGGACCAAGTAAAATTCATTCCAGAAGAAGGCACTTGAGCCATTACACAAGCATCAACCATGGCTCCAAATTCAGCCGCCGACCCCATACTGAAATTGCCCGACCCTCTCTTCTCATGAGATTGCAAGGTTGCATTAAAGTCACCCATAATTACCCATGGAGTAGGGGACTGAGGAGAATCAGCCATCAACTTCATCCACAAAGATCTTCTTTCAGCTCTAAAGCTACTCGCATGAACGAAAGAGATCTGAACAGTAGTTGAGTCCCATTTAATAGAAACCGAAATATGCTGCTCTGACTCAGCAATAACTGTAGGAATATTTAAATTCCTCTTCCAAACTATCCATAAATTTAGGGCCTTTCCGACCTGAGAATTATGAATAAAATTGCAACAAAATCCCATTCTATTAAAGAATAAATTAGGGAAATTAGTTACCTCGATCATTGGCTCCGCAATGCAAAGAACATCAGGATCCTTTTCTTTCACAAGAACACGTAAGGCGTTCTTACCAGAGGCCTTCTTCATACCCCTAATATTCCAGAAAAGTAGCTTCATTATGTCACTTTTTGGTATGGGTCTGACGAGCCGACTTGGCTATCTGCTCCTTTTCCATAACCTTTCCTTTCCTTGCTGCCGCCTCCTCTGCGCGCAAAGCATTATCAATAGCAGCAACCTCTGGATGGTGAACAATAGCACGACCTCCCACCAGCTGGGTGGGAGGAAGGCCCTTTACAATATGCTCAGACACCACCCCTTCCTCACCTCTACCACCTCTGCCACCTCTAGTTGATCCTCGACCAGCATGACCTCCATGGTAATTAATATTACGTCGAGGCCTTAAATTCCAAGCTGCAAAAGATTCCTCCAAATTGTTTCCAGCCCTTGAAGAAGCATCATCCTCTCCCTGCTCGCTTCCTTCCACTGAGTCAGATTCCCCGTCGGATATCGTATTGATATGGTCCGACCCATATTCACCCTCACCCAATGGATTATCCACCATATTTGGCTCCAGATCCTCCCTGCATTGATTATTGTTAGAATTCGGTCCTCCGAAATTCTGTGAAAGAATATTTCCATTGTTAAAAATATTATTTATGTCTAAGTCAACCACCAGATTTCCCTCCACAAGGCAATTAATATCCCCATTCACTGTTTCCATAACCGTAGGAGGGAAATATTCTCCTACCAATCTGGGACTCCTCACACGGCTGGGGCTGGCTGCTTTTGCAGTCGACCCTTCTCTCCCAACTCTGGCGAGGTTACCTTGGACATGATCATCTACAATAAAACTGCCATTATTTTGGTCAACAGGCTTTCTTTCGTCCCTCTTATCACGGCATTGGTTGGCCATATGGCCTAATTTTTTGCATAAGGTGCATCTTGAGATTGTCCTCATACATCACCCGTTGTTTGAACCAGAAAACGATGTCTGTACCAGGTTTCTTTCGTTCCACTTGGATCTCCTCCACCCTGGCTCTAACCAACTCGACCTCAACAAGGACTCTGGTGTAGTTGCCCATGGTGCCATTCAATGTTTTGCGATCTAAGGCTATAGGCCTCCCTGCGGCTTTGGCCATTGTTAGAAGGATTTTTTCATGCCAATACTCCATCGGGAGTTCAGGGAAACAAACCCAGACTAGTTTAGTTTGGGTGTGATTATCATGGATGCTAAATTCTAGCCTCCACCTCTAAAATCTAATCACCTGAGTCCCAACTTTTATGGATCCTCGCCCCCATACCGATGACATATCCCCCTCCCTCTCAAAGCGGAAGAGAATGAAACCCTTCCCTAGAGGAGCAAGATTAACCTTCCCCTTCAAGTTCCATAACTTAGTCGAATCACGACGGATATCATCCATGGAGATGAACCTGAAATTCACCCTTCCGATCAGGGAAAAAGAGAACGTTTAAAGTTTCTCTTCATAGGCCTCTTGTGGTACCACCACCTTAGTCAGAGGCCCAGCACGGATAGGCTTTGGAAGGTCATCCACATCTGGCAACCCCTTCTTTGACACAACAGCATAGGATCGACGACCTTCAGCATCTCCTCCAGGTCACTGGCCCCCCATTGCTGCACTCTCCTTAAGCCTGATCTCCTCAGGCCCTATTTCTCTAGGATCCTCTACTAAAGCATGGCCATGGTTGGGAGCAAGGCTCCAGAAATCAGTGATTAACCGTTGTTTACTTCTATCCGGTGGCTGGCCTCCGGCAGGGGCAAAAAATTCCGGCCCAATTTCCAATCTCTCCTCTTCCTCTCTCATCGCCTATTCTTTTGAAGTAGGGAAGCCTGTTTTGGAGTAAGACTAGCTACAAACCCTTGACTAAGACTGTAATTTACAATCCACTGAGTTTATCTCCTTGTAAAGCTGTAAAAATCAAATTGTTTTACTTCAACATTCACTTTTATCAAGAAAAAAGAGACATGTAACTATTTCTTTTTTCTCTTACCAAGAAAAAAGAACCGTTGAAACAAAGAAAAACTATCAAACTTGTTCACTCACCGCCTGTTGTTGAGGGTAGTCCCTTTTCTATCGCAGCAACAAGTATATCAGATGGAATACCATGATACACCAACCTCTGAGCAAAAGATGGGAAGGTGGACATACCCAGACCACGAAATGCCTTTACAGCCTCGTATTTGCTCTTTGTAGATGACTTGTTTATTTTTATTAAAGCTGACTTCCGTGGAGTGAAACATCTGAGAAAATTTTTAGACAGGTATCAAGCATATTTTGGTCAGGCTTTTAATTTAGATAAAAGTCATATGTATTTTGGCCCCATCCCGGCAACTAGAAAGCTTCAGATCAAGGAGGTGTTAAACATTCCTGAATGCTGATTCCCAACATGGTATTTGGGTGTTCAGATTTTCAAAGGAAGGGTAAGAAATAATCTTATTCTACCTCTAATGGATAAATTCAAGGAGCGTCTATCTGGATGGAAAGGTCGTTTGCTCTCTATGGTAGGCAGAGTTGAGTTAGTGAAAACAGTTATGAGCAGCATTCCTGTTCATAATTTCTCTATTTATCTATGGCCATCTTCTCTGATTGTAAAGATGGAAGCATAGATTCAAAATTTTATGTGGACTAGAGAAGCTTCTACCACCAGAGCAATAACTGTCAAATGGGATTTTCTGTGCAAACCTAAAAATGAAGGAGGATTGGGAGTTAGACGGCTTAAGGATATCAATTTTTTCCTTGTTAGCAAAGTTGGGATGGTTTATAAAGACTGACCAATCTTTATTTGGAAAATTTCTCAGAGGCCGATTGGTTACTAAGAAGGGGACTTTAAAGATTGCTATATCTTCATCAATTCTTCTTGGTCTTTACAAAATATAGGACTTTATTGGTGAATCTGAACGCTGGATTATGGGAGATTGCAGTTCCATTCAATTTTGGCATGATCGTTGGTTGAAGAATGCCAAAATCACTGATATCCTAGGTATGCCCTCTTTATCTAGTTTTGATCTTTCTGCAATAGTGGCAGATTTTATCGAAAATGGGCAATGGTCTCTGCCTGAGGTCTCTAACCACGCCCTGAAGGATGTATGCGCTTGTATAAAAAGAATTAATATCCTGTCTACATATGAGAAAGATGTAAGGCTATGGTCCCTCTCTGAATCAGGAAGTTTTATAGTTAAGTCAGCATGGGAAAGCATTAGGGTTACCCATCCAATTCAAGGATGGGCATCTCAGGTGTGGGAAAAGAATATGCATCCTCGATTTTTCATGTTTGGATGGAGATTATATCACAATCGACTTCCTGCTGATGATCAAGTCTGTAGAAGAGGCGTGCCAATTGCTTCAAAATGTGATCTGTGCAAGATGAATTAGGATTCTCTAACTCATATATTTCTTGACTGCAATTTCAGTAATAATGTGTGGAAAGAGGTCTTGTATTTTTTTCAGGTTCAATGGAGAAGTTTTCCTTCACTAGAGAAGCTTTTCTCATGGTGAAAGAGGAAAGCCAATGTTGTTCGACTACGCCCTGCTTGGTCAGCCATATTAGTATTTATTCCTTTTCATCTATGGAGGGAAAAGAATCAACGTAGACATGACAATGGGAGCTGTACCGCTCAAAATGTTGTCAAGAAAATATTTGATGACCTAGGGGAATTTTCAGCGTTAAGTTCTATTACTGTGAATGGAGCTCCTGATCTGATGTTATCCAGGCAATTGCACCTTAGAATATCTCGAAAGGGGGCACAAAAGATCAGTGAGGTAGTCTGGAAACCGTCCATTGAAGGTTTCAGCAAGCTAAACATTGATGGCAAAGCTCTAGGAAATCCAGGTAGGTCTGGAGCAGGGGGTATTTTCCGTGATCACAGAGGAAGTCATATCTTGAGTTTTTTAAGTGGCTTGGGAGTTGCAACAAACTTTGTTGCAGAGTTTGAGGCTTTTTCATGGGTATGCGGATTTCAAAAGAAAAGAATTGTTTGAAATTGTGGGTGGAATGCGATTCACAGGCAGTGGTAATTTGCATAAAAAAATGCACCATTCCATGGTTCTTCCAGCAGAAATGGCGGAGTTTAAAGGCTTACCTGGACACCATCACATGGTCAATTGCTCATTGCTAAAGAGAGGCAAATAATATTGTAAATAAGCTAGCAAAACATACTGCACTTGCACAGGTACTGTCAACATGGAATACTCCCCCCTCTTTCACAGTGGAGAAACATTTATATTGCCCCAGGTGGTGTACGAAGACAATGTTGAGCGATGTGGGTACTGCAGGCGATTGGGCCATCAAGTATCGGTTTGTAGATTGAAGAAAGCAGAGGACGCCAATTTGTCAAGGACAATGCAGAATTAGTCCCAGGGGCGGTGTTCGTGGAAGATGGAGTTAACCCGGAAAGGGTTAACTCGGTGGTGGAGTTACCATGTTTAAGTGAGGATTTAATTAATGCAAATCAAGAAAATCCCAATTTAGGGAATCATCATGATTCGGTGGTAGGTAGAAATCTCCAAGTAATTTTGGAAGCTCCTTTAATTACTCCAAATGAAATTGGAAAAGAGGTTGTCACGGTGGTCAATGAAGAAAATTTTGAAATTCAAAATTCAGTAGAGAAAGATCTCCAAGACCCGTTGGATAATTTATTAGATAATGGGTCGGATTTGGGTTTAGAATATGGATCCTCTGATGGGGACCCGCTTCCTCCCTGCCCGCCCATTGAAGTCACAGACCATGGTGTTATGAACGGGTCTCAGAGTGAAGTTCAGGGACCTGATCTTAGACTCTCTACCCATCAAAGAAGAGGGCTTGTGGTGGCTGGTCGTGGTCGTTCAGGTGGTAACCAGATGGGGCGACAGCCTCTTCCTCCCGCAGAGTCTCTTTTGGAGCATATTGACCGCTCAATTTCTGCTCTAAACTCAAGGGGCCTTCTCTCAATCACGCATTCAAACATGAGTGTTGTGGATAGGGAAGCTCTGTTGAGGGAGAAAGAAAATGGAGGGAAGTTGACGGCTATAAAGCAAAAGAAGAAGGGTGGTGGTCAGACTAAAAAGTCTGACAAGCGTTCGGTGGCAAATTAGTGATCCATGAGGGTCTTTTTCTGGAATATTCGTGGAGTGAGGAAGGCTGCTGGTAAAAAGGCCTTACGAATGTTGGTGAAGGAGCTTTTCGCGGATATTTTATGCTTGGCTGAACCTATGGTTCAAGTGAGTAGATTTCCCGCTCTGTTTTTCAATAAGTTGGGTTATTCTTTTGATTTTATTCACAATAATAGGCAGAATAAGGTTCCAAATTTGTGGATTATTTGGAAGTGTGGGATAACTCGTCCAATTGTTAAAGCAATGTCGGAACAACATATTTCAGTGGAGTATGACTGGCCTGGTAGCAAGGTCGGCCTATCTTTTGTTCATGCGAGTTCTTTCAAAGTAGTTCGTTGCCAGTTATGGTTGGAGTTGGAATTGTAGGTTTCATCTGCGATCCCATGGTCTGTTCTTGGAGATTTTAATGCAACCTTGCTTTCCAGTGAAAAATGGGGGCCAGGAACCTTTAATCTTGGCTCTACTGCAGGATTCCAGGCGATGATAGATGCTTGTTTGTTATTACCAATTTCATCTACTGGAAAAAAATTTACCTGGACAAACAATAGGAGAAGAGGTCATGTGGCAGCAGTGTTGGATCACAGCTTTTGTAATGAAAAATGGGTAGATTTTTTCAGAAATGTTATGCAGCATGTCTTGTTGAGTTCAGTATCAGATCATGCTCCATTGCTTGCAATTTCTGATATTGTCTCAAAGCCGAATAACATTCCATTCAGGTTCCATGGATTTTGGATGGAAAATGAAAATTTTCTTCCAGTGGTTGATGAGGCGTGGAAGATGCAGATAAAAGGTGACCCTATATATGTTTTATCTGAAAAGCTGAAGAGAGTAAAGGGGGTGTTAAAGGTATGGGCTCATGATTTCTTTCCAAATATTAATATGGAGTTAGAATAGGCAACGAAGGTTTTAAAATCGATCCAAGACTCAATTGAAGAATCAGGTATGTCTGATGATCTTTTCAATAAAGAGGTTAATGCTAAAATGGCCTTGTTGATTGCTAGTCGTAGACACGAGGCTCTTTGGGCTGAGAAGGCGAAACTGAGATGGGTGAAAAATGGGGATTGCAACTCCAAGCTTTTTCATCTCTCTGTGAAGATGAGGAGGGCGAGAAATCAAATTTCTGCTTTAAAGAGGGAGGATGGGTCTTGGGTCTTGGGTCTTGGGTCTTGGATCAAAGGGGAATTGCTGAGTATATTGCCTCTTTCTTCAAGAAGTTTCATGAACCAACCACTATTATAGAACATCATGATCTTCTGGATTGTATTCCCAAAATTCTGTCTAATGAAGATGTGGCTAGTCTAGAAGCAACTCCTGGCATAGAAGAAATCAAAAAAGCAGTGTGGGATATGGATCCTGATAGTTCTCCTGGTCCTGATGGATTTCTAGGAAAATTCTTTAGGAAATGTTGGGAGATAGTGGAGACGGACTTTGGTAAGACAGTTGTTTATTTCTTTCAAATGGGATACTTGCCCAAAGGAATAAATAAATGTTTTATTTCCTTAATTCCAAAATCTGATGATGCTTCTTCTCTGGATAAATTTAGGCCAATATGCATGGGAATTTTTTTCTGTAAGGTTCTATCTAAAATTATGTCCTCCAAGCTTATGCCTCTTTTTCCGCGATTGGTCTTAGATGAGCAGGGTGCATTTCAGAAGGGTAAGATTATTTCTTCCAATATTAGTCTGGCCTCGGAGCTGGCAAATCTTATGCATTCCGCTGTGAGGGGTGGAGGCATGGGATTGAAATTGGACGTGCAGAAGGCATATGACTCCTTATCATGGAAATTTCTTTTTGCCTCATTGGTAAAGTTTGGTTTCTCGGACAAATGGATCTCTTGGATCCAGCTTCTTTTAAGCTCTTCCAAGTTATCTGTTTTAGTGAATGGAGGGCCAGTGGGTTTTTTCCCAGTGGGCAAAGGTCTGAGACAAGGAGATCCTATCTCTCTATTCTTATTTATTTTGGCAGAGGAGGTGTTCTGCAGAGGTTTGAAGTTGTTAGTAAGGGATGGGAAGTTGAAGTCTCTCCCAGGACCTCGAGGTGTGTCCATTCCCTCTCATTTATTTTTTGTAGATGATATATTTATTTTTATGAATGCTTCTGCAAAATTTGTGAAGAATCTCCAAGATTTCCTAGAAAAATATCAAGCTTTTTCAGAGCATAATTTCAATCTGGATAAAAGTAGCCTGTTTTTTGGGAAGGTGGCACCCCACAGGAAACAATATATTTCTTCTCTGTTAGGTATAAAATCAGAGAAGCTTCCGACGAAGTATCTAGGCGTGGAAATTTTCAAGGGAAGAGTGAGAGGATCTCATCTGTTACCTTTGCTAGATAAGATAAAAAGTAAGCTAGTTGGATGGAAGGGTAAGCTGCTCTCAATTGCGGGAAGAGTGGAGTTTGTGCGATCTGTGATCTCTAGTATTCCTATACATAACTTTGCAGTATATTGGTGGCTGGACTATTCTATTAAATTGGTGGAACGGTGGATGCGTAATTTTATCTGGTCAGGTGATATGGAGGTCACAAAGAAAATAGTGGTGAACTGGGACAATGTCTACAAACCAAAACAGGAAGGGGGGTTAGGCATTCGCAGACTGCGAGATGTATATTTTTCCTGTCTAGCAAAGTTGACTTGGAAAATTAAGCATGAGGAGTCCTCTATGAGTAAGTTCTTCCGGGGTCGCTTTCTAAAAGTAGACGGATCTCTGAAATCTGGCCATATCTCCTCTTCGATTTGGCCAGGGATAAAGAAAGTTTGGAATCTTGTGACTTAAAATGAGCAGTGGATAGTAGGTAATGGGCAAAAAATTGATTTCTGGAAGGGCAAGTGGTTGGATCATCTCTCCATTGAAGAAATGCTTCTGAATGATGGCGGTCACAGTGGGAATTTAAAGGCAAAAGTCTGCGATTTTATCCATAATTTTAGATGGGAATTTCCTCAGGTAACGTCTAACTTCATGAAAAATATTACAAATAAAGCAAAAATGATCTATATTTCAGGCATGGAGGATGAATGTCATTGGCGCCCTTCTTCAGCGGGAGTTTTTTCCATAAAGTCATCTTGGGAAGCCTGTAGAAGAAGCTCGCCTAAGGTGAGCTGGTCATCTTTGGTGTGGAAGTCTTCTATTCAACCGCATCAAGCAGTTTTTGGATGGAGATTGATCAAAAATAAACTTGCTTTAGATGTGAATGTGAAAAAGAGGGGTGTCTCTGTGCCCTCAAAGTGGAGTTTTTGTGGTAAGTCAGAGGAGTCTAAAAATCATTTATTTTATGAGTGTAGCTTTGCTAGCTCTATATGGTCTCGGTTCTGTCAATGCTTTGGTGTGTTGAGACCAACTTTTTCTGATGAATCTCATCTGATTTCTTGGTGGAAACTCCAAGCAAAATTAGTGTCATTGAAAGGGGTGTGGAATAAGGGGTTTGTGTTAATCCCTTTTTTTATTTGGATGGAGAGAAATTCTAGGCGGTATAAAGAAGTCTCTTCTTTTGAGTACATTTGCTTTTTGAAAATAAAAAATGAAATTCGCTCTCAGACACTAGCCCATTCTGGGGTGGCTGTTTCGATTGAAGATTTGATGTGCGCTAGAAGGTTGGGATTTTCAGGGGTTCAACGCCGGCAAAAAGAATTATTTGAAATATTTTGGTGTACTCCTCCAACAGGATGGGTCAAATGAAATTCTGACGGCTGCTCGTTGGGCAATCCGGGAAAAGCAGGTGGGGGAGGTCTTCTGCGCAATGATAAGGCTGAAGTGTTATATAATTACAGAGAGTTCCTTCAAATTGGCACAAATTCTGAGGCGGAATTCTAGGCTATTATCGCAGGAATTGAAGCTGCAAACCGATTGGGGGTGCAAAGTTTATGGATTGAATGTGACTCAGTCGTGGTGGTTCATCTTTTGCAGAAAAAGAAAATTCCTTGGAAATTTCGGCAAAGGTGGATTAACTGCTTAGCCTACCTTGAAAGGGTAGAGTGGAAGAACACGGACTGCTTTCGTGAAGCAAATTTTGTAGCGGATTTCTTGGCAAAGTCTGCCACTCGCTTTGAAACCTCTTTACCAGTGACTTCTTGGTCGGCCTTGGTAAAAATGGACCTAGACATGGATGTTTCGGGTCGTCCGAGATATAGACTGCTATAACCCTCTAATTCAGTCTTCAACTCATTATGGAGGAGAGTTGGTTGATGGTTTTTTCTGCTGATGGCAATGCCGAAGGTGGATTAAATCCATCTCCACTCTTCTTAGTTTAATTGTCGATATTTCGCTTTGGTATTTTATCCCTCTTGTATTATATTTTTATCTTCTTTTTTAATACAAATGATATTTTAGCGAAAAAAAAAATGTCTCTCTCTATTTATTTATTTATTTTGGGGGG
>NC_056567.1:17967091-17969527 GCF_013358625.1 Macadamia integrifolia
GGGGGGGGGGGGGGGTTGCGGGTGGGGGAGGTTTTTCTATTTCACAAGGTATATATTTACATGACAAAAGAAACTCCCAAAGGGAAGCTAAAGGAGAATAGTATTTGTTGTAATTCTCTGTCCAATTGTCTATAAGCTTAAATGGGTTGTTGTGTTGAGTTTGGAAGTTGGATCAAAGAAATGACGATCGGTACTAATTCCAGCATTTCCAAAAGATGGAAGCAGCTGAGCGGGCAAGATAACTGGACGAACATGCTGGACCCACTCGATATTGATCTCCGGCGATACATTATCCACTACGGCCGAATGGCGGAGGCGACATACGACGCTTTAACGCAGATAAAAAATCCACGTATGCCCGATGTAGCCGCTATGGGAGGTCTGAATTCTTCTCGAAGGTGGGTTTGGAGATGGGTAATCCATACAAGTACGAGGTGACTAAGTTCCTCTATGCCACATCCTCAGTGGAAGTACCAGATGCTTTGATCTTGAAGTCTTCGTCCAGACAGGCATTGGATAAGGAATCTAATTGGATAGGTTACGTTGCAGTGGCTACGAATGAAGGGAACAAAGCGTTGGGAAGGAGGGATATCGTGATTGCATGGAGAGGAACGTTGCGGCGTATGGAATGGTTTAATGACTTGAACTTCAAATTGGTCTCTGGTGATTTCATATTTGGGCCTCGTTGTGGTGATTCTAAGGTGCATGGGGGATGGTACTCTATGTATACTTCCGATGATCCAAACTCCCATTACAATTAAGTCTAGTGCAAGAGATCAGGTAAATTATTTTCGCCTTCCTCTTACATTTTTATGGTATTTTTTGTTGGAATACACATGGCAGCTTACCAACATAGGATGAGAGAAATTTTTCTACACGTACGAGGAGCTGAGCAAACTCAAGGGAGTATAGATCAAGTTCTCGTAAGATCTTGATCTACACAAATGAAATTTTCAGGATGGTACCCGAAAGAGAACCTGGTCCAACTTCAGACACATAAGCTATGTCATCAACAATGCCATTTATGTAGTTGCAAGTTGCAACTAAAAGTTTTTCTGCCAATTGAATTGAATGTTCATCATCATCTCAATACCATGATTTGGTTCTCCCAACCAAAGTAGTGGAAACATACCTAACCCAAAACTCGATCATTTTGAAAATCTTTCATGAACAAGGTTTAAAAACCTGGAACCAAGGGTGTGGGATCCAAGAGTTGGTTAGATTTGGTTGGAATCAATCGAACTCGAACTGATTCGAACTAGGTTTTAATCGAATTTGATCGATTCAGTCTATTCCAATTTGAGACCAACTGACTAAGTTGAAAGGGTTATTACATTTTAATTCTTTATATTTTGAACAGTGAAGCAAGTAGATTTATCATTTATCAACAAGAAGAAAGGAGGTACAACCTATAACACCTTAAGGGGTCTTAATAATAAGAAAATCACTAAAATAAATCACATTGTCTTATCTAATGATATGAATGCTGCTAGTTTAGATATATTGGTTTAATATAATAGGGTGCATAGACATAAAAGGAATGGTAGGGGAATTGATTGAATTTGAGGCTAAAATTTGTCTTATGGCTAATCTATATCAGTTCCTAAATATCAAAAAGTCAGATTTGTTACATCAATCTTCTATGTGTAAACAAGATCATGATGACATATGGTAATGACAAGATTTTTCCATTATAAAAGATTTATTTTTCTTTTTAATTATTATTAACTAACAATAGGTTTCTTGAAACATATGGTATCCAAGTAAACAAGTTACAAAAGGTCAATCAATTAGCAATTTGAGAGATTTCTTTTTCAAAAAAAAAAAAAAAAGGGACCAAGTTAATAGCCTAAAACCCAAGGAAACCAGCCTAGATTGACCTAAATTGAGCGTGACATTAGACTATATATATTTGACTTAGAAAACTAAAGGTGTATATAATTAAAAATCCAAAACATCCAAATTCTATCTATTTAATAATATATTTATTTCGATATTTGGATCAAATAAGATTCCATATGTATCCTTTCTCATATTAGGATTATAAAATTTTTTTTTTATGACATGTATAAAATATTTCATATTCATTTTACATTCATAAGGTAGAATAATTAATAATTTTTTGTTATTTTTATTACTATTTTATTTATTAAAAAGTTATTTACATAATAGGATATTTATTTGGATGTGGATGTTTCAAATCCTTATCAAATATGAATTCAATTACTAGGGTGAAATATTCATCAGATACTGAAATTAATCTCTCCGATATATTATTGTATTTGAATATCATCAGATACGTTAATCAACTAAGAATTTAAATAGTGTATATTCATCAGGATTTCACTTGATTTACATCTTGAGCTGTACTTGATCTCGGCCTGTAGATGTTGAAACCTAGGTTGCGACATGTCCCTTTTTTTTTTTTTTGGGGGG
>NC_056567.1:17969547-18013967 GCF_013358625.1 Macadamia integrifolia
GGGGGGGTTGTGGTGGGGTTGCCTTCATTGATCTCAGTCTGGTTTTTATAGTATCCTTTTTTTCTGACATGTCCAATGAGTCAATGACCAACCTAGGTACCCAAATGGTACCGTCTACTGACAATATTTCTTGCACATAATTTTTGCTCATATTGCCTTGGAAAGGCATAAACCCTGTAGGGTGATAGCATTAGATCCCATCTATTTTCAATTTTGCCTTTATATTTTATTTTTTTAAATGTATGTGTTGGGTACTAACTGATTACCTAACATGATTATGTGAGAATCGGAAGAGCAAAATAAGCATCAAGTGAACAAAATATAAATGAAATCCAAGTGAGGTAAATTATCAAACGTCAATATAACATTAACAAGAGTGATCATGGCATTTGAAGTTTACTTCGACACCAATCTATAGACTGTAAACACAATGGATAAAACCATACCTCTATTAGGCCCAATCATTCCATCGCATTCATAGTCTTCCCATTGATATGGAATTTCAAAGCTTATTTTACTGATTGACCAATACCTATTGGTTTGAAACTTGAATAGATGGACATTAGACATTAGGGTCTATCCATCCACAAAATTTGAATTCCATTTGAAATGTCATGTAACACTTTCTTGAATAAACCATATAAACTTCACCCTTAATTTTTTTTTCTAAAACTTGATTTTTCAAGGGAAATAGATTACAAGATTACTTTTCTCTTGCTAAAGGTTCATGATATTAAAACCAAATAAAAAATCAACACAGAGCAAAATAAAACCCACACGACTGAAACAAGACCCAAGAAGAACCGTCCCCAGAAGCAGAAAAGTAACAAGACTTGCTTATTATGCTATATATGAAAGACACTTTTATTTATTTTTTTTTTTGTAGTACCACTCCTCCCCTGCCTCCGAAAAAAATACAATATTTTTTAAGCAAGGTAATTAAAAATTTCAAATAATGAAATAGTAATTATTTGAGGTCAAATGTTTCAATTTAACTGATGTACTTATGTTGCCCTGTCTGCCCCCATTTTTTTTTAATGGGGACACAAATAGTTGTACTTATGCGCTTATGCCTTTTGATGTCATAAAAATATGTCATTGAAATAATTGGTGAACTTTGGATTAAGCAACTTTTTTTAATTGATTGATGCTTGGAAAATTATGCAAATAAAATACGTTTGCCATTTTCTTGAGAATTATTCCCTTTTTAACATGCATCCAACAATTCAGATCATCTGAAAATAAATAAATAAACAAAGGGGAAAATGGATAAATCCGATGTGTCTGATAACAGTTAGGTATCAAAATTGTGGATGGTATCTTAGAGAAAAGAAAATGAAATCTGAAGTTATGTAACAAGAAGAATAAAAAATGTTAGGGTCTAAAAAATATTTTCATTTCATATATTATTTTTCGAATAGGGATATATAGTTGTATGTCGGCATCATAAACGACACATAGGGAAGTGTCAAACAGGGGCCCATAGGTATTAATGGTGAAAAAAGTGAGAAAATGTGTGAGGATATATATATATATATATATACGGTATTGTGTATGCATCATTTTTTTTCAATTTTTTTAGGAGAGCTTTCTAGCATCGTGGGTGCAGGAAAAATACAATCATCAATGGCGATAAATATTTGCCCCCTATTTACAAATGGTCTTTGATATTCCGCTGTTCCCTTATATCCTATGGATACTATCCGAACCCATCAATCGAGGGAGACCAAAGATATGTGAAAATGCAATTGTTTTTATGCAAAAATTGTGGATTTTAGTTTGCTAGCTGCACTCACTTCCATTTACTTTATTTCATTTCTATTTTTTCTCCCCAAAATGTATGATTGTTTTTCACCTCGCCTGCAAGGTTGTAACCCAGTGCAGGCCTTTAGGGCTCTCATATGAGCAACACCATTGTTTCATACCAGAACTCAGACCATGCTTTTCAATGTAAGTAGCATTACAATTGATTAATGGATTACTGTATGGCATCTTAGGTATTGGGTGAGGTGAGAAGACTAGTGGGAAAATTCAATAATCAAGAGATCAGCATAACTATATCAGGACATAGCTTGGGAGCAGCACTTGCAATACTGAATGCAGTAGACATAGTTGCCAATGGAGTGAACGAGCCCAAGAACAAGCCAAACAAAGGCAGCCTAGTGACAGCCTTCACCTCCGCAACTCCCCTGATGAGGTCCCCAAATACCCACCCATGGGCTACTCTGATGTCGGACAAGAATTGGTGATTGACACTCGAAATTAAGTCTAACTACTTGAAGGGTCCCGGAGATTTTTCAAGTTGGCTTAACTTGGGGGCTTACCTCCATGGTGTTGCTGGCACACAAACGGCGGCAATAGGGTTCAAGCTGGAAGTTGATCTTAATATTGTACTCTTGAACAAATATATGGATGGGTTGAAGGATGAATATGTTGTGCCTGTTTCATGGTGGGTTAAGAAGAATAAGGGGATGGTTCAATGTGTTGATGGTTCATGGAAGTTAATGGACCAACCAGGAGAAGTTGATTTTGGGCTTTAAATGTTTTTATATTTAGTGTAAGTATGATTTGTATTGTACTTCCATGATCATATCCCAGTCTCTATTGAAGCCTAGAATAGCCTATTTCTTATATATACAAAAAAGAAATATCTGTATATAAAACCATGAAAAATTCTTCATATAACCATACAAATAGTTTCATATGGGTTTCCACACCAAACTTATAAAGTCTTATCAATCAAGAGACGCGGTCCATTGTGGTACCAGTTTAACCTTGAAATATTTTTCATGTGTTAGTCAATGAATACATAACCGAAGGCAATCTTCACTATCTTGGCAGCAGAAACATACATTATGACATAGGTGTCCATAAAATTTCGGGTACAAGAAATATGATTGAGAAGCTATCCATTAAACCTTTTCATTCCTTTTGGTAAAAAAACTGTAATATTCAGGTAAACAACATGATGGACACAAGGTTAGGGGTGTTAGTTGGCTGAGTTAGATTGCCTTCGGTTGTGTGTTCAGCCCAAGTCCAGCCCAGCTGGGCTTAGCCCAAACCAGCCTGGCTCTAATTTATCCTGATTAGGCTGGGTTTGGCCTTGATTAACCCTATAAGGCCCTAATTTTAGGTATTCCAGGGCTTGACAGCCCTGACTGACCCTAGCTGCCAGTGTATTTTGCCATTTATGTCACTATATGCACTTAAAAAAAAAAAAAAAAAAGGCCTTGAGCCGATTGGTGGAGGGTAGATGTAGTTGCCCATACCGTTTGGTACGTAGTCTACTAAGCCGACTCAGGGGGTCTGCCACGGTAATAACCTAGTCGCTTGGCTTTTAAGATTTGCTCGGTTCTACTGGTTGATCAACTCCTACCTTGTCTGACCGGCTCCTATCTTCAAAGTCTTAGATTAAGTAGGCCATTGTCGGTTTCCCCAGGTGGTGTTGGTTATGGCCATAATAGAACAAATAAATAAATAAATAAACATGTAGAGGATAGATGCAGAGCTGATATTCCTAAGGGCAAGTAATCCCTAGGAGCCTCTTCCTTGTTCAGAAATGGACAGTGCAACCTTCTGGATTGAGAGAAATGGGGCCCCTTGAGCTGATCCTTGTAGTTGTTTCTTGACTTGTTAGTGGGGCTGGTTTGTTGTTGTAGGGCCTTGTTGGTCTAAGTGGGGCTTTTCCTGAGTGTAGGGCTCTTCTCCCTATCACTTAATTCCAAAAGTTTCCCTCAAGATATTGTTAGATAATCACTAATATTACATTAAAAAAAAAAAAAAATGAAAATTTGACGGTGCATCATTAGATATATCAAAGTCAATTTAGAGGACACCAGCAGAGCTGATATTCGTAAGGGAGAGCAATCCCCTAGAACCTCTGGACAGTAAACAATTTCGGATTGAGAGAAGTGGGTTCCCATTGAGATGATCCTTGTAGTTGTTTTTTTACTGAGAGTGGATCAGATTCTTGTATTTATACGATTTTTATCTACACATAGAATTCACACAAGAAAAAATCTTGTGATGAATTTCATGTGTGTGAATCAAATCGTATGAGAACTTGATCCACATCCTTTTTTCTTGACTTGTTAATGGGGTTGGCTTGTCGTTGTAGTGCCTCCTTGGTCTAGTGGTTTTGGGCTCTCTTGAGTGTGGGGTTTTGTCTCTCTTATCTATTTGCAAGGTTTTCCTTCGGATTGTTTTTGCTCCTTCTTTTTGCAATAAATTAATATTACTTATAAAAAATTATCTAAAAAAAAGTTGAAGCTGTGGTATTTTTTGAGGGAATATCTCTTCGATAAAAAAGCCATGAGCATAAACTTGTAAATAACAGCTTTTATCTTTATACAGTACAATATTATTGGGCTTTTAAATGGAAGAAGAGAAGAAACCTTTGGGTGGTTGGTTGATGAAGATGACAGGAAATTCTATTAACCAAACTTTAAGAATGAGAATTACTTGCCTGCTTAAACTTTGAAAGACGATCATTCCAAGAAAGGAATTGAAGGTGATCCGATATTTATAGTTTAAAGTATCTCTAATACTGATACAATACCTTTTGATACGTATCTTAAATTTATCTGATCAATATGACGATCGATATCAATACTTTAATCCTTGATCTTTATCATAGTTTAGCGTATCTCCGATACGATATAATATCCTCTGATACGATATAATATCCTCTGATACATATCTTAAATTTAACCCATTAATACAACGATTGATACCGATACTATAATCCTTGCCGATATCCCATATTACTCATGATCATCTTTGTGTATTCGCGGTTGGGCAGACAACTTACCTGTTTTAAAGGCAATGCATGTCTTTGTATATTCTGCTAATGTAAACAATTCCTCAGCAAACCCAAGTTTAATATAAACAATCATCCTAATGCGTGATGCAAACGGATTAGATGGAAATGTTTAAGCAAATTGAAACTACCCACGTGGCATTTATTATGGTGGCAGTATAAAATTTTCAAGATCACTGGATCCAATAGACAGGCATCACATGAGTCTTCCTAATGCGTGATGCAAACGGATTAGATGGAAATGTTTAAGCAAATTGAAACTACCCACGTGGCATTTATTATGGTGGCAGTATAAAATTTTCAAGATCACTGGATCCAATAGACAGGCATCACATGAGTCTTCCTAATGCGTGATGCAAACGGATTAGATGGAAATGTTTAAGCAAATTGAAACTACCCACGTGGCATTTATTATGGTGGCAGTATAAAATTTTCAAGATCACTGGATCCAATAGACAAGCATCACATAAGACTCATAGAAGTCTTTCACTAATCAAACTATATCTCGCTGGTCAGAAATAAAATATCGAGAATAAATAAATAAATAATGAAGGAACCCCATGACATTGTCAGCCATTTTTACTAAACATTTAATTATATGAAAAAAAAGAACTTTGACAATCTGGCCTAGGAAATGCCCAAGAGTGTACAGGGCGTAAAATGATCGCACTGTCCCACCCCTTCCCGATCCCATGTGCTGAAGATGCTCTCATTACACTTTCCTATTGACCCCACGTACTAGTGTTGCTTATGCCAAAATAACAAAGTTCTGGGGATGACTACTTGTTTGTGTGGCCAATATGCTAGCACGAGGAAACAAAAAACTGATTGTCAATAAAAATGTTTGAAACTCATGTAATTAACTTAATATGGTTAATCGAGAAAAAATGGGTACACATACAAGAAATCTCAATCAAAGAAGGCACTCAAACATCCAACCAAGGGACAAGGTAGTCTTTTCACACCCTTGTGTTTGGGCATAAAAAGAAAGCTACTTGGTTGTGTGGCTCTTGTCCAAACACAGTCTCTTATGAAACGACTAACTTGCTTCCAAAAACAAAAAAAGACTACCCCGCCCCCTTAGAAATCAAACACCCCTTTTGTCGATGCCCTTGGGCATCCCCCGTTGGCCTAGTGCTAGTGTAAGGGCCACATAACTATATATGGAAAAATGTTTCCAGTGAGGTAGTGCGGTTCCTACAAGTGCGCAAGAGCCAATGGGAGCACACAAGGAAGCATCTACCATGCATCATTTCCATTTTTTTTGGGGGGGGGGGGAGGGAGAGGGAGAATCATTTATGGCCCCATCTGTTTGTGCCCATGGGCCACATTTGCCCATAGAAAATGATTTTCCATATATATATATATATATATAATATAGTGCAAGACAACATTGTCCTCTTGAGCGGCCACTGCACCTACATACAGGCCAATGTGAGGCTAGGTAGAGGCATGTGGGTGGGAGGGGGAGTCTGGTCTTTTCACGCCCGCATGTACCTAGGCATGGAGACACATAAGCGGGCAAGATTCTTTTCTCCATATATATACATATAACATAAGTACACACCAGAGCGTGACCAATGGGGGGGTGTGCAGGAGCATTTTCAGCACGGGTGCTATGTGGTCTTTGTTCACACCCATATATATACATATGTGGGTGTGTACCTATGCCTATCTAGGCATAGAGAAACACAAGCGGGCAAGATTCTTTTCTCCATAAATACACACACACACACACACACACACACACACAAACACACACAACACAAGTACATGCTAGAGCGCGACCAATGGGAGGGTGTGCAAGAACATTTTCAATACGGGGCAGTGTGGTCTTTCTTCACCCACTATGTGTAGGTGCATGTACCAATGCCAGCGGGTAGTTTTTTTTCTTCCATATATAGGGAAAAATAAGCATAAAAGGTAGCATAGTCTTTACACCTGGACACAATGGTGGGCAAAATGACAGCCCCATCCCTTAAGAAAGACAGAATTAATCCTACCTATGTTGATGCTTCTACTAATGTTTCCATTAGTCCACATACTGGTGTAGGAGCTATGCTGCCTTTCACGGAATCCTCACCCACGTATATATATATATATATATTGATTTTTTGATTGAGTGTACAATTTATTTATTTGGTCTCAATTTGATGGGCTAACTGAATGAGACTGTTAAAGGCCCACCCCTGCCCGTTACTGGGGCAACTAGCCATCCTGATCATAGTTAGTAAATTCACGTATAATGCGCGGATTTTTGCCATATCTAAACATTTCAATCAAAAAAGTTATAATTTGACGTATCAGTCCAAAAAATTCATATTAAACACGTATTCTATAGGTACATATATTATACTCATTTTAAATGAGTATAATACGTATTATTCTTATTAATACTTTTAGTTTGGGGGGCGGGGGGGAACTCAACTCTAAAAGTCAAAACGACACTTCTCCATTTCTGTAGGTTTCTCGATTTTGAGAAAAATGCGAATGATACGCGTCTCCCTTTCTTATTTTATTAATTCCAACCCCTCTTTCTATATTGCCGCTCCCTCTCTCCTTTATTATCTTATACCCTTTATTTAACTTCATTTCAAGCTTATCATAAATCTATTAATCAAGAATCTTATGTGTCCACCCTCTTGTTCCTATCCATTAGCCTATTAAATCTACTTAATAGACTTAATTACGATTATGCCGTTAATTTTGCCATTCAATTTAAAATTTTACCTTAATTACGAATATACCGTTAGTTATTATGATTGAATTATTGAATATCTAATGGACCTATACTCGATTTGATTCCAGATTTAGAATACAGATCCGCATCAATAGAGGTTGCTGTGGATTTTCTTGTTTGATAAGATAATAACAATGATGATATTTTAATTTGTTAAATGATTATCCACATGTTATTATTAGTATTATTTTGACAAATATATGCTATTATTTACTATGATAGAAAGTGGTTGATGTGTCACCTATCAACATTGGCTATGATAGAGATGATTAAACTTAGTAAATATTAGATGTAAAAATAAATAAAAAATAAGAATGATCCCTAATTGGAAAGCTAGATTGGATTTAGGTGTTCATGAGAGCATGAGATATTAGAATTTAGTTATAAACAATCAGTTTTAGTTTATTCTTAATACCAAAATAAACCCATATTTTTGCTCCCAAATTTTTACATACCAATCGTATTAAACATGTATTCAACGTGTATCGTATAATTGTCGTGCACATTTTATGGCGTCAAATTTCTGAAAAGTAGTATTTCTGTATGCCCCATTTAATTGCTGTACGTGTCTGTTCTTATATTATTACCGTCCCAAACTTACTAACTATGGTCCTGACTCAGTTCAAAATCAACCCGCATCGGTTCAATCACTAAACCGTACTTCATGGTAAACTATGTTCGGATTTCGGACTAGCATACTTTACTTGGAACCGTATCTTATGCCAAGCTTTGCGGGCAATTAATGCAACTTTGCTGGCATCCACGTGGCACAAGTAAGACCGTTGACTTTCGTAAGCTTATCAGAATCGATTTCCTAAATCACCAGCCGATTAGAATAGTGCAATCAATATCAGTTGGAATCCCTGATCATACGGAGTTGAATCCCTGATCATAGGGTGGAGATTCACTGGTCAGTTCATGGCCCAGGCCCAGGCCCAGGGCCGGGGCACAGTTTACCGCTACTTGCCATGCATGGAAAGCAAACACCTTCTCTACCTTCTTGATTTGAAAAACATAAGACTTGGTCGATACTCCAAGCATATATATATATATATATATATATTGGTTATAATGGGTGTGATAGGACAACACAAAGGAACTCCCTAAGGGAAACTGAAGGAGAACAATATTGCTGTGATTCTCTGTCCAATTAATCCAAACTTGTATGTGTTGGGTTGAATTTGGAAGTTGGATCAAAGAAATGATGGGTATTAATTCCAGCATTTCCGAAAGATGGAAGCAGCTGAGCGGACTGGATAACTGGAAGAACATGTTAGACCCACTCGACATCGATCTCCGGCGATACATCATCCACTACGGCGAAATGGCTCAGGCGGCATACGACGCCTTCAACTCCGAGAAGGCGTCAAAGTATGCCGGAAGCAGCCATTATGGTAGGTTGGACTTCTTCTCGAAGGTGGGTCTGGAGATGGGTAATCCATACAAGTACGAGGTGACAAAGTTCATCTACGCCACATCCTCTGTGAAAATGCCAGATGCTTTCATATTGAAGTCTTTGTCAAGAGAGGCATGGAGTAAGGAATCCAATTGGATAGGTTATGTTGCGGTGGCCACGGATGAAGGGAAGAAAGTGTTGGGAAGGAGGGATATTGTGATTGCGTGGAGAGGAACGGTGCGGCCTTTGGAATGGGCCGATGACTTGAACTTCAAATTGGTCTCTGCTGACTCCATATTTGGGCCTGCTTGTGGCGATTCTGCGGTACATGATGGTTGGTACTCCATGTATACTTCTGATGATCCACGCTCTCATTACAATAAGTCCAGCGCAAGATCGCAGGTAAATTATTTTCGTAACCTCTCTCTCTCTCTCTCTCTCTCTCTCTCTCTCTCTCTCTCTCTCACATAATAGAAATGCCTTCTCTTACATTTTTGGGAATTAGGAAAATGTTGTCTACCCATTTTTGGGTATGGGAAAATGGTTTTTGTCCCATGAGCATGGCTCTTATGCCAGTGGCTTGGCTAATGAGAGCGCATACTCGGATATTGATTAGGAGTGGTGTGGTGGTTATTTTGCATCCCCTGTATTTGACCATAGAGGTGTGTTCCCAAAAAACACATCCACAGTGGATGCTTATTATTAGGGAAGAAAAACCCTACCTAGTCGTGTGATCCCTGCACCAACATGGGGCTAATAATTAGGAGTTGCTTAGGCCCTCAGGGCATCGAAAGGGGTAGATTTTTATATTTCAAAAAGGCAAGGACACCATTTTGCTTCCACCATGACTGAGGACAGGAGGTTAGATGATCGATCAGGTAGTGTTCATTTTCCTTTATTATTATTTTGGGCAATTAGAGAATCCTATCGGTCAAATCTAGCATAAGAAACGTCAGACCCACAGGCCAATGGGAGGAGTGATGGGAGCTTCTTTAATGCACAGCAGGGAAGGACAGTGTGATCTTTTTGTGTCAATATCAGTGTGAGTATTTCCTATGCTATATTGATAAGGTTCTCCTTCCTATTATTTTTAACTCAAGATGAAGAAGAAGTTGGCGTAGTACTAAAATAAAGGATGGATGCTAATTAAGAAGGAAGTCCATCTTAAACTCTTTCTTAATCATTGGGACTAGGGGAGGCACGTAAGCTATGTCATCAACTCCAGAGTCCAGCTCCAGACCGAGCCACCCAACCTTTCTATAACATATTACACAAAAATTTAAGGTTACAACCACTTAACACTAAAAAAATCCCTTAGATAAACCACAAGTTTTGTCTTATCTAATGTTATGAATGCTACCGGTTTAGATCTATTGGATTGTGTTAGGCATGGGCTTAATATAATAGGGTTTAGTTTGTTATAACCATCTTAACTTGACATTTGACTTCTCTAACCATATATTATTTTTGTGTGACAATTCCAATGGGACTGAATTTTGTGAATGAGAAGAACCCATGGTTTTCTGTTCTATATTAAGTTTCAGTTCAATCAAAGTTATCCACACTACATGACAAATTATTAAAAATTAAGGATTACTAATAAGGTGTATGGATGTACATGAGAATGTTTGACTTTCGATTGAAGGGAAAATGATTAAATTTTAAATTGAATTTTGACTTACGACTAGTCTAGACCATTTCTTAGATATCCAATGATTAGAGTAGCTACAACACTCTTTTATGTGATAAATAAAAATCATGATACAATGCATTTCTCACCACACATGTTAACTACAATATTTTCCAAATAAAATAGGTTCATCCTCGCAATATAATAAGTTTCTTGAGAAACATATTGGTTATATAACATTAGGCTTCTTAGAATTGTGGCATCTAGATAAACAAGTTATGCAAGGTCTCAATCAATTAGCAAGTTGAGAGATTTATATTTCCATCCAAAAAATAGATAAAATGCAAGTTAATAGCGTAACACCTAAGAAAATTGACCAAAATTGATAACATAAGACTATATTTGACTAAGAAAATTATATGTATACAGTTAAAAGTCCATAACATCCAAATTCTATATATTTAATAATATATTTATTTGAATGACTGGATTAAATATGAATCCGTATGTTTCCTTTCTCATATTAGGGTTAGGATTATAGAATTTTAAAACATTTTTCTTCTAACATGTATTAGCTATTTTGTTATCATTTATATATTCATAATGTAGAATAATTAAGTATTTTATATATTATTTTTATTAAAAATTTTATATATAAAAAATATTTGCATATAAACATATTTGGATGTGGATATTCAAATCCTTATGAAGTATGAATTCAAATACTAAGGTGAAATCATAATTTAAAAAAAATAAATAAAAAATACTCAACACAGGAGGTTCCTGCTATTGTAGGGTCTGGGAGCTAGGGGCAACTATTTCTAAGTTTTGAACCTGTGACCAACATGTTGCAATAGTGCAACTCAACCATTACGCCATAGGCTTGCCCACTTCAAATATTAAGGCAAAAAATTCATCAGATATTGAAATCAGACTCTGGAATGTCTTATTGTATTTTGAATATTAGATTCATTAATCGACTATAACTCTAGATTGGTCACAACTTGTGGTTGTTAAAACATAGGTTATGCCATGTTCTATTGGGGGCCTTTCCCTCATTGATCTCAGCTTGGTTTTTCGACTATCTTTTCTTACTCTCTGACATATGAAACGAGTCAATGGCCAAACTAGATACTCAAACATTGCCCTCTATTAGTACTGTTTTATGCTCATACTTTTTGCTTATATGCCTTGAAAAAGCATATACAAGTGTAGGGTGATCTTTAGATCCCATCTATTTTGAAGTTTGCCCTTGTATTTTCCTTTTACATGCATGTTTTGCGGTAATAATCCATTACTCAATAAAATTATGTGAGAATAAAAATAGCAACCGAACATCAAGTAAACAAAGTATAAACGAAATCCAAGTGAGGTAAATTATCAAACACCAAATGAGCAACACACACAACATGAGATATTATGTAGAAAGCCCTCCAAAGAATCCTCTAAATGGTACTTTAAGCTAGGAAACATGTTCTCTAAACAGAGCATCCCTATTACCACGTGAATACATCTCATAGTTAGCCAGAGCATAGCTGTTGCTAGTGGCCAACGACACCTCAGTGGGCTACTAATGATGCACACGAAGGCTAGTGGCTAGCATATGACCTCTGATAAGGGTTCTAGATTATTAAAAAGAAAAAGAAAAAAAAATGTCTTAGTCGTATTTATAGTCCAATATTAGAAAGCATTCATAAGAGTGACATGGCATCTGAAGTTCACTCTGATACTAATCTAGAAATTATAAAAGAAATAGAGAAGACTATACCTATGTTAGGCTCAAATATTCTGACTTTATACATCTTTTTCTATCTTCGAAAATGTACTTTTGATTTTCCATCGACCTTGTTTTCTCCGGCATTCTTTATCCTCTCTGACTGTCACGAACAGATGTAAAAGTTCACAAGGGGTTGTCATTTAGACTTATTGTTTCTTGCACTGAAGTTGTAACAATAGATTGTGTTTCCTATAATACTCAACTCAAGCCTTAATTGTAATCATATCAGCCTTTATGTAATCATAAAGCCATAATTGTAATCATATCAGCCTTTGTTAGGAAACCACCACCAAGTCCTTTGCTGATGTGGCAATTGAACCACATCAACTAACACAAATACGCCAATTCTGCCATATGGTATTATGATATGATGATTCTAGCAGTTGGATAGAAAAGACATCATCTTGTTTTAGGAAGGCTAATCCCATTGCAGATTATCTTGCTAAAGAGGCGGCAAAACTAGTATCTCAGCAGATATTGTTGTTCTCCCTCCCCACTTAGTAGATCAGTTGATGATAGATGCTGAGAAAAGACCTCGTTTTTGTTTTCATTTTCGTTAGTTCGTTGGTTGAAGGCCTACTGATGGCCATGCCGAAGTTGGGTTCTCTTCTTGCTTTTTGTCTATGTTGGTTCTTTTGTATTTTTGATATTCCATTTTTAATAAAATTATCCTTTATCAAAAAATAGAAAAGGCAACATTTAGATTGACAACATATGAAATATCGAACTAAAATTTAATTATATATCTACCCACACATGTCTATGCGCAATGGATTTTCAGTCATCCTTTTATTGGCAATGTCTTACTCATAGTCCTCGCATTGACCTAGATTTTCAAAGCTCATTTTCCTCCATAACCAATACCAATTGGTTTGAAACTTGATAGCTGGACATGGGATGTTGGGGTCTACTTGTCTAACCAAATTTATGCTCCATTTGAAATGCCACATCAAACATTTTTTTAGGCCAACAAGATAAATTTCACCCTTAATTTATTTTCTTTTAATACTTGATTTTCTAGTCAAAATAGTAAGAAAACTTATCTATTATGTATATGTGAAAGATAAAATATTCTTTGTGGTACCCCTCCTCCCCACCTCTAAAAATAGAAGATTTTTTTTAAGTGAGGTAATTTCAGGGAAAAAATCCTAGAAGGCAGTATGGCCTTTAAGCCCAGACACATGGTGGAGAAAAATGACCACTCTACACCTTGAAAAGTAGTAATCTCACGGTTTTTGATACTTTCACATGTCCTCTCATTGGTCCATGCACTAGTGTAGGGGGTCATGTTGCCTTTTAAGGAACCCTTTCCCGTAAAAATTTTAAATCAGTGAACTAGTAATATTTGATGTTAAACTTATTATCTCTCCTCCTACCTCCTTTTTGAGAAAACACACATGGAGTGGCACTCATGCACTTGTGGCTTCTAGTGTCATAAAGGATATAGGTGGAATAGTCAATTTTAGACAATATAATTTTATTTTTATTATTATTTTTTTTAACTTCATTGATGTTTGAGAGATTATTCAAATAAAATTTATTTGGTATGTTCCTCGGATGTGATTCCTTTCAATAGTTACAGCACATTTAACACTCTAAATCATCTAACGGCTGCAAGGAAAAATAATTAATTAATAAAATAAATAAAGGGAAAAATGGATAAATATGATGTGTTGGATGTTATTTTGTATCTAAATTTCAGGAAGTATTTTAGAACAAAATAAATAAATATAAATAAAATTATTATCTCAAATTATGTAACAAGAAGAATAAAACTAGGGTCTACAAAAATTTACATGTCATATATTATGTTTGGGAGAGGGATTTATATACTTGTGTTTTATATTCGCATCAGATACGCTAGAGAGGGAAACATCCCTTTCAATGGGTGTCAAAGTGTACAACAGGTGGCCCACAAGTATTAGCATGAGATAGGAGAAAGAATATATGAGACACACACACACACACACACACATATATATATATATATATAAGTTGTCACGTGTATATCTTTTTTCTATTATTTTTTAGAAAAATTATCCTCAAGGTGGAGGAAAAATACAGTCATCAATGGCCATAAATATATGCACTATATTTAGAAATAATTGATAATGCCTCAACTATTACCCTTTACTTTATGGACACCATTCAAATCCATTGCTCAAGGAAGAATCCCTTGAACGTGAGTGCATGAAAATTAAATCTTATTTTTTATTCAAAAGTGTTGATTTTACTTTGAGTAGTTTCTTTCTTTTTTTTCTAATATATTTTCACCTCACCTCACCTCACCTCACCTACAAGGCTATGCCTTAACAAATGCTTATAGGACCTCATATAAGCAACAAACTTGTTTCATAACAGAGCTCAAGCCCACTCTTTTCAATTAAGTAGCACTATAGTTGATTAAATAATTTTCTGGATGGTATTATTAGGTATTGAGTGAGGTGAGAAGACTGGTGGAAAAATTCAAGAATGAAGAGATCAGCATAACTATAACAGGACACAGCTTAGGAGCAGCACTTGCAACACTAAACGCAGCAGACATAGTTTCCAATGGAGTGAATAAGCCTAAGGACCAACCAAGCAATGCCTGCCTAGTGACAGCTTTCGTCTTTGCTAGTCCCCGAGTTGGAGATCCAAACTTCTGTAAGTTCTTCTCTAGTTTGGATGACCTACGAGCGTTGCGCATCCGCAACGTCCCTGATGTTGTACCTAACTACCCATCCGTTGGCTACTCCGATGTCGGACAGGAACTAGTGCTCGACACTCGAAAATCTAACTACTTAAAGAGCCCTGGGGATTTTTCAAGTTGGCATAACTTGGAGGCTTACCTACATGGTGTCGCTGGCACACAAGGGGCGACAGGAGGGTTTAAGTTGGAAGTTGATCTTGATATCACTCTTGTGAACAAGAACATGGATGGCTTGAAGGATGAATATCTTGTGCCTATTTCATGGTGGGTTGAGAAGAATAAGGGGATGGTTCAATTTAATAATGGTTCATGGAAGTTAATGGACCATCAAGGAGACATTGATTTTGGGTTTTGAGTGTTCATCTTATTAGTGTCAGTATGATTTGTACTGTACTTCCATTATCATATTTCAATCTTTGTTGAAGCCTAGGCTCTACAAGTCTGTGCACTAAAGGCTTCATTTTTTTATTTTAAATTTCTTCTATAAGATCAGAAATTATGTTATAAAGAGAACAAAAATATATACACCATGGATGAAGCCAAAAACAAAGAAACTAACACAATGCAGGTTGAGGACCCCCACCTTCGGCATTGCCATCAGCAAGGACCCACCGCTGCCATTTACAAACTCTATATCTTGGTCCTGATATTACGTCAAAAACTAATTCCTCTATAACGTGACAAGGAAAGACAATCACCGAAGTTGATAAACCGATTTCACTGCGTCTTTAGTGAGGTAGTAGTCTATTACAGGATTTGCCTCCCTGAAACAATGAGAAATCCTCCAAGAAATGAAGCTAAGAAAAGGTTGCACAAAATTTCAATCCTGCTGAGAAAACCAACTTGCACAACAGTCACCACCACCACCAAATCCGACTCTATCCACAGGACATTCACATGAAGCGCCATAGCATGTCGAGTACCCTCCAACAGCCCACAGAATTCTGCAATGTAATTGGAATGAATACCAATATATATCTTAAAATATTCTAGAGTTCCTCAGCACATCTAAGCATATAATAGATGCATATGTGTACAGACTTATAAAGTCCCACCAAGAGGCCTAGTCCGGTGTAGTTCAAGTTCAACCTTGAAATACTTTTCCGGGTTGGTCAATGAACACACTTATCCAAAGACAATCTAAAATAACATGGTGACAGAAATATAAATTATGGCCTAGGTTTGGTCACGTTAACTAAACGGGATGGTACGGTACATGGATTGGCATGCACCATTGGTACTAATGCCGTTCTTGATATAGAGATATAGATATGTCCTGAATATTGAGAACTGTCCCAATTGACTGCCTTAGTATTAACTAATTATTTTTGGACCTTAACCATTATTCATGGGTACATAAGTTCACAAAAAACAATGAAAAGTCCCCATATTCTCCTCAAAACATATCTTAATTGATAAAGACTAATTTGTATTATTTTTTATATTAAAATTGATAAATACTGGGAAGATTAGGTTCAAATAACTTGCCATCTCCAACTTATTTTCCCCACATTAGTTTTGGTAGCAATAGATGTGTGAAGATGATGTTATACATTCTGCAGTGATGATGATACACTGGAGATATCAAGGGGAGGAATGGTGTAAGGTTCTTCAAGTATACTTGTGGCAATCACTCTATAAGCAGCTTCCGTAAGATGCTGACCATCCCAGTTTACATATAAAGAAGGATCCTCACAAACTATTGAACCACTATAGCCACCGTGCACTGATTAGTTATAATGATATGGACCTTCACCTCCACAACATGCTTCAAGTTCCCCCTTCAAGAATCCTGCCATAAAAAAATGTATGATTTCTAAATAAATTCACTCTATAAAGGGTCTTTTAGGCATCAATATGTTGCCAGTAGTCAATACATGGGTTAGTTCATGTGATAGATGACCTCACATATAATACAAAAATGGGATTTGTGAAGTCCAAAATAAGCAAGAAAAGTTTCTCAAACTCAGATTTAAAGTTTTAGTAAAATTACCAAAATATCATCAAATGGAGACGAATATAAAATACAATATGGGATCTTTAACTACTTCCCTCTACTCATTTTAAACTAAACTTATACAAACAAGATGTTTACCTTTGATGCAGGAGCATTTATAGATGGACCAACAACTCATCCCAATAAACACACAAGCCTAAGCCAAAGGATTGAAGCTGGAAATAAAAGTTACGGTCCAGAATTTATGACTAACTTCATGTAACACCTGTACCAGCACAAAAGGAACTAGAAGTTGTGTCATATATGGATAGAAATGTCTAGAAGTCTATTTTCCAACAAAAAATGGTGCATCATTTGATATTCTCTAGAAGAAGTTGTGACATTTTGGTAAAGTGTGTCTAAGCTAACTGCAGACACCTAGAATTCCAGGATTCATCTTTTTTGTTCAACTTACATTCACATTCAGTTCTAGTACTTCTTGTGTAGTTAAACTATTATATTTCTAGACTCTTCAAGATGTGTAAAATGCCTTTCAAGGTTTTCAAGGGCCTTTTCTATTGGATAACTGTTTGTCTTCCTAATATTTATCTTTCCAATTAGTCTTATTTCATTCTTAGAAATTACCTATGATTAGGAGGTTGTTCCATGCTAATCTATATAAGCTTGTACCAATAGATGGAATGCATACTTGGAGTTCATTCATAATTTTATTTGAGTCTTTGGCCTTTGAGAAGAAATAGTTCTTCCTGAGTTCTCTTATGCCTTAGGTGGATTTCCGTTGGGTGGTGAGTTCTTTTCCCATTGAAATGGTCACTTGTGTTACCTCTCACTCCTCCACAATTTTTTTACGTCAATTTGGTATCAGAGTCTAGGTACAATGGCAGATCATCGAAGACGTGGAACATATGTTAAATTACAAACAACTAGAGAAAGAGACCTAAGAGATGCAGAGATTGATGACTTAAGGAAACATGTGTAAAAATTGCAGGAGCGTTTACAACACTTCAAATCTCTAGAACATAATGATTTGCATCATGATCCTAAGCAGAATTTTTCTAATGAAGAGAATGTTAACCCCTTCGGTCATGCTCAAAATCAAGCTTCAAATGGAGGTGGTTTTATAATGATGTCAAGAACTTCATCAAGTCCAACTAAAGGTTGATATTTCTGAAATTGAGGGGAAAATGCAACCAAAAGTGTTCTTGGATTAGCTAAATACAATGGAAAGAGTCTTTAATACCAAAGACAAATCTAATGATCAGAAGGTGTATCTGTTGCTATAAAATTGAAAAAGCATGCTTCCATATGGTGGGAGCACTTGAAGCAACAAAGAACTCATGAAGGGAGGAGTTGAATTGCAACATGAGAAAAAATGAAGAAAGAATTAAAAAGGAAGTTCTTACCCAAGAACTTTCTTCAAGATGCATTCTTTAAGTTTCATAATTTAGATAAAAGAAATTGTCTATGGAGGAATACACAATAGAGTTTGATCATCTCATGATGTGTTGTGATAACTCCGAACTGGAGAAGCAAACCATTTCCTGTTGTCTTGGTGGACTTCAATAAGAAATTAGCAATGTTGTCCAATTGCAACCTTACTGAATTTAAAATGATGTTTTTAGCTTGCAATCAAAGTGGAACGACAACTCAAAGAAGCACGTGGTAGCGGCTCTCAGTCTTGAAACAAACAATGCTATCCCAACTATGGAAGTGCTTCTACTTCCAAATCCAAGGCAGTCTCTTCAAAGCCACCACCTAAAAATGTTGAAGTCTCAAGTTTCAGCCATCCTACGTCTTTCAATTCACGTAAATGTTTCAAGTGCCAAGGGTTCGGATACATCGCTTTTGATTGTCCAAAAGCAAGATTGTTTCTCTAGTTAAAGATGAGCAACAAGTGAACTCATCTAATTCCAATGAAGGATAGGAAAAGGAAAAGGAAGTTGTATATGGAGATTAAAGAGAGTCCCTTCGTCAAATTTTGAATGCAACCCTTATTGAAGAAGAAACATGGCTATGTAACAACATATTTCACACTAAGGGTGAAACAGGGTCAGGTTAGTCGGGATTCTTAAAACCCAAGCCCAACCCTGCATCCCTTTAATTGGGCCTGAGCTCAGTCTACCCTGCTATGGCTTGGAAAAATTCAACCCTAACACCCTCAGGGCTGGCTGGGTTGGGTCGGGTTCTTACAAACATCTAATGCCAAGACATCATTCCAACAATTTTTTTAAAATCAAAAGTGGGTGATGACTGATGAGTTTATACTTATAATAATGTATTGGGTTTTTTAAAGTAAAAATGTGAGCGGTGTGTGGATGGAACATTTTTTTTTTCACTAAAAGATTCGTATTATATTAAAGAGGAAAAAATATGATACAATGGAAGAAAAGATCAAAAAATAAAAAGGAGTGGAGCCTTTCGCGATAGATCCACCTTTAGGCATTGCCATCAGTAGGAAAATCACAAAGAGGAACGGGACCTTAGAAGGAGGCAAAGAGTACAGCTACATGAATCTGAAATGGGGACGTTTATTCATGTCCATTTCCAGCTCCATAGACATCAAGGGGGGCCACACAGACACTGGATTGGTCGCATCATTTTTTGCAACCATTTTAGCCAAGAAATCAGCAACCGAATTAACCTCACGATGGCAGTGAGTAATCTTCCAATCAATGGAGCTTAAGTAAGGTGAGAGATTTCTTCATCTTTGATACACATGCCAGGGAACAAAGCCTCTAGAAAGAAGGGTGACCATCGCCACAGAGTCACATTCGATCCAAAGCTTCTAGACTTTGATGCTTTTAGCATATTCCAAACCAAAAATCACTACTTGAATTTCTGCTTCAAAGTTGGAAGTTATTCCAATGACAAACATCCTCGAGGTCAGATATCACTATCTGAGCGGCTATGGCAAAGGTGTCCTTAAGAAAAGACGAACTAGTTGTGGGAATAACCCATCTGCTTGATTCAATAAATTCTGCAACTTTAGTGTGAGTCCCCTTGAAAACATTTAAATCCAGCCCTAAACATTCTGCAAGAGAAGTCATATCCATCCATCTATCATGCCAAAAGTTTATCATTCTCCCAGTTCCAACAGTCCACTGTTCAAGACTTGAAATGATATTTCATACCTTTTTCAAACCTGGAAAAAATGAGGACGAGAGATAACTGGACTTGAGCAAGCCATCTGCATTCATCAATCTAGCTCTAAAAAATGAGCTCATAATTGAATCTTCGTGGTTGATTTGCCAAGCTAGTTTACATAAGCAGGCAGAGTTAAAGTCTTGCAGCTTTCTTATGCCAAGGCCTCCTTTTTTTGGCTTGCAAGCATTCTCCCACTTGACAACAACTTTCTTTTGTTTGTCAACATCACCAGACCAGATGAAACTCCGCATCCATTGCTCTACTGTTTTAATGGTAGATTAAGGCCACCAATAAACAGTAAAGATATGAATGGGAATTCCAAAGATTACTGATCTAACCAGCTCAACTCTTCTCACTAAGGATAGAAGCTTCCCTTTCCATTCAGCAAGCTTTGCTTTTATTTTATCCATCATTGGAAGAAGATGGCTGTTGGAGACCCTTCCTTTGAATATCTCAACTCCCAAATATTTAGTGGGGAGTTTAGAAATAGGGATGCCAAAAATCTCTGATATGAAGTGCTTCCTATGAGGAGCCACCTTCCCAAAGAAAAGCTTGCTCTTCTCAAGGTTTATATGCTGACTAGAAAATTCTTGATACCTGAGAAGAAAGTTTTGAAGATTCCTAAAATAGGAAGCTGAGGCATTCATGAATACAAAAATGTCGTCAGTAAATAATAAGTGAGATGGGACAAATGTGCCTCTTGGCCTTGGAAGAGGTTTCAAATTACCCTTCTCCGATAAGAATTTCAGATCTCTACATAAAACTTCCTCAGCCAGGATAAAAAGAATGGGAGAAATTGGGTCTCCTTGGAGCAGACCACGAGCAGCCCCAAAATACCCCACAGGCCCCCATTATTGAGATTCTAGAGGAAGATCATGAATCCATGAAATCCAAGTATGAGTGACACCAAATTTCTTCAAGGTGACGAAAAGAAAATCCCAAGATAGAGTGTCAAAGGCCTTCTAGACATCTAATTTAATTCCCATACCCCCACCCCTTATTGAAGAGTGTATTAGATTTGCAAGCTCAGAGGCAAGGCTGATGTTTAAAGAAACTATTTTTCCTCTCTGGAAAGCTCCCTACTCCTCAGAGATAAGACGGGGAAGAAAACAAGACAATCTTGAAGATAAAATCTTAGAAATGACTTTTGTAAAAAAGTTACCCATACAGATTCGGAGGGAAATTCTTTAGAGAAGTAGCGCCTGAAACTTTGGGAATTAGAGTGACGAAGCAGTTGTTAACCTCCAAAGGAATTTTTTCCACCCTGAAGAAATGAATAATAGCTCTTCAGAAATCATGCTCAACAATATCCGAAACTTATCTGAAAAAAATACCTGAGAACCCATCTGGGCCAGGGGAGCTATTTGCATCCAATTACCAAATTGCGGTATTGATTTCCTCCTTAAAAGGAATAGCATCAAGGATTGCATTATCATTATCTCGTAATTGCAGAGGAATGCAATCAAGATCCCAGTGGGGGGTTGCATGGGCCTCTCCATGGAAGGATTCAGAAAAATCAGAGACATAAGATGCTAAAGCCTGCTGATCAGAAACCCATGTTCCATAATCTTTCTTCAGAGAGCGAATCATATTTCGCGACCTTCTCATTTTCACAGAGAGATGGAAAAACTTGGAGTTTCAATCTCCATCTTCCATCCATTTCTGCTTGGCTTTATCAGACCATAGCTAGGCATGCATTTGAGTGGCCTTAAGGAAAGCGGTTTTAGTATTAGCCTCTTTGGAAAATAACTCTTCAGACATACCTGAAGTTTCTATTTCTTCTTGGATGGCCTTTAGATCTTTGAAAGACTTCTCTACCTTAATATCAAGATTTGGAAAGGTATGCCTAGCCCAAGGCTTCAAGAATCATTTAACTTGTTTCAGTTTCTGACAAAGAACGAGAATAGGATTACCATAAGACTTTGTACTATATGCCTCTTTAATAATAGAATAACAACTATCATCCTCCATCTAGAAGCTGTGGAATCTAAAAGGGATGTTTGATGGCTTAGGGACAACATCAGAAGTCACCAAGAGAGGGGCATAGTACATTGAAGAACCCTTTGAGATATGTTCTTGAAGAAGTCAAGCCACTTTTCATTGTAGAAACTGCGATCAAGCACCACTGCCACATGAACCCTTCTACGATTATTTGTTTAGGTAAATTTCCTCCCCTGAGAGGGAACAGAAATAAGCACACAAAAATCAACCATCGCCTAGAATTCTACCGCCGAAGCTAGATTGAATCAACCAGGCCCCCTTTTCTCATGAGAGAATAATGTGGTGTTAAAATCCCCTATAATAGACTATGGGATAGTTGTCAATCCTACAAGACCCAAATCAATCCACAAATCTTTCCTCAGGGCTTTGAAGCTGCTGGCATGGACGAAGGATAAACCCACCTTTTTATTTTTTTTATCTAGAATGGGAGAATTTTATTAAAAATTTGGGAAAAAAGGAACAGCATACTATGGTATGGAATAATAAAAAGAAAGAACTCGAGCTCCTGACCCCCCACCTTTGGAATTGCCATCAGCAGGGAAGAAAGAAGCCCCATTAGAAAAAATGGTAGCTGGGTCTACCTGTAGCATCTCTACAAAGGTAGTCAATAATGTGAGTAGGAAAGACAATATTGGCACCAACCCAGTCAACTACTACTGATAATTATTGGTCCGAGATAGAGATCACAGAGGGACGAGGAATTCCTTGCCTCCAAAAAATCCATAGGTTTGGGGCTTGTCCAACTAATGGTTGTGAATGAAATCAGAAGAAAATCCCATCTTATTTACCATAAGGGAGGGGAACGTATAGGGGTGAACCATAGGTTCAGCAACACATACAATGTCGGGGGAGTGATCCCGTAACATAATCTTCAAGGCCCTTAAGCCAGCAGCCTTCCTCACTCCTCTAATATTCCAAAAAAGAAACTTCATGAGGAATGGGGTTTATTACGAGCTCTGTCAAACTTGTTGGTCTGACCCACTTTTTTTTTGTTCTTCTTTCCTCCATTATTAGCGCCAACAATCCCTTTTTCACGAGCAACAATTGCTCTGTCAATGACTGTGACCTCATGAAAATTTAGAGCTACTCGACCATTTACTAAATCAGTATCTGGGAAGCTTGAAATATGAGAGTCGCCTTCACTGCAAAGAGAGTGAAGGAATCGACCCCCTCGTCAAGGCTGGACACCACCACTGCCCCTACCTTTGCCAGCGACTTCTCTCCTTGAACGGCCAGGCCTCATGAGAGAAATTATTCGACCTGAGCATTTTGAACTTCCTCCTCAGATTCAGATGGGTCGGAGCTCTCTGGGTCTGAATCCGACCCAGACCCATAGTCGAAACAGACCTCACCTTCCCACATAATAGGAAGGTTGTTATTCTAAGATAACTCCTTATCTTGAGCGACAAGAGCTTCCTTCTTGGCAGAATTCAAATTTAAATTTGAATTGGAAAGCAATGAGTCCAATACAATTTGAATATTTCCTTCCATACTTGAACGTCTTTGATTGGATTGTAATGAGACATTTTAAGGGAGGAGAATTAGACATGGCATTGACTGCCACATTTGGGACACCTTCTCCTAATCGCTTCTCCTGAGAGTTGATTCACCCTGAGTCGACTCCATCAACATAGACTACCCTAGGTATACCAACGTTGTCCATGGCAGCTTGCCTATCATCATCATGCTTCTTTGACTTGCAATCTCTGATGCTATGCACCAACCTTTTGCAATAACCGCAACGAGCAATTCCATCCTAGTACAACACCTTTTTCCTGAAACCAAAAATGTTGGTTGTGCCTGGCTCCATCCTCTCTACTTGAATCTCTCCAATACGTGATGCCATTTCAGTAGCATCCACTTCCATGAGGACTCTTTCAAAATAACCCATCAGTCCATGCTTAGTGTGGCGATCCAGGGAAGCAGGGTACCCCGATCGCTTTCGTGATTGAGAGGAGGACATTCTCATACCAGTATTCTAGGGGGAGATTTGGGAAGCTTGGTCCAAACATGCTTCTTATGAATGTTGAAATCCGGCTTCTAGTGCTAGAAACAGATTAACTGCTTACCAATATTCATCAGGCTCCTCTTCCATACAGCCGCCTTGTCTCCTTCGTATTTGAATTGGAAGATGATGTATCCTTTGCCAAGAGGATGCATCACCACTCCCTGACTCAGATTCCATTTTTCTGCAGCCTCTTGTCGTAGAGCATCCAAGGAAATCAATCAAAAGTTAACCCTTCCAATAAGAGCAAATTGAAAGTTCTGCCGCTTGGACTCGTAGTCGCTTTCAAGGATCATGATTATCCTAATATTTCTAGCTTGGATTGTTTCAGGGAGGGAATCAATCGCTGGCCAAGAAGCATTTCCAACTGCTTTGGCATAAGAACAATTTGGAACAGGATTAATGGGACCTCAATCCGGATCTTCACTGGCTCCTCCATTATTCTCCATTCCTCTTTCTTCCAGCGCAGCCCACACACCAGCCATCTTCCTCCAAAATCGTGATTTTGTACACTTGTAAACACCATTTCCTGTGTGCATGGAACATAACATATGTTACGTTGGGTATATATTATAATAATATTTACAACTAACGATGTAAAAGGAGTATATATACATATATAATCAGGGACTTAGGGTTAAAAGTTAGGCCCAGAACTCAACCTGGGCTAGACCTGACCCTGACCTAGGGTTGGGGTTTTTCAACCCTAACCCGCTCTCATGGTCAAAAAACTTGGCCCAAGCCCTGTTCGGGCTTAGGGTGGGTTCGGGTTGTCAGAGCTAAACTTTCACCCCTATTTCACACTAGATGCACCACTCATAGAAAAGTGTATGATGTCATTTTTTTTTCTTTTTTTTGCTAAAGACCAGTATTATTAAAAGGGGGCAAGAAAAAAAGAAAAAAACTGAAAGCAACCTAGCAAACCAGAAACAACCAATTAAAAAACTAAGGCACCACCTCTCACCTTCGCCATTGCCATCAATAGGAAGAAAAGAACCTGGAACTAACTGAATCTAAATCTTGGACGATTTATTGCATCATTAGCAATTTCCTCATTTCCATGAGAAGGAAAACTCATTATATCACTCAAACCACCAGTCTTTGTAGCTTGTTTTGCCATATAGTTCACCACAGGGTTAGCATCCCTAAAATAGTGAATTATCTTCTATTGAATCGATAACAGATATGGTTGTAGGTATAGTCACTTTTGGAGCACAAACCATAGAATGGTTTTAGAAAGTATGGAGGATACCATAGCCGCAAAATCAGATTCAATCCAAAGAGAAGTAGCTTAGATTTCCTTTTCTCTAACAGCACCTTCAACCAATGCCACAAACTTTGCTTTAAAAATCGATTTAACACCAAGGTAAATATAAAAGGAACTCACCACTTGACCCATATGGTTTCTCAACATTACACCAGCCCCTGCTCTACCTAGGTTACCCAGAGAGCTCCCATCCACATTTAGATTGATCCAGTTCCGCATTGGTCTACACTAGTGAACTTCCAATAGAGACCTAGTCAACCATGCTTCAATTGGAAAATTCAGCCTCTTACAACATTGTACATCCTGAATAGACTTCACCGTCCCCTACATATTAAGCTTACATGCTCTAATATCCTCTTTGATTGTCTCAAAAATTTGTGGAATCGATTTACAATTCCCTTCATACCGCCTTTTGTTCCTCTCCCACCATAAAAAAATACCTCTCCCATTATCCAAGGCTCCTTCATGTTAATAGTCTTTGTTTTTCGGTTCCACCAAGTAAAAAAAGCTTTAATAGATGCATGGTTACACCAAGATAAACCAAAACAATCAAGAAAAGCATTCCAAACATGACAAGAGAAAGAACAACTCAGGACCAAATGGTGTAATGATTCAATAGCCTCTCCACACAAATCACATTTTAAAGCTAGAGAAAAACCTCTCTTCCTTATTAGATCATCAGTCAGAAGTTTCTCATGGGCAAGTTTCCATCCAAACATAGACTGATGCAGCAATAGTCATTTAAACCAAATAATGGGTTTCCAGGGAACTTTAGAATTTCTTACCTAAATGTCCTCCCAAGCAGAGCAAAAAGTAAATTCTCCTGAATTGGTAAGAATCCAAACACAATGATCCACAATATAATATTGGGGCAGCTTGATGTCTCGAATCTTGTTGAATACGATCTTTAAAAGTTTAGACCGAGCTTAGGAATTTGCCATTCATAATTAGTAATAAAAGCCCCTACTTTTGCGTCTGCATTATGGAAAGCAACCTCTTCACCTTGAGCCATCATAGCTATAGATTCAAAACACCACCATCTAGCCTTCCAAAAGTTAATATATTGTTCATTGCCAACAATCGATCTCTCATTCTCCCCAACAAAGCTCCACATTCTATGAACACCTGGCCAAATCAATGAAGCCCTGTAACCCTTCTTCAAATTGCCATTGCTAGAAACAATCGAGCCTTTAAAATTTTAAAAGCAAATGATGAGTCATGCTTTATCTTTTAGATCATCTTACTAATCATGGCTTTGTTCACATCTCTGAGTCTCCTGATACCTAGCCCCCCTTCCTCCTTAGGCTTGCACAACTACTCCTATCGGACTGTGATGTCATCATTAATAAAGAAAACTATAAAAATGTAGTACCTACAATAATGGTAGAAAAATTACAACTCAAGACATAGAATCATCCTCAACTTTACAAGCTTTCATGGCTTCGCAAAGAGAATGAGGTAAAAGTAGATAAAAGATGATGAAGTATGGTATGATGTTGTTCCATGGATGCTTGTCATTTGCTTATTGGGAGGCCTTGGTAATTTGATAGGAAAACTAGGCATGATGGGTTCAAGAATACATACACTTTTAAGAAAGATGGAATCAAAGTCACTTTAGGTCCATCGAAAATAGAGAGAAATCCTAAACCTTCAAAAGGGGAGGAAAATAATTTACTCTCAAAATCTGAAGTTGATAAGGCCATAGAAGATTCAAAGGTGGCTTATGGTTTTAGAAGAAAATTAAGGAAAATATGTTATCCCTTCTCAAGTGCAACCTCTCTTTCAAGATTTTAAGGATGTTGCTTTGGAAGATCTCACCTGGTCTACCACCCATAAGAGATATTCAAAATTGCATTGATATTGTGTTAGAAGCCATCATTCCAAATAAGTCACCCTATAAAATGAGTCCAAAGGAGCATAAAGAGCTACAACAACAAGTGGATGACCTTATGGCTAGAGGAATGGTGAGGGAAAGCAAGAGTCCATGTGTTGTCCCTATCCTTCCTCTGCCAAAGAAGGATAGATCTTGACGTATGTATATTAATAGTAGAGCAGTGAACAAAATCACCATCAAGTACCGATTCTCTATTCCTTGGCTTGATGATCTTCTTGACCAGCTACATGATGCCAATATCTTTTCAAAGATTGATCTTCCAAGTTGATATCGTCAAATTCTAATGAGATTTAAAGATGAGTGGAAAATCACCTTCAAGATGAGAGATGGCTCTTACGTGGTTATGCCTTTCGGCCTCTCGAATGCTCGTAGTACCTTTATGCACCTTATGAATTATATCTTTAAACCATTAATTGGTGCTATGTTATTATGTATTTTGATGCTATTCTTATTTATAGTTCGACCTAAGAAAAGCACTTAGAGCACCTCCATCAATTTACAAGTTTCTAAGGGAGGAAAAGTTGGATGCCAACTTTGAGAAGTGTTACTTCTTTACCAATAGCCTTATATTTCTAGGCTATGTGATTTTCGATGAAGGTATTAAGATGGATCCTAGCAAGATAGAAGATATTACAAGCTGGCCTATCCCATCATATATACATGACATTCGGAGCTTTCATGGGTTAGCCTGATTTTATTGTTGCTTCATCAAGAATTTCAGCACTATCATCTCTCCTATCAGCAATTCTTAAAATGAATTAATTTCAAGTCGACCAAAGAAGCACAACAAAGCTTTGAACTCCTTAAAAAGAAGATAAATGAGTTTCATATTCTTGCACTTCCAAATTTTGATAAATATTTTGAAGTTGATTGTGATGCTTTGAACGTGGGAATTGGTGGGGTTCTTAGCCAAGAAGGCAAACCTATTGTATTCTTTAGTGAAAATTTAAATAATCCCTGGAAAAACTCCTCCACTTATAATAAGAGTTTTATGTCATTGTTAGAGTTTTCGGATCATGCCATGTGGGTAGAATTTCTTCAAGACTTTACTTTTCTTATCAAGCATAAATTTAGAGCTATTAATCAAGTGATGGATGCATTAAGTAGAAGACATTTCTTTCTTACAACAATGTAAGTGATGGTCTTAGGATTTGACATGATCAATGAACTATATGAAGATGATCTTGATTTTGGGAATGTTTGGAGAGCATGTTCTAAAGTTGCCACTCAACAATTTTCATTGCAAAATGGATTTCTTTTCAAAAACAATTTCTTATGCATTCCAAAATGTTCTCTAAGGGAAGACATTGTCAAGGAAGCCCATGGTGGAGGTCTAGCTGGACACCTTGGAATAGATAAAAAAAATTTCTTCTAAAAGAAAATTTCTAGTGGCCTCAAATGGAGAGAGATGTTTAAGACATGTGGAGCGATGTAGAACTTGTCACATTGCTAAGAGTTATTCCTAAAATGCTGGCTTATACACTCCATCACTTGTGCCAACGGCTCCTTGGGAAGATGTGAGCCTAGATTTTGTGGTTCGGTTCTCTAAAATGGCACATTTTGTACCATGCAACAAGACTCTTGATGCTACTTATGTAGCAAATCTTTAATTTTGAGAGATTGTGAAACTTTATGGCATCCCAAAGACAATCACATCTAATTGGGAATTCCAAGTTTATAAGTCATTTTTTGTGCACGCTTTGGAGGAAACTTGGCACAACGCTTTAATTCAATTCCTCTCATCACTGAAGTTGTCAATAGAAGCTTGGGAAATCTTTTGAGAAGTTTACTTAGATGCAATTTGCGCCAATGGAACCTTATTTTGGCTTCAGCTGAATTTTCTTACAATCATTCTTCAAGCCAAACAATTGGGAAAAGTCTCTTTGCGATTGTTTATTGTAGAAAGCCTATAATTCCATTGGACTTAGCTCCACTTCCCATCACTCAACATCTTAGTGGAGATGCTAAGGATAAAGCTCGATACATCAAAAGGCTGCATGAGTAAATTTGAAAGAAAATCATTATAACAAAATGGGAAGTATCAAGAAAGAGAAACCAAACATTAGAAGCCTGCTGCCATTATAGAAGGAAATTTTGTGTGGATCCATCTACGAAAAATAAGATTTCCTTGAGGATGTCATGGTAAACTTAAGCCTAGGGCTGATAGTCCTTTCAAGATGTTACAAAATATTGGAGAAAATGCATATAAAATTGAGCTCCCTAATGACAGCAAAGTTCAATGTTGCGGACCTTTCTCCTTATCATGAAGAAGAAAATCTAGAAAATTCAGAGACGAGTTTATGCATAGTAGAAGAGTATGATGTAGAAGCATTTACAAATGGGCAGACAACCCAACCCAAGAAGTCCACAAACCTAAGCCCAAGGATTGAAACTATAAATAAAAGTTGCAGTCCAGGATTTTGGGGTAACGTCATGGTAACTCACTTGTACCAACTCAGAAGAAACTAGAAGTCATGCAATATATGGATAGAAAGGTCTAGAAGTTTATTTTTCGGCAGAAAAATGGTGCATCATTTTCTATTTTCTAGAATAAGTTATGGACGTTTTCTTAAAGTGTGTCTAGATTGACTGCAAACAGTTAGAATTTTAGAATTCATCTTTTTTGTTCAACTTCCATTCAAATTTAGTTCTAGAACTTCTTGGGCACTTCAACCATTATTTTATAGACTCTTCAAGATATGGAAAGTGCCCTTCAAGGTTCCCAAGGTCCTTTTTTATTGGATAGTTGTTTTTAGTCTTAGTTTCATTCTTGGAAATTACCCATGCTTGGAAGGTTGTTCCATGCTCATCTATATAAGCTTGTACTAATGAAATGACTATATTTTGTTTATAATTTTATTTGAGCCTTTGGCTTTTGAGAAGAAGCAGTTCTTCTTGAATTCTCTTATCCCTTAGTAGATTTCCTTTGGGTGGCGAGTTCTTTTCCTATTGAAGCGGTCACTTGTTTTTTTTTTTTTTTTGCTAGAAATCATTTGCATTAAATATAAAGAAAAAAAAATGAAATAATATACGAATTGGAAGAGATCAAAACTAGACCCCAAACAGCCAACATGGAAATTGAGAATGAAACTCCTACTGCTTCTTCTGCATTGGCATCGACAGAGATAGGAGACCAAAACTCAACACCAACACCAACACCATGAAAAAGGAAAACAAAACACTTTTAAGTCATCCTGGATCTAGGATAAAGGCCGACCAAGCTGTCACTAGGGCTGAAGTCTGAAACCGAGCTATAGATTTGGATAAAAAATCGGCAATTGAATTTGCCTCATGAAAACAATGGCTGATTTTCCACTCCAACAATCCAAGAACTTCATACAAGCTAACCACTTCTGACAGACAATCCAAGGAACCTTCTTTTTCTGAAACAGGGTAACCACTGCGATCGAGTCACATTCAATCCACAGCCTTTTTACTTCTAGATTTACTATATGCTCTATCCCAAAGATTACACCCAGAAATTTTGCTTCAAAATTAGTATGAATACCAAGGAAATCCCTGAAGTTTTCCATAACTTCCCCCATGTCATTTCGAAAAACATCACTAGCACTAGAAATACCAAGGTTCCCAAGAGAACACCCATCCATATTTAATTTCCACCGTCCTCTCGAGGAACGACACTAGAATATTTCAAAACAATCTTTATGCCAGCATTGCACCCCAAAGAAACTGAGCCTTCTAGCACTCATCAAATCCAAAATTGAGATGGGAGAACTAGAGTGAGCTAGGGTCTGAGAGCTAACTTCACTTCTGAGCATAGCAAAACATTAGGTTCCCAAAAGAATAAGGCATCCAATAGATGTTTGTAGACGTCAGGCCTGAATGACGTAGTTATTCTCGTTATTAGTGCTCCACAGACTTAAATTCACCATCATGTCTTCCCTTTAGACTTCCACCAAGCAATAAAATTCTCCAACCCTGAGAAACCATTCCACAACACTCCAAAGTAATCAAAAAAAATTTTGATACATTAATCTCGCAAAACTAAAATCATAAAAAAGATGATCTCGAGATTCCTCCTCTTGGTCGCATAGACTACATCTAAAGGGTAGGGGCACCCCATGCTTCTTCACATTATCATCAGTTGGGATTTTGTTATAGATTAACCTCCATCCAAAAACAGCCTAGCAAGGCTGGATCTTCGACTGCCATACCAACGAAAACCATCCCACCTTAGGCGATTGAACTCTGATATTTTCCCAGGAAAATTTTATAGAAAAAATCCCTGAGGAGGTAGGCCTCCAATGGTAAACATCCTGCACATTAGAAATGTAAGTAGAACAGATCTCTTCAAAAATACTGGCAAGTAACCCCGATTCCACACTTGGCAGAACCCAATGACTATCGCTTATAAAATCATAAACTTTTGCTCTCCAAGGATCAAACGAATCCAATTCTAAATCCAACCTATCTGCAATGGACATATTCCCCAACCAACGATCAGACTAGAAACTAACATTCTTCCCTCAACCACCATCCACTGTTCCTGAGAAATAACAAAATCCCAAACCATTTTAATGCCTAGCCAGATAGAAGAAGAGATTTTCCCTTTTCTCAGATAACCATCGGCCTTGAGAAGCCGAGCACGAAAGAAAGCACCCATCGACGAATCTTCATGCTTAATTTTCCTTCCCAACTTACATAAACAAGCAAAATTAATGTCTCTTAGCCTTCTAATGCCCAAGCCTCCCTCTCGTTTTAGTTTACAAACATCCACCTATTTTACCATAATTTTTTTTACCAAGTCTATATCCCCTAACCAGATGAAGTTACACATCCACCTTTCCACCACCTTTATAGAGGACTCAGGCCACAAGTAAATTCCAAAATTGTGGATTGGAACACTAAAAATGATAGACCTCACCAACTCCACCCTTCCTACCAATGAAAGCAGCCTACCCTTCCAACCAGCTAGTCTACTCTTTATTTTGTCAAGCAAAGGGAAAAGATAGTCATTTTTCACCCTTCCTTTGAAAAGTTCCACCCCTAAACACTTTGTAGGTAACCTGGCCGAATGGATACATAGGAAATCACTAATAAATTGCTTCCTATGGGGGGCCACTTTTCTAAAAAACAGACTACTCTTTTCAAGGTTAATTTTTCGGCCAGAAAAAACCTGATATTTAACCAAAAAAGAATGCAATTTCTTCACATATTTTGCAAACGCATTCATAAAGATAAAAATATCATTGGCAAAAAGTAAATGAGAAGGAATAGGCACACCTCTAGGTCCAGGAAGTGACTTTAGCCTCCCCTCGCAAATCATAGACCTCAGCCCTCTACACAAAACCTCCTCAGCCAGGATAAACAAGATGGGGGAAATTGGGTCTCCCTAACGTAAACCTCTTCCCACTTTGAAGAAACCCACTGGACCACCATTGACTAAAACAGATACCCTAGAAGACATCAATAGATGATGAATCCAAGAAATCCATTTAGAAGAGAATCCAAATTTTTCTAGGGTCGCAAATAGAAATTCCCATGAAAGGGAATCATAGGCCTTTTGCACATCGAGTTTCAACCCCATACCACCACCTCTCACTGTAGAGTGCTTCAAATTCTCCAACTTAGACGCTAGACTGATATTAGTAGAAATTATTTTACCCTTCTAGAATGCTCCATGTTCCTCTGAAATCAATCTAGGCAGCAAACACGTCAGTCTGGATGACATAATCTTAGAAATTACTTTACAAAAGAAATCCCCCATACATATGAGACGAAACTTGTCCAAAGAAGAGGCACCCTCTACCTTTGGAATCAAGGTTATAAAGCAGTTATTAATACCTTTTGGCAACCTACCATCCACAAGAAATGATATTACTACCTGACAAAAATCATCCTCCACAACCTCCCAACATGTTCTAAAAAATTTCCTTAGAAAACCATCAGGCCCCAGAGAACTTTTAGGGTCTAAATCCCATACAACTACCTTGATTTCAGCCCTACTTGGAATAAATTCCAAGGGAGCAACATCCTCATCAACCAGCACCCTAGGGATACACTCCAACAACTCCTGATGCACTGACACTGCAGAGGCTTCATGGAACTTCTGAAAAAAAACTAAAGATATAGGAGGCAATACCCTATTGATCTGAGATCCATGAACCATCCTCTCTTTTTAAGGTAGCAATCTGGTTATGAGCTTTTCTCATCTTTACTGAGAGATGAAAAAATTTCGTATTTCCATCACCTTACTTCATCCATCTAAACTTAGCTTTTTCAGCGCAAAGCTTCTCTTGCAAATGGGTCGCTGTGATTAAAGCTATCTTAGCATCGGCCTCCTTGTTGAACAAATCATCAGACATTCCTGACACCTCAATCATATCATTAACTTTCTTCAACTCCAGCAAGGTCTTATCCACCTCTTCATTTAAATTAGGAAAATATTCCCTCGCCCAAATCTTTAACCTCTCCTTAACCCATTCAAGTCTGAAAATTGGATGGCCCCCCCAAAATAAACCTTCCAAACATCCTCCACCATAGGGAGAAAATTATCATGCTCCATCCAAACACTATGAAAATGAAAGGGGAAATTCTTTGGTTTAGGAATACACTAAGACGAGACCAGAAGAGGGGTGTGATCTGATCTAGAACTAATAAGCACCCACTACCCAATGTTCTTAGAAACATCAAGCCATTTCTCATTACAAAAACTGTGATCTAAAACCACTGCCACATGCCCCCTCCGCCGGTTATTGGACCAAGTGTGCTTCTTTCCCTAGGAAGGGACAGGTAACAACCTACATACATCCACCATCACCTGGAATTCAGCAGCAAAACTGCGATTAAAGGTCCCAGGACCTCTCTTTTCATGGGACATCAACGTAGCGTTGAAATTCCCTATAATTGCCCAAGGTAACACCAAAGCAACCTGCAATTCTCAATCCAGCCACAGTTGACGCCTCACAACTTTAAAAGAACTAGCATAAATAAGAAACATGCCAACCTTTTCACCAGCCCAATCCACCATCATAGATATATGTTGGTCCGACATACCAACAATCACAGATGATCAATTCCATGCTTCCAAACTATCCATAGATTAGGCACTTTATCTAGCCTAACATTATGTATAAAATCAACATCGTACTCCATTTTATTTAAAAATAAAGCAGTGACCTACTTAAATGAACCATGGGTTTAGCTAAACAGAGAATATCTAGAGCATAACCCTTCATCATTTTACGTAAGGCACACCTGGCCACAGCCTTTCTAACACCCCGAATGTTCCAATAAAGAACATGCATGGATAACTAATTTGAGCTTTTATTCTTGTCATACGTTTTTGCCTGACCTCCCCCCTTCTTCTGCTTTCCTCCCACAGCCAAGCCGCCTTCTTTTCTCTCCCGGGTCACAGCCGCCCCTATCCACCATGGCAACCTCATGAACCACCGAAGCAGACCCCGTTGAAACTTCCACCACTAATAAAGAAGTGACAACATGTTCAATCCTAGCGTTCATGCTAGAGCGTTGGCTTCCAACTGCACCCACACGACCATGCCCCATACCAGCACCCACCCTTGTTGAACGAGAAGGGTATCTAGCCTCTACGACTACCTCAGCTCCATCAGGTTCAATAGACTTTCGATGACCCACATCCTCCATAGGCAAAATGGACCAACCCAGATTATCACTTGGGTCATGCTCCACAAACCCGTCATCAGAACCCATAACTGACTCCACAGAATCAGCCTCACTATCACTCAGATTCTGAGAATCACAGTCACCGTTGTCTCCCCAGTTTCCTCCGTTAGGACTCACACTAGGAGAGTTCAAACGAATTTGAATTCCTCCCTCAATTAACGTCTCATTATTAGGAATATTATTAAATTAGGAAAATTTTGATTTGGCAAATCGTTAGGCACACTAGGCACCTCCCTCACCAAGTCAACACTTGGTGAGTTAACTCCATCTTCCACATACACCGCCCTTGGAACGCCAGCATTCTTTTCCACTGCACTTGCTTTGCATCACCCACTTTCTTCTGTCTACAATCAGCAATCAAATGCCCAACATGCTTACAGTATCTACATCGCCCCACATTATCCTCATAAATGAATTTTTGATGAAAACCAAATACCTGAGAAGTACCTGGTTCCAACCTTCCAATCTGAACTTCTTCTACCCTCACAACCGATTTTAAGATATCAATCTCCACCAAGATCCTAGCAAAGTATCCCAAGATACCTTGCCTTGTGAACTTTTCTAAAGCAATAGGGTGCCACATTGCCTTTGCAATAGACAATAGTACATTTTCATGCCAATACTCCAACGGGAAATCAGGCAGACGAATCCAGACCAATTTTGTGAGAGACTGTTTTTCATGGATGTTGAAATCCGGTTTCTAGTGCTGGAACCGAATCAACTGCTTCCCTACCCGTAAAGGGCTCCGCCTCCATACTGTAGCTTTGTCTCCATTACATTGGAATTGAAAAATCTCATACCCCTTTCCCAAAGGATGCATGACAACTCCTTGACTCAAATTCCGCTTCTCCCGAGCCTCTTCACGCAAACCATCAAGAGAAATAAGGCAAAAATTAACCCTACCAATCAGCACAAAACAAAAGTTTTGCCTCTTTGCTTCATAATCCTACTGTGGAACAATGATGCGCCTTATGTTCCTTGCCTGAATCGGTTTTGGCAAAGAATCAATCGCAAGCCATGATGAAATCCCCAACGCCCTTGCATAGGATTGCTTTGGTGCCGCAGCCTCTGGCTCCCTAATAGGGACTAGATTCGCAAGACTAGGATCCAAAGCCTCCCTTCCACCACCATCGTCCTCCTCCTCCTCAACAACCACCCTATCCCCCAATATGCCAGACACTCTCTCTCTCCTCCGCTCATGCTTCCCTCGTTTCAAGGCATTTGAATAGCTTCTTACAATCAAATAAATGAAAAACAAGAGCCTGAGGCGATCACTTGTGTTACCTCCTACTCCTCTACAATTATCAGGTGCCACCCTTGTCTCCTATCACGTGAACTAACCCATGTACTACACAAGGCAAATAGTGAAGCGTTGTCTAATTAATTAGAATTGCACATAAGCTACCACATGCTAAGTACTTCAAAGCTCTCCATATATGAGACCCTTCAGCTTGTCTACAAAATTACAACACCAAGTATTCCTCATGGCAGATGGGTAAAGGCCCTTGAGATGACATATATAATCAGATATCCACTCAAAGATGATGGTGTAAAAGAGATAGGAAAAAAAAAATGAGAGAATGCCATTTCCAGTAAATTGATTGAAAATAAAGTAGAGCTTTATGCAGGGGACCACATGGTTGGAAAAGAAGTAAAAAAGAAAAAAAAAAGAAACAGCTTGAATAGGTTTCAATGCAAATCCAAATGGTTTGTATTGCATGCATCACATCATGGACTTATTAGGAAACCACAGAAACACAGACGTATATGTGTAAATACAGATTACAAAGGGCTTACTAGGAATAGGAGTGGATGGGATTGAGTTGCATTCCCACGCCACTCTTTTTTTTTTCTGTTTTTTTTTTAATCTTTGGATAACCCAACCAGCTGATTGAGATCTATAAGCGGGTTGGAGGGAGGGGGATATATATATATATATATATATCATACTATACTATTATATAAATGTACGAAGTTGCAATTCTTTCACTTTACTATTTTATCCCTTCCTTTTATCCTTCTCTCATTCTCTTTTATTTTATATTTTATTAATTATTGGTACCCTTGCATTTGTTTTCAACATTTTATTTATATTTATTTTTATATTCAAATAATTTTCTAAACTCTCCCATGCCCAATGGCTCAAAAATTTGTTAAATCACTCTATCGCACAAACTAGGTTCTTAAGAGGAGTTCACGCGTAACAGAGAAGTCCAATCTCTACTCAAATTCTAACTTATTTATCTCTCTATTTTTCGATTTTCAACTCAGCTGTCCACACACAAGGAGCTTCCAGGTGGTTTGAAACTCCTATACTCCTAAATCGGCAACTTTCTATCCAGATTCGACCAAGGGTGAGAGAGAGAGAGAGGGCATTCAATTGAGGAGTTTTAATGGCTAGCGGTGGGACGACAGGAAGAGCTTTGGGTGCTTAATGTGGGAAAGACGCTTAATGGCCAACCGCCTGTAGAAGGCATGGCTAGATCTGAAGCGTTGCCGACCCAAACATATCCAACTGTTGTAGGTAAGTGCTTGCATGATGTGAAGGACTTACTTGAGTCTATTCATGCTGGCTCTTCCACTAGAATTGTCATTTCCCAGAAAACTTATGAGGAAAGGGTGATGCGGTTCAGGTACACCCTAATTGGAAGAGTAAATTTTAGGTTTACTTCTATGGATGATATAAGGTGGGAGTTAAAGACTCATGGAATTTGAAAGGAAGAGTTGCCTTAGCTCCTATGGGGGTGGGTTTTATCCTTTTCCAGTTTGTTCTTAAAGGGGATATGTCATCTGTATTGAGGAGAGGTCCCTTTAAGATTGGAAATCAGGTTATCTGGTTCCAGCGATGGAGACCGGATTTAAATATACATGAAAAAAATGTATCGATGAAGCTAGTCTGGATCCATTTTCTGGAGCTATCTTTGGAATACTGACACGAGAAGGTTTTATTATCAATGGCCAAGGCAGCAGGCCAACCTGTGACGTTGGATAAAAGAACTCTAATTCCACCATGGGAAACTATGCTCGTGTTCTCGTTGAAGTCGAGATGGGGATTAAAAGAGTAAAGGAAATTCAAGTTGAACGTAAGCAGCCCACGTCTGGTGACCTCTTCTGGTTCAAGCAATGCATCGTTTATGAGGAGATGATCGGCTCCTGTGGTTTTAATAAGAAACTTGGGCATTCGATTGATCAAGATGCTCTTGATCAAGGCCAAAATGTTAAGAGTTCCAGGAGCTTCATACACTGATGGTAATGGTGGGCCTCCTCGCCGGAATGGCACTTCCAGTTCCGGTGAGGGAAGATCTTTGTCAAATTTGGAAGGGAATATTCCTAGGCGAATTAGGGGATCTTCTACCTTATTGGGCAACAATATTTCTAATGGAGGAAATATCTCAATGGCCAGGTGTTTGAACCGTGAAGGAAACTTCCAAGATGGAAGATTAGAGATTGTGGTTCCTTTTAGTGATGGGCTAGACGTGGCAGGTGTGCAACTAGGAGGTGTGTCTCAATCAAATCTGGGTGATTCGGATGGGTTAGTGTTCCCATCTGAAAATGGGCGTGGATCAGTTGGGTCTGGATCTGATGAAGAGGATGATAGTGGGACCGGATCGGATGGGTCGGATTTAGGTAATGGTATGGAGGTGCACCAGCGCTTGGGCCAGGTGCAGGCTGCTAGTGCAATTCAAGGAAGTGGGCTGCAGGCGAGCATTAGTTCTATTGAGGCTGTGGTAGGCAGCGGCAATGATAAGAATAATCGGCATGATGTGGCGATCACGTCGATCATCCCGAGCCAATTGCAGGTGGTGGCGATTGTGTTGCACCATCAGGAAGTTAAGCAGATTGATGATATTTTGAGTCGCGACAAGGCTGGGGATGTTACCGTTGCTAAATGCCGAAAAGCTAAAAAATCTCGCATGGTGGATCAGACACGAAGGTCTAATCGTATTTCTTCAAAAAATAAAAAATAAATAAATAATTATGAGGGTCCTCTGTTGGAACATTAGAGGATTGAAGAGGGTTGCAATTAGGAATGCCTTAAAAAATTTTGGTGAAAGAAAAGAACCCAGACTTGTGTATTGCTGAGCCTATGGTGGATGTTGGTGACTTCCTGAGTTTTCTATTTAACAAGCTTGGGCTACTCATTCTACATCATCTTGGGCTTCTAGTCCTAACTTTATTATCTCTGACCTTGAGTGGGACAAACTGAAAAGACCAAGGGTTCGATTTTTGTATTGTTTATATTTTGCTTTGCTGATGGCCATGCCAAAGGTGGAGCAAAGATTTGAAAAGTGTTCCCATGTATTGTCCCATTTATTCATTTTTCAATATATTTTTTTTCTAGACCTTTAGCAAAAGAAAAATATTAATAAGCTTGGGTTTGATGTGAACTTTGTTCACAACCAACGTGCTGATAAAACCCTAATATTTGGGTGATTTGTAAGAGACATTTGGCTGCCCCAGTGATAATTTCAACATCTGGCCAACAAGTAACTTTGAGGTTGAGTTGGCAGCAACAAGAGGTTTATGTTTCTTATGTGTATGCTAATTGCTTTAGGCTCAGAGTTAGCAGCAACAAGAGGTTTATGTTTCTTATGTGTATGCTAGTTGCTTTAGGGCTCTTAGAAGGGAGCTCTAGACGGATCTTGTTGCTTAAGGCCCTCAAGTGCCGCCGCCGTGGATGATAGTAGGGGGCTTCAATGCCACTTTAGAGTCCCACGAGAAGCAGGGTCCATGGGCTTTCAGTGTAGGATCTGCAACTGAATATGGTGCTATGGTAGACACATGTTCCATGATTCCAGTTCCTTCACACGAGCAAAAATTTACATTGTCAAATAACAAGAGGACACGGAATGTGGTCGCAGTCCTGGATAGAAGTTTCTGTAATGACTCTTGGCTAACTTATTTTAATGGGTGCTCTCAATATGTTCTTGCCAGAGTTATTTTAGATCATTCCCCAATTCTAATCGCTTCTGAGTAGTGCCCCAGATCGTGGAATTGCCCATTTCATTTTCACAAATTTTAGATGGACAATGAGAGTTGTATTCCTAAAGTAGCCGAGGCTTGACAGGAGGGTCTCCTATTTGTGTGCTTGCAAAGAAACTAAAGTGGCTGAAACCAATCCTCAAGAGCTGGTCAAAAGAAAATTTTCCTAACTTTGATGTTCGGCTAGAAGAGTCAAGGAAGAGTCTCGTGGAGATCCAAGGGAAAGTAGAGAGGGATGGCCTTGATGATACCCTCTTTGCAATAGAAATGGAGGCCAAATCAAAGTATTAGACAACGTTAGATAATTTTGAGAAACTGTGGGCTGAAAAGTCCCGTATCAGATCGATGAAAGAAGGCGATAGGAATTCCAAATTCTTCTATCTCTCCTATAAGATGAGAAGAATTAAAAATTCTATCAGGAGTCTGACTAGAAGAGATGGATCTATTATCTCTACCCCTAACCGAATGGGAGAATATGTTGCTGATTATTTTGAAATGTTCCATAAGGCTTCCCCTGTAGGTGAGCACTTGGACCTCCTCGATTCCATTCCTCAGATTTTAGATGAGGTGGATGTAACGATGCTGAAAATGATCCCTAGGGATTCAAAGATTAAGCTTGCAGTGTGGCAGCTTGACCCGGACAACTCTCCTGGGCCAGATGGTTTTCCAGGGGCATTCTATAGGATATATTGGGAGGTAATTGGTCAGGATGTATGTAACGCTGTGAGAGTTTTTTAGCCATGACCATATGCCGAATGGTGTTAACAACTACTTCTTGGTTCTCATTCCAAAGGTGGAGGGAGCATCGTCATTGAACAATTTCAAACCCCTTTGTATGGGGAATTTCTTTATCAAATTGATTTCAAAAATCACGGCATTGAGACTTAGTCGCCTCCTTCCACGACTCATTTCTGAAAAGCAAGGTGCCTTTCAGAAAGGCAAGGTGATTCAGTCTAACATTGGGTTAGCTTCTGAGATGGTGAACATGATGTTCTCTGCGGCAAGGGGGTAGCATTGGTATTAAAGTGGATATTCAGATGGCAAACATGATGTTCTTGGAGAGGTTCATAATTCAAGTTCTGAGAAAATTTGGATTTCCTGAGCAATGGATTACTTGGCTTCACCAAATTCTTGTGACCACTCGCACATTTGTCCTATCTAATGGTGGACCAGTTAGATTCTTTGGAGTGGAGCGTGGTCTTCGGCAAGATGATCCCATTTCCCCCATGATTATCATTGCAAAAGGGGCTCTCTGCAGAGGTCTGTGAAAGCTAATGAATGAGAGGAAATCCTTTCCTTACAGGGTCCATGAGGTGCTCATGTCCCGGGTCATATTTTATTCGCAAATGATATTTTTATATTTACTAATGCCTCTTTTAAATATGTCAGGAATCTCCACTCTTTCTTAAGTTAGTATCAAGAATTTTCAGGCCGGAAGTTCAATTTGTGGAAAAGCAAGCTCTTTATGGGAAGAATCCCGATAGATAGAAGAAATTATATTTCTGGCATCCTTGGCATTCTTGTCTATAATTTTTCAATCAAGTGCCTAGGGGTGGAGATTTTTAAAGGGAGAGTCAAGAAAGAGGCTCTTCTTCACGTGATGGACAGGGTGAAGAATCATTTAGCAAGGTGGAAAGGGAAGATGCTCTTTATGGCGGGAAGGGTTGAATTGGTTAGATTGGTCATCTTTGGTATGCCCCTTCATAACTTTTCTGTTTACTAGTGGCCATCTACTCTGATATCCGTTCTAGAGAAATGGATGAGAAATTTTTTATGGCTAGGAAAAATTGATACCAACAAATCTATTACAGTCCGATGGGAGCAGTTGTGCAAGCCTAAGGAGGAAGGGGGGCTGGGTATCAGGAGACTCAGAGATGTGAACAAGCCGTGATTAGTAAGATAGTCTGAAAAATAAAGCATGACTCATCGTCTGCTTTTAATTTTTTAAAGGCTCGATCTGTTTCTAGCAATTGCAATTTAGAGAAGGGTTACAAGGCTTCATCGATTTAGCCAGGTGTTCATAGAATGTGGAGCTTTGTTGGGGAGAAGAAGAGATGGATTGTTAGCAATAGACAGTCCATTAACTTCTGGAAGGATAGATGGTGGGGTTCTGAATCTATAGCTGAGATGGCTCAAGGTGAAGAGGTTGCTTTCCATAATGCAAACGCAAAAGTAGGGTATCTTATTACTAATTATGAATGGTAGATTCCTAAGGCTCGGTCTAAATTTGTAAAGGTCATATTCAACAAGATTCCAGACATCAAGCTGCCCCAATATTATATGGTAGATTGTTGTGTTTGGATTCTTACCACTTCAGCAGAATTTTCTTCTTGCTCTGCTTGGGAGGACATTTGGGTAAGAAATTCTAAAATTCCCTGGAAACCCATTATTTGGTTTAAAAGACTATTGCCTCGTCACTCTATGTTTGGATGGAGACTTGCCCATAAGAAATTTCCGACTAATGATCTAATAAGGAAGAGAGGTATTTCTCTAGCTTCAAAATGCAATTTGTGTGGAGAGGCTAGTAAATCATTACACGATTTGTTCCCAAGTTCTTCTTTCTCTTGTCATGTTTGGAATGCTTTTCTTGATTGTTTTGGTTTATCTTGGGGTAACCACGCATCTATTGAGGCTTTTTTGACTTGGTGGAATCGAAAAACAAAGACTATTAACATGAAAGAGCCTTGGATGATGGGAGCGGTAGTTATTCCGTATTATTTATGGTGGGAGAGGAACAAAAGGCACTATGAAGGGAATTGTAAATCAGTTCCACAAATTTTTGAGACAATCAAGGAAGATATTAGAGCATGTAAGCTTAATATGCAAGGGGCGGTGAAATCTATTCAGGATGTACAGTGTTGTAGGAGGCTGAATTTGCCAATTGAACCACGATTGACTAGGCCCTTGTTGGAAGTTCACTAGTGTAAATAGATGCGGAACTGGATCAAACAAAATGTGGATGGGAGCTCTCTTGGTAACCTAGGTAGAGCATGGGCTGGTGCAGTATTGAGAAACATATGGGTCAAGTGGTGAGTTCCTTTTATATTTACCTTGGTGTTAAATCGATTTTTGAAGCAGAGTTTGTGGCATCAGTTGAAGGTGTTGTTAGAGCAAAGGAAATCCAAGCTACTACTCTTTGGATTGAATTTGATTATGCGGCAGTGGTATCCTTCATTCTTTCTAAACCATTCTACGATTTGTGCTCTAAAAGTGGCTATACCTACAGCCATATCTGTTATCAATTCCATGGAAGAACTCACTCTTTCAGGGAGGATAACCCTGTGGCGGACTATCTAGCAAAACAAGCTGCAAAGACAAGTGGTTCGAGTGATATGATGAGCTTTCTTTCTCATTTAAATGAGGAAATTGCTAATGATGTAATGAAATGTCCAAGATTTAGATTCAGTTAGTTCCAAGTTCTTCTCTTCCCGCTGATGGCAATGCCGAAGGTGGGAAATGTGTGCCTTGGTTTTTAATTGGTTGTTTCTGGTTTGTTGTGTTGCTTTCTGTTTTTTTTTCTTTTTTTCTTGCGCCTTTGAATAATATTGAGAGAGAGAGACCCACTCAACTGTCTAGTTTTCACAAATGTGTAGTGCCTCTTCTCCCTTCCTCCATCTATCTTTCTTTTTTTTTGGGGGGGAAAATTACGTCCCCCTCCCTTGTAGTTTGCTGAAATTACATGTGGGTCCAAGGGTTTGAACGATTTACATCCCCCTCCCCTATCTTGACAGTGTGAATATACTGTTAATTTTATAGAGCAAAAGACCGTATTACCCCCTTAGTAGGAAAATCTTTAAATAAGATGACCATTATACCCTTTCATACCATTATACCCAAACCACTCAAATCATCCCTAACACATAACCGTTGGAGAAGTTTGCTAAATCTTGGAGAACTGACGGTATAACCGTCAGCGCTGCAGAAGCGTTACCGGTGTTGTTTTCCCAAAAAGGGCACCGTCAATGTTGATGGAACAAGGAGTAATGTTGAGGTGACAAGAGGAAGATATGGTCTTTGAAATAAAGAAATACAGCTTGGGGGTTATGAGGATGGAACGCTATTAGTCTGCAATTGTCACGATTGATTGGAGGATCAGCAGATAGTAGTAGAGAACTGACTTTCAGCTTATGTAACACCGACCATTGGCGCTCATCTTCATCCTCGTTGTTTGAATGTAAAACCCATACTTCAATGAGCATAGGAGAAACGAGCACTACCAACTGGAGTAGGCCGTCAGTAATTCTCCCATTTGTTCGCAGTAGAGGGTTGAAGGAGTTTTAATCATCTCCACATGATCTCCCTTATACAGATCATACACCCAATGTCAAATGCACTGCCATAATAGCCGGAGGGCCAAAAAAAACTCCACTAACATTGACCGTGGATTGCCTCCATTCGCCAGTCTCCGACGAGAAAGTCTGAATCTCAATGTTTTTTTTTTTTTTTTTTT
>NC_056567.1:18013987-18162171 GCF_013358625.1 Macadamia integrifolia
TATCTTAAATTTAGCCGATCGATACGATACATGAAATTTTTAAAATCCTTTCGTATCGATATATATCCTATGATACATATCGATATGCACCAATACACTATCGATACGTACTGATACTCTGAAAAATATAAAATCAAGGTGAAATATACGTTTTGGTATGTATCAGTACGTATCGGTGAGTATTTGTATGTATCGATTGATACATATCGATGAGTATCAGTACATATCAGTGAATATCGGTATGTATCGATTAGTACATATCGGTGAGTATCGATACATATCGGTGAGTATCGGTATGTACCGATACAGTGCGCTACGGTCATATAATGGCTAAGATGGGTATTTTTTTTAAAAACATGATTTTTTGAGGTGTTTTTGTTCCAAAGTTGCTGCCAGCCATATTTCTCTCTAACTAAAGTGGAAATCAAGGTTTTGAACAAGGATTTTACATTTATGGGACAACTACAAACCTTGAATTCTTAGTGCGATACCCTCAATTTAGTATTTATGCATAGTACATGTTATCAATAGCTTTATTTAATAAATTTTTAATGCAAAAGTGTTTAAAATGGTGTTTTATATCCATTTATGTATGTATCTTTAGCGTATCTTAACGTGTTTCCGATACGATACGATACCCTCCGATACGTATCTTAATTTTGATCGGCCGATACAACGACCGATACCGATACTTTAATCCTTGCCTCCATGTGAACCACTTTGTATCGGATTGATGAAATATCAACGTAGTCAGAAGGAAAATTGTTACAATTGGCGGCGACAACAAAACCCATGAAACATCACCATTGTAGAGTTCTATGAGGAGGAGGAGGAAGTCGGTAAGACTCCTTGGTGATAGGGTTGAATATGTAATACTTAATGGAATGAGTTCCACATAGAAGAAGGCCATTGGAAGAACAGATGATACTGCCGAGTCACCTTAGAATTTCTTGAGATGATTGCAAAACACTGATGATATCTCTACCTTCTTTCGCTGTCGAAGTTGGTGGTGGTGGTGATTTTGCCACCAAGGCTACGAGATTTGTCCTTTAATTTATGGGGATTGGAAGAACCCAACAGCGGCAGAGTTGATGAGGGAGATGCGCTATTGTTGTTTCTGGTGTGGGAGTTCTTAATTGTCACGAAAACAAGGGTCAAAGATGATGCGGTGCCACCTCTTTGACACACGATTGCATGTGAAGATCGATTCGATTCGAGTGGCAACAGAAATAGAATCTCTCTTGGAATGTCATCACTTGAACACATCCGTGCAGCTGCTCATAATTCAGGCCTGACTGAAAAGAGATGGAACACTCAAATCTTCCCTTCTTGTTGTTCTTTGCTACCTGAGGTTGAAGATTTACAGAGTAAGGATTGAAGACCTAAGTTGAAGATGATGAAAGTGAAAGAGGGATTTGCTCTTTTCTTCGAAGGGTCTTTTGGTCTCTTCACTTTGTTTTGGGGGCATTTTTAGTATAAAAATGGCGACCTCATCAGCTAACAGTTTCAAATTCACGGACACTAACAGATTGGACTCAAATGTAAGAATCTTTCAAACTACAGGGGAGGGGGATGTAAATCATTCAAACCCTTGGACTCACATGTAATTTCAGCAAACTACATGGGAGGGGACGTAATTTTCGCTTTTTTTTTTTTTAATTCAAAAACTCTTTCTCTCCCTCCCAGTTCCTTTTTCTTCTCAAACACTTTCTTTTTTTTGCTAGAAGATAATTTTATTAAAACCAAAAAGGAAGCAAAACAACGATTACAATCACCCAAGAAAACGGCAAGACACAGGATCCCACCTTCTGCATTGCCATCAGCAGGACCCCGGACCGCCCACTACTAAAACCTATAATAAGGCCTAGAAGCTCCATCCTTCATCAACAATTCTGAAATATGGTATGGAAATCCATCGTTGAAGAAAGAGCACCTCGCTTTAGCGGCTTTCTATGCCAAATAATCTGCCACCGAGTTCCCTTCTCTAAAATTATGAAATATTTTCCATGATGTCCTCTCCAAGTACTGTCAGATGTGGTTCCATCTCTACATGGCAAACTGTGGGATTTTTTGCTGCTGCACCACCATAACCACCGATGCCGAGTTTGATTCAATCCAAAGGGAAGGAATAGACATCTCCTTAGCTTTCATTAGCCCCTGCATAAGGCCTTCAAACTCCGCTTCATAAATTTCTTTGGCCCCCAGATACACACTACATGACCACAGGCACCTACTGTTATGATATCTCATTATCGCTTCAAACGCCCCTGAATTACCAGGATTCCCCAGGGAGCTTCCGTCAAAATTCAATTTAACCCACCCTATAGGTGGTTTGCACCAAAAAAACTTCCAGAGGAGGCTTTATTCCCGCACTAATAATATTCAGGCCCAACCTTCTGCAGCTTAGAATACCATTCACCGATTTTATTGCAATTTTCACTTTAGGTATGCTCTCTCTAATGTCCTTTATCATATCAATCACATACCTTAGCTGCCTCTGTCGATCTTCAAAACGCCGGCCATTTCGTTCATTCTAGATTTTTTCAGCTCTAATGATGAAAAGAAATGGACCATGCCTAAGAGGTTAGTAACCTTAAATGTCCTCTTCCACCATTTCATGAGGTCATGAAGAGACTCATGGCTCCTTCATGTAATATCAAACCACTCACAGACGTTCTTCCAAATTTCCCCTGCAAACGGGCAAAGCACCAATAGGTGGTCCATATCATCACTCGAACACCTGCATAACTCATATCTTGATGCCATATTAACACCTTTCCTTATAACCGCCCCATCAATAGGCAATTTCTCATGCATAATCCTCCACCCAAATATAGATAGTCAAGGTTGCAAGTGCTTACACCAAATTAATGCCTCCCAAGCTACAACCTCCTCTTTTCATCTAATATGATTCCAAGCCGATTTAACTGTGAATTCCCCATCTGAGTTGGGGTTCCGAACACACAAGTCTTCACATTCGTACCTAGGCAAGGGGATCTCCATCACGTTTTGCATAATTTCATTCATAGAATTTGACTGGACATCAAGGAATTTCCATTCAAAATTCTCTATAAATCTATCAACCTTACCGTTGAAGACTTCAGCATGCCCTGACTCAGTCTCCATTAACTCAGCAATGGACTTTGTGCTCAACCATCTATCAATAAAAAAAATTATTTTCCTTCCATTCCCTACAATCCATCTTTCCTTCGAGGACACAAAGTCCCACATTTTTCTCAAGCCCGACCAAATTGATGATAACTTGTAACCTATCCTCAGCGACCCGTCTTCTTTAATGAACCTTGCTCTCAGGAATTTGTAAGCAGGATCTTCATCATATTTAGTCTTCTAAATCGCCTTGGACAACATTGCTTCATTGACCTCTCTTAGTCTCCTCAGACCTAGGCCACCCTTTGACTTCAGCTTGCAAAACCGGTCCCAACTCACTGTAATGGCCATAGACATGTCCACATCCCCTGTCTAGATGAAATTTCCGATTCACTTCTCCATAGTCTTGATCAACTCAGATGGCCACTAATACACTGACAAACTATGCATGGGTATTCCAGCCACAACCATCGTAACAAGCTCCACTCTATCAACCATAGAAAGCAGCCTTCCCTTCCATCCTGCTAGCCTAGCTTTCACATTATCTATAACAGAAAGAAGAGTATCCTTCTTTACTTTGCCTTTGAAAATCTCCACCCCCAAGTATTTTGTGGGCAGATGAATACAGGAATACCCAACTCCAATGCTATTGCCTGTTTCCTAACTACAGAGATGCTCCCCTTAAACAGTTTGCTCTTCTCCATGCTAATGCATTGACCAGAATATTCTTCATACGTAGTTAGGAAGGATTCAGGATTCCTGACATACCTTATTGATGCATTGGTGAAGATAAAGATGTCATCGGCGAACATCATATGCCCCAAAGTCTGACCCCTCGAGGACCATACAAAGCTTTGATCTTTTTCTCCCTGATCAGCCCATTCAGGCCTCTATATAGAACCTCCTCTGCCAAAATAAGGAAGATAAAGGATCTCCTTGCCTCAGCCACCTTTCAACACCAAAGTACCTCACAGGACCACTGTTTAATAGAATGGAGATTTTTGTAAAAGCCAACATCTGTTGAATCCACCCAATCCAGATTTCAGAGAATCCAAACTTCCTCATAACTAAGAACAAAAAATTCTAGTCAATGGTGTCAAATGCCTTCTTGATATCAATTTTAATACCCATTCCTCCTCCTGTTACTGCAAACATCATATTTGCAAGTTCCAAAGCCAAGTAGATATTAGTATGGATAATTTTTCCATTTTGAAGCCCCCTGCTCTTCCAAGATCAATCTCGGGAGATAACTGGTCAGTCTCAAAGCTAGCACCTTCGAAATTATCTTACAAAGAAAATTACCCATACACAAGGGTCTTGATTTTTCTAAGGTATCAGCCCCTTCAGCTTTAGGAATGAGCAAGAGAAAATTATTGTTGATCCCCTGGGGCATATACCTAGTGCTAAAAAAGCTACGGATTTTATTACATACATCATAAGCAATAATATCCCAGCAATGTTTATAGAACTCACCAGGGAAACCATCTGGCCCCGGAGAGCTAGTAGGGTCAAGGGCCCAAATCACCTCTTTGATCATATTAGAAGGCAATCTATCCATATTTCTTCTATCACTCTCCTCCAACTCACAAGGAATGTAGTTTAGCAGTTAAGGATGATCTGCTAAGAGAGCCCCTTTATGGAACCTTTCATAGTACTCCACCACATAATGCTCCAAACCTTCTCTCTCGGAGATCACAGTTCCATCCACCATCTTTAAGCTTCTATTGGTATTTTTTATTCTTCGCATCTTTGCAGACAGACAAAAGAATTTAGTACACCTATCATCAAGCTTCTTCCAGCGGATTCTCGACTTTTCAGCCACATCTTCTCATAATTCTCCATAGCTTTTAAATACCTTGCCTTTGCATCTGCCCCTTGAGCAATTAATGAATCATCCAGGCCATTTTCTTCAATTCTCTATTGAATCACCTCCATCTCCTTTTTAGCCTCCTTGAGCTCCACATTAAAATTAGGTTATGCATTTCTTGCCCAAAGCTTCAGAGCACCCTTAAGTCTTTTAGGCTTCTGAATGACCCTATACAAATTATTTCCAGTTGTCCAACCCATCCAAGAATCCCTGACCACCTGCATAAAATCACTGTGCTCCACCCAATGTCTATGAAACCTGAAGGGGCAGTTTTCTGGTTTCAATCCTAGCATAGAGTTAATAAGAATTGGAGCATGATTAGACCCAATTCTCTAAAGTACCTACTGCACACCTTCATGAAAAAATTCTACCTAGGCATCATTACAAAAACTTCTATCTAACACAACCGAAACATTACCTCTCCTTCTATTATTGGTCCAAGTGAACTTTCTTACCTATGAAGGCAACTGCATTAATTCACATGTGTCCACCATGTCACCAAACTCAGCCACTGAACCCATATTAAAGGCACCAGGGCCTCTCTTCTCATGTGACACCAAGGTCACATTGAAATCTCCAACCACAAGCCAAGGAGAGCTAGGCCCAGGCGCCGAAGCCTCCAAATTTGCCCAAAGCTCTCTTCTTCTAGCTCAAAAAAAATTGAATGAACTACGAAAACAAAAACTGCTTTCTGAAGCCAATCAAAGGGGATAGTAATATGTTGGTCCAACACAGACAAAATCCCTGGTTTTCTAGTACACCTTTTCCACATAAGCCACAAATTTGGCACTTTATTTATTCTACTATTATGAATAAAATCCACATCAAATCCCAATCTATTAAAAATAATTTGGGATAGGAACTGACCTCAACCATCGGCTCCGCGATGCATAAAATATCTGGTTGTCTATCCTTCAGAATATTCCCCAAGGCCAGTTTATCCACTGCCTTCTTCATACATCTAATGTTCCAATAGAGGACTTTCATTCTATACTTTTTTGAGGGAATAATTTGGCCAGACTTTCTATGCCCCTACCCCACATTGCCATTTGTGTTTCCCTCCTTCTTCCTGCAAATCACAGGACTAAGCCCAACCCCTTCCTCTCTTGATGCATTCTCTTCTCCAACACCTTCATGGTGTATGTAAACCTCCCTGCCCCTAACTTGAGTGGTTGGAATAACATGAACACCTTGCAAAGAGCTAGCCTCAGGGCCAGGGCCAGCAAGTCTCTCATGCACCCTATCCACCTCATCATTAGACAGGTCGGACCCCGTATCCAGATCCATTTACCGACCCCATAAGGGAATCGTTCAACCCCCCATCGCACCTTCCCTCATTACATCATCCTCAACTGGCTCTGCTGACGTGGCTACCAAATTCGTTCCTTAAAATAAAGGGAGAACGATTTCAAATCCTCCAGTGGCCTCCCCTTATTCGACTCCACCAAATTTCCTTTCAAATTTGAATTTCCTTACAAAGAGAGACGTCCCAACATAGAAGGAGATCCATTCCTAGTGTGGGAAGGATTCCTTCCAATTGAGGACTCCCTTCTCTCTACCGCCTGACCTCTCCCCTCCATACCAAAAATCCCTTCCGGCCTCCCAACACCACCGCTTTCATGAACATACACCACCCCTGGTATTCCTCCTCTCACCTTAGCATCTTCCTTAGCCTCCCTCGCCTTCTTCTCCCTCCAGCCATGGACAAAGTGCTAGACCTTCTTGCAAAAACCACGTCTTGCCATTCGTCCTTGTAAAATATGGCTTGTTTAAACCAGAACACCTCTTGTGTCCCTAGTTTTAACCTCTCCACCTATATTTCTTCTAACCTCTTCCCATTAATCTACATCTCCACTTGCACATGAGTGAAATTCCTCACCTCAACCCTCTGTGTTCTCCTGTCCTGTGCAACAGACCTACCTACCATCTTGGCCATAGAGAGGAGGATTCACTCGTGCCAATACTCCAGAGGCAAATCAGAGAAGCGAATCCACACAAGCTTAGTCATAACATGCTTCGCGTGGACATTAAAATCAGGAGACCATCTCTGTAACCTAATTATCTGCCCCCCAACTTTAGTAACACTTTTCCACATTGTTGACATATCCCCTTCCAATTCAAATTGAAACAGGATGAACCCCCTTCCCATCGGTGCCATTCTAATCTTACCCTTTAGGTTCTATTTTCCAGCTTCCTGTCTGATATCATTCATTGATATCGATCTGAAGTTGGCTCTACCAATCAGTGCATATCAAAACTAAGTAAGTCGCTCTTCATAAGCATCTTAGGGTATCACAAGCTTGGTGTAGGACCTTGCATGGATTGGTTCCGGCAACGAATCCACATCCAATATATCTCTTCCCACAATAGTTGTTAAGGTCTTCCTACCACCAGATTCTCCTCCAATACCAGCCACAGGCAGCACCATGGCAGCATCCTCCAAACCAGTCCTCTCACTATCCCTAGGGCAGGGTTTCAGAAAATCCATGATCAACCCTTGTCTAAGCCGATCTCTTTCCCTCCCATTAAGATCCTACCCAAATCCCAGCATCACTGCAGCTGAAAAACCCTCCGTCCCTCTCTCGTTGACGCTAATAAGTTTTCCCTTCTATTTAGGAGCTATTTTCATAGTGGAAGCTGAAGGCTCTACTATCTCCTTTGAAGAAAACCTAAATGTTGCAATTATGAGTGTTTTTTATTAGGTTTGGCTGGAAAGGAATCGAAGACTCTTTGATAACTATAGCAAGACTCCCTCCTTAGTGGTTAAAACTATTCTCATGGATTTACAAAACTTATCTTGTATCTCCCCAGTGGAAAGGATCTTATGCTATCTGCATCACTTCATCTCGGCTCAAACTCTCAAACTCTCAAACTCTCTTTGTTTTGGAATAAAAGCATAACAAACATACAGCTTGTCTTTGTTATGGAATAAAAGCATAACAAAACATAAGGTGTCTCCTACTTTAGTATCAAGAACATCTCAGTTTTGGAACACTAGCCCCTTGCCTCATTCTTCTTCATTTGAAAATATGGATCGTGTAGCAGCCAGCAAGTATCTGATCGAGTGACCTCTCTTTGCCAAAAGGTATTGAGTATTAACTGCCCCTTATTTCCTATTTTTCTATTATTTTCTTGAAACAGTGTTTTCTACGTGCATTGAAAACCAATTGAAATATGAACCACAAAGATCTATTTGTTTATGTGAAGATTTATTAGTTTAAGGTTATAGGAATTGCTTGTGTACACTTGTGCTTATGTTTTCTCCCCAACCTGTAGTTTAATTTTATAGATTTCATAAGAGATTTCTAATTGGTTTATTTCCTCTGTCTAGCTCTCCCTCTATCTAAATCAATTTTGAAGGATTGTAAGAGTCCAACAGCCATTAATTAGCTTCCTTTTATATTGAAGTAGGTGAATGTGATTAACACAGATGACACTGAAAGATTAGATTACCATTGCAATTACTTATCCCTACCTCACAGCAGATTTGAAACATTGCACTACACAACATGAGATGGATGTCTCAATCTCTAATGGTGGTGGGAGATTAAGCAGGGAGATTTGGAGATAAAAGATGAAAATCCTACAAAGCCCAAGTTTCTCAAACTTAATTCAAAGGAAACAAAGTCATTTTGCTTTTGCACCTAAAAATTAAAATATCTTGTTTTATTGATACTAAGCTTACAACCCATCTCAAGGCACTAACATGCTAACCATGACTTCACCCAATCAGAGTCTCTCTCTCTCTCTCTCTCTCTCTCTCTCTCTCTCTCTCTCTCTCTCTCACACACACACACACACACACACACACACACATACAAAGTTGGGATAGAAAAGCAAGCTGGTTAGTGCATTAGACAATCAAGGAACTCTACTAACGATTGAGCAGATGTCTTCATGGCAATGATAATATCATTTATGCTTCAAAAATAGTTCTATTATTGCATTATATTTCATATCATATGTCATATGTACCTTTATTTTCCGCTAATAGGTCAAGTATATTAAAGGAAGAAAGGAATAAATACAAACTACCAAGAATCTCAAATGCCTCACCCCCACCTTCAACATTGTCAGCAGGGGATAGATAAGAGATCACTAAAGAATAATAAACAAAAGGAGAATTCTTCCAAATTAACCAAAACGATATTGAGCTCTTCCCTGAGCATCTATTTGAAGATCATCAAGCATCGTGGACTGCCAAGAGGTTGGGTCCACAGAATTTTCTAACTTTGTTGTAGACTTTACAAGAAAGTCAACAATAGGATTAGCTTCCCGATGGCAATGAGTGATTTTCCACTGAATACACTATTAGTAATTTTCCAGGGATGTCCAATGTTGCTACACATACCAAGGAATTATACCTTTCATAACCATAAGCATTGTCACCGAATCACTTTCTACCCAAATCTTCGTGAGATTCATATCCTTTGTTGTTGTAGCCCCAGAAATAAAGCAAGAAACTCAGCCACAACGTTTGTGCTGACACAAGGGTAGATTCCATAAGATGAGACCACTCGCGAATTCCAATCCCTAAAAACACCCCCTACTCCAGCTTGCCCTTGGTTTCCTAAGGAGCAACCGTCTATGTTGAGTTTAGTCCAGGATATTGAGGGACGACAACAAAACACCTCATAAAACAACTTTTTCCTACTTCGAGGGAAGGAGATTGCTAAACTTCTCAAACTTATAAGATTTGAAAATCGAAGCCACTCTTCCTTTTAAGTATGGTGACATCTGGCACAGTTCTTCTAGATTAGAGGTCAATATCTGACTATAATTCCTTGAAATTCCATTAAACCTGCGAGAATTTCTTTCAACCTAGATAAAGTAAGGAATTAGAATGAAACCCAAACACCAAGCTTCCTTGAGCCAAGAAGACGAGATTTCTAGGACCACCATTAAAGCAAGTTGCAAATTCTAAGAAATTCCAAAGATTGACGCAAAGAGGACCAAAGGAATCTTACACGCACAAAATCCAAGAATAGGTGAGTCACAGTTTCCTCAGCATGCATGTAAATATCACACCTAGAAGGGATGGGAATCCCCTTGGCTTTGACCTTGTCATCACATAGGAGTTTCTCATGGAGAAGACACCATCCAAAAATCTAGTGATGAGGAATAAGATAGTGATTCCAAATAAGATTAGCCCAGCACATCTTCGGGTAAAGATTTTCTCAAGCCACCCCAAGCTGATTTTATTGAGAAATTCCCTAGAGGAGGGAGGACCTAGCTGCACACGTCCTTGGTTTGGTTCATAGAGAGAGGAATTTTGTCAATATTCTCAAAATTCCCTGTCATGCCATAGAAGAATATTTTTCCCATCGCCAACAGCCCATTGCTCATTTGAGGAGACAAACTCCCACACCTTCGATGATGGTCATGTGTACCTTATTACTGCTTAGATACTATCAATGAGTTGAAATAAAACTAACTATTCTTCACTCTTTAACACTATTTTTATAGAAGGCTTCCTTAGCTACATTATGTTTTCATTAGTTTTTGTTGTTTCGATTAATGCCTTTCTCTGGGGTAGGGTCTTGTTGGAGGATAAGTATTGACATAAGAATCTTTATCTCATTTGGTAGTAAATGGAAAATTTGACATGAAGCTACAGTTAGGTTAAATAAACTGATTTGAAAGCCAATGTATTCCATTGTATACTTTTTGGCGCATAATGTGCCCTTAATCAATGGTATTGAAATAAATCTTATAAGGTCATCAGACATTTAATTCCATAATTTCTCCAATCCACATAAACACACACATTAATTACCAATGTTTCTCCACACGTGCATTTGCATGTACGTTTAACTATTATATATATATATAGAGAGAGAGAGAGAGAGGGGGGGATAATCTTATTTGGAATCACTATCTCATTCCTCGTCACTCGATTTTGGATGGCACCTTCTCCATGAGAAACTCCCATGTGATGACAAGGTCAAAACCAAGGGGATCGCCATTCCTTCTAGGTGTGATCTTTGCATGCATACTGAGGAATTTATGACTCACCAGCTCTTGGATTGTGTGTGCAAGATTCGTTTGGTCCTCTTTTGCGTTAATCTTTGGTATTTCTTAGAATTTACAGCCTGCTTCAATGGTGGAGTTTAGCGAATGGTGGTCCTAGAAATCTCGTCTTCTTGGTCTTAAGGAAGCTTGGTGTTTAGGTTTCATTCTAATTCTTACTTTATCTGGGTTGAAAGAAATTCTCATAGGTTTAATGGAATTTCAGGAATTATAGACAAATATTGAACTCTGCTCTGGAAAAGCTACACCGGTTGTTGCCATACTTAAAAGGAAGAGTGGCTTCAGTTTCAAACTTATAAGCTTGAGAAGTTTAGCAATCTCCTCTCCTCAAAGTAAGAAAAAGTTGTTGCATGAGGTATTTTGGTGTCTTCCTTCAATCTCCCGAACTAAACTCAACATACACGATTGCTCCTTGGGAAACCCAGGGAAAGTTGGCGCAGGCAATGTTTTCAAGGATTGGAATTTACGAGTGGCCTCATCTTATGGAATATACCTTGGTGTCACCACAAACTTTGTGGCTAAGTTTTGTGCTTTACTTCTGGGGCTACAATAAGCAAAAGATATGAATCTCACGAAGATTTGGGTAGAAAGTGATTTAGTGGCAATGCTTATGGTTACGAAAGGTATAATTCCTTGGTATGTTTGGCAACATTGGACATCCCTGCAAAATTACTCACAGTGTATTCAATGGAAAATCACTCATTGTTATCGGGAAGCTAATCCTATTGATTACTTTCTTGCAAAGTCTGCAGCAAAGTTAGAAACTTCTGTGGACCCAACCTCTTGGCAATCCACAATGCTTGATGATCTTCAAATAGAAGCTGAGGGAAAAGCTCACTACCCTTTTGGTTAATTCAGGAGAATTCACCTTCTATTTATTCTTCTATGGGGATCTATTGTCTATACCCTACTGATGGCAATGCCAAAAGTGGGGGTGAAACATTTGAGATTCATGACCATTTGTATTTTTCTATTATAATTATTTCTTTTTTCTTTTAATATACTTGACCTTTTAGCAGAGAGAGAGAGAGAGAGAGAGAGAGAGAGAGAGAAGGGTGGGATGGAATGAAAAGTCAACCACAAGAGCTCCTTGATCTTTTTTTTTTTGCTAAATGATCATTTGTATAATAATGGAAAAAGAAAAAAATTAATGTACATACCTCAGGAAAATAATAGACAAGAAAAGGGAGATGAATTTAATCCACCTTCGGTATTGCCATCAGCAGATTAAGACACCCTAACCCAAACTCTTCACAAAAGAGAAATAAAGCAAAGATAAGCTATTGTAGCCTATATCTTGGGCGACCGGAGGCATCTGAGTCTAAATCCATCTTGACCAAAGCCAGCCAAACAATAACAAGGGGTGAAACATCAAAACGGGTGGTTGACTTGGATAAGAAATCAGCAATGGAGTTTGCTTCCCAGTAGCAGTGAGTGATCTTCCACTCCACCCCTTGAAGATAGAAGGAACAAGATAAACATCGTTGATGCACGATCCAAGGTAATTTTCTTTTCATCAAAAGAATTACCTCAGTGACCGAGTCACATTCAATCCAAAGGCGCTAAGTTACCAGTCTTTTTGCATGCTCAAGACCTAAGATAATGGCCATGAATTCAGATTTGAAGTTTGTATAAATGCCAAGATATTCTCTAAAATTTGCAATCACCTCAGATCTCTCATTTCTAAATACACCATCCGCCCCAGATTTTCCTGGATTACCTAGGGAGCACCCATCTGGGTTCGACTTGAGCCAGCCACTTTGGGGGGGACACCAAAAGATAGAAATGCATTCTTTATGTCTTCGATGAACCCCTAGGAAGCCAAGTCTTCTCGCACACATCAAGTGTTCAAGAGATACCGCCAATCCTGTATGAGCTAAAGATTGGCAGCGAATTTCAGCTTTCACTCTAGCAAAGCAAACACTCATAAGGCTAATTATTCCTTCACAGTGCCTAGAGTTTCTTTCCAACCAAATGAAGTACGGGATCAAAATAAAGCCCTTCTGCCAAATTCCTTTCAGAGAGATGGATTTTGCCTGCATTTTCCACCAACTAATGAAGTGATCATCATCAATAAAGTTAGGCCATTGGATACCGAAACAGCCACAAAACAAATTCCATATCGAGGTAGCAAAACCACATTTATAGAAAATGTGTTCTTTGTACTCCTCTGCCTGGCCGCATAAGCCACATCTGGATGGCAAGGGAATCCCCCTCTTTTTCACATGGACATCAAGAGACAGTTTGTTTTTTAGCATCTTCCAACCAAAAACAGATTGACGAGAAAGGATAGAGGATTGCCATAAAATGGAAAACCTCCCATTTTGGGCACTCTTCTCCTAAATTTATCCCAAGCCGAGTTCATTGTGAAAAATCCTGTCGTGGTGGCATTTATCCATATTGTCAGAGATATGGATGGATTTTGCTTCCTCAAAATTCTAGCCATAAGTTCTGAACTTATAGTAGGGAAATTCCATCTGTAATTGTGAATAAAATCTGAGACTTTTGCTTTTAGATTCACAAATAAATCACCTTCGAGGGAGGATCTTTCTAAAATAGAGGATTTTCCAAGCCACTAATCTGTCTAGAAATTGATATGGTGCCCATTTCCTACTATCCAATACTCGTTGGAGGAAACAAAATTCCAAACTCTTTTTATTCCTGGCCAAATGGAGGAGGATACATGAGTGGACTTAAAGAGAGCCATTAGCTTTGAGAAAATGAGCTCGGAAGAATTTACTCATTGACGAATCACTATGTTTAATTTCCCAAGCCAGTTTAGAAAGACAGGCGCAGTTCACATCCCGCAGCCTTCGAATCCCCAGACCTTCCTCTTGTTTGGGCTTGCAGATGTCATCCCATTTCACCACAATTTTCTTTGCCACCTCCATATCACCAAACTAGATGAAATTATGCATCCACTTTTCAACTAGCTTTATTGAATAATCAGGCCACCAGTAAATTGCAAAGTTGTGAATGGGAATGCTGGAGATAACTGACTTCATCAACTCCACTCTCCCTGCCATGGAGAGCAATTTCCCTTTCCATCCAGATAGTCTCTTTTTTATTTTATCCATCAAAGGAAGAGCATAATCTTTTCTCACTCTCCCTCTAAATATTTCCACACCCAAATATTTTGTGGGCAGCCTATTGGATTGGATACCCAAGAAGTCACAAATAAACTGCTTCCTGTGGGGCGCCACCTTCCCAAAAAATAATCTACTTTTTTCAAGGTTGAAAAACTGGCCAGATAAAGCCTGATACTTGTCAAAGAAAAACTGGAGGTTCTTCACATATTTTGCAGAGGCATTCATAAAAACAAAAACATCATCTACGAAAAATAAATGAGAGGGAGTAGACACACCTCTTGGCCCAGGGAGGGACTTTAATTTTCCTTCACCAATCATATTTTTTAAATCTCTACAAAGAACTTCCTCTGCCAAGATGAATAAGAGGGGGGAGAGGGGATCACCTTGACGCAGACCCCTGCCCACAGGAAAGAAGCCAACCGGACCTCCATTAACTAGAACTGAGATTCTAGCAGAGCTCAAAATAAGATGGATCCAGGGCATCCGATTTTCTGAGAATTCAAAATTTCCCAGAGTGGCAAATAGAAATTCCCACGACAAGGAATCAAAAGCCTTCTGGACATCAAGCTTCAAACCCAATCCTCCACCTCTCACTGTAGAATGCATTAGATTGGCTAGCTCAAAGGCCAAACTAATATTTGTAGAGATAATTTTTCCTTTTTGGAAATCACCTTGCTCCTCTGAAATAAGATTGGGAAGAAAAGACATGAACCTAGATGACAGAATCTTGGTGAGAACTTTACAAAAAAAATTACCCATACATATGGGCCTAAATCTGTCCAGAGAAGAAGCACTCTCAATTTTGGAGATTAGGGTGATGAAGCAGTTGTTAATTCATTTAGGAAGTTTTCCCACCAAAAAGAAATAAAATACCACTTTACAGAAATCACCTTCGATGATGCCCCAACACTTTCTAAAGAATGATCCAGGGAATCCATCCGGGCCAAGGGAGCTATCCAGATCTAAATCCCACAGAACTATCTTTATCTCTGTCCTGCTAGGGATAGCATCCAATCTTTGAGTGTCTTCCAGAGACAAAACCTTGGGAATACAGCCCAAAAAATCATAGTGAGCAACTATTGGAGAGGCTTGATGAAAATTCTCAAAGTAGAAAGTGGTATATTTGGCTAGGCCCTGTTGGTCTTCCACCCAAGTGTCGTCTTCCCTTTATAGACTAGAAATTTGATTTCTAGCTCTTCTCAATTTAACAGAGAGGTGAAAAAACTTTGAGTTGCAGTCACCATTTTTTCCCATCTCAGCTTACCCTTTTCCAACCATAGCCTTTCTTGCATTTTAGTGCTAACAAAAGGGCAGTCTTAGCATCGACCTCTTTATTGAAGAGATCATCAGACATCCCTAGATCTTCAATTGTTTCCTAGATTTCTTTCAAGGATCTCGAGGCTTTCTCAACCTCCCCATTGAGATTACGGAAAGAAGAAAGAGCCCAGGTTTTTAAAGCCCCCTTTACAACCTTGAATTTCTAAGAAAAAACAAAAATTGGATCACCGCTGAACTGAGTCTTCAAAGCCTCCTCAACCATAGAGGAAAAAGATAAGTTTTCCATCCAGAAAATATGAAAACAAAAGGGGACGTTGTTTGGTTTTGGAATGGCATCTGAAATAACTAACAAAGGGGCATAATCAAAGCCTGGATTCCACAGGACTTGTTGAGTAATATTTCTAAAATAATCAATCCATTTTTCATTGCAGAAGCTCCGATCCAACACTGCTGCAATGTGGCCTCTCCTTCTATTATTTATCCAGGTGAATTTTTTCCTAGTGGAAGAAATAGGTAGAAGCATGCATGCATCGACCATTGCCTGAAACTCGGCTGCAGAGCTGAGATTAAAATTACTTGGCCCTCTTTTTTCACTAGACACAAGAGAAGCATTAAAATCGCCGATAACTGACCTAGGGATCACAAAAGAAGCCTGCAACTCTAGGTCCAGGCCAATCGCAGAGAATGGAAATAAATTGATCTGAAGAGGCAGAGACTACAGGGCGGGGTAAACCATTCTTCCATAAAATCCATAAGTTAAGAGCTTTACTCTGCCTACAGTTATGGATGAAATCAATTGCATATCCCAATTTATTAAAAAATAAAGAAGGGAAGCCACTTACTTGAACCATTGGTTCAGCTAAGCACAACACGTCTGGATTATGCTCTGTCAAAATCAAACGAAGGGCGCTTTTACCGATGGTCTTCCTTATACCACGAATGTTCCAAAAAAGAACTTTCATCGATCACTGTTTTGATGTGGTGCCCTTGTCAGTCTTCTTAGATTGATTGCCTTTTTTCTTTTGTTTACTGCCCATGGCCTTCACTGTTGCGATTTTCTCTCGTATAGCCGCTTCCTTGTCAATTAGGCCTACTTTTGAGTGCACAATGGAGACCATGCCCCTTGACCAGTCTGCTATAGGCAGAGATGAGACAATGTTTTCCTCACGAGGTGCCTCTAGGATTGGTAGCTGACAGTGAGATAGAGAAGCACCACCAAGACCCCGAATCTATAGGGAGATTGTTCTTCTAGGACAAGAGGAGTATCCCGCCTCCTAAACAGGAGTGCAGTTCTTTGCTCCTATGACCAAAAGGGCACTGGATTCCTCCATGGGCAGGGAAGAGGGAACCAGGTCATAGTCAGAAGAACTGCTTGATGATCCATAACCAGAATCTGAAACAGACCCACTGGATACCCCTTTATCAACCGAGATAGTTTGGTTGAGAAAGTTTGGGTCGTTGGCATCCTTCTCATATTTGTTTCCTAAAAAAATAGGATTCAAAGGAGAAGATTCTAAAAATACTTGGATTTCTCCTCCATTCACGATATGATTGGGTGCTCCACAATTTAAATCTTCCTTAGGTGACGCTCCACAATTAGCAACTTCCTTGTCAAGGGTTCCACAATTGGAAGGAGAGTTATGCATATGAGTTGGATTCTCATTCAAATTTTGAATCACTTTCTGTGAGTTCAACCCCACTGAGTTGACTTTATCTTCAACGTACACCACCCCTTGCACTGCTGCAGCATTATCCATGGCGTTCTACTTAGCATCATCAAGTTTCTTCTGTCTACATGTTGAAACCAAATGGCCCACACGTCGGCAATACCCACACCGTTCAATATTATCCTCATACAACACTTTTTGACGAAAGCCAAAGACTTTGGTTGTGCCAGGTTCAAATCTTTCGACTTGGACTTCGTCAATTCTCATAACAGATTCAGAAATATCAATTTCGACAAGGACCCTAGCAAAATACCCCATTATCCCTTGCCTGGTCCTTCAATCCAATGCCATAGGTCGTTCGATCACTTTCGCTATAGACAAGAGAACATTCTCATGCCAATACTCGAGAGGAAGGTCAGGGAAACGAATCCAGACAAGCTTTGTGAAAACCTGCTTCTCATGAATGTTGAAGTTAGGCTTCCAATGCTGAAATCTAATTAATCGTCCACCAATCTTGAGAGGACTTCTTCTCCATACCTCGGCTTTGCCACCTTCACAGTGAAATTGGAAGATCAAAAAGCCCTTACCCACCGGATGCATGACCACACCCTAACTGAGATTCCAATTTTCTTTAGCCTCCACCTTCAAAGCATCGAGAGAGATAAGGCGAAAATTAACCCGTCCTATGAGAGCAAAACGAAGTTGTGTCTTTTGGTTTCATAATCATGTTGGGGGATTATCATCCTGAGAATGTTTCCATCCTGAATCGGTTCAGGCAAGGAATTGATTGCAGGCCATGATGAAACTCCCAACGCCCTAGCATAGGAATGTTTTGGGGCTGTAGATTCCGAAGTTCCACCAGGGTCAGGGGCGACAGGTCCAGGATCTAAAGGCTCCCTTCCACCACCATCATCAACCTCATCTTCTACCACCATCCTGTTCCCCAAATCGCCAGGCTTTCTCTCTCCTCTGCTCATTTTTTCACTATCACATCAAGAACTCCTTGATCTTATGCCAGAGGCTACCACCACTAAGCTACAAGTTCATTCTCTAATGCTATTTAGTTGATGTGATGGATAGTATGCTGCCAGACCAACACAATAGAAAAAGAAACAAAAACATATCTAAGGGAAAGAAATCCCTATTAATAATCCAATCAATCATAGGCAATTAGAGAGTCAGACCATATGGAGGGCTCTCACCCATGTGGGGGAGAGGATTTGGACCCATAGGTCAATCTATTCAATCTCGTAAGAAACCATTATGGAAATGTATGATAGTAGGAAAACGTACCGAATTGGTAAGGAGAGCCAAAAAACCGCATAGCTGCATTGTAATAGTCGGCATAGATAATGGAAACATGGGGATAGAGTTGCCGCAACCGATCCAACTCTCTCTGGAGGACATAGTTGTGGTACTTCCCCAACTCGTTCAGCCATGTTAAGCACCCTGTCACAGGCTCATAATCTCCCTTGTTTGGGCTTTGGAACAATGATAGATATATTGGGAAACACCCCAATGGAAACCTCCCAGGGACCATTAATATCACAGCTCCATGATATATCAGCGTCTTCCATCAAAGGGTAAATGTTATCTCATCATGGGTTAATTTCTCTGTAAGATCAAACATCAAGAAACAAGAATAATAAAGAGACAATAGATTCGTACGACATAGAGATTTAACGAGATTCACACACCAGGGTGGTGTGCTACGTCCTCGGGCGAAGAAAAAGATAATTCACTATGCAGAAGAGAAATTACACCTTAACAGCGGCGAGGAAAAACTCGCCCTGAAACCCTAGCTACGTAAAAACCCTGGGATACAATGACTATCTCAACAAGCAACAGTACATTATATATACTCCAAATTGTGGGTCGACCCATCGGGTCGCGGTCGATCCAGTCAAACCATATCGAGGGGGCGTAGCCCCCACACCCCCATACGAGATCAGGGATGGGCTCCGGGCTTGGGCCTATCGGCCCAACTCCTCTGCTTCCATCACAGATTTTAGAAAATTTCTCATTCAGGTCGCCACCAAAATATGTCGAATCGGGTCAATCTTCAAAACGGGTCAAGAATTCGAGACAAACTTAACATTTTCATTTCAATTTTAGCTCGTACCTCAATTGTAGAAGATATGACGTTACCAACTTGAGGTACAAATGATCGAACCTCTTCACTGCTTCTTTGTTGTTGCAACGGGTGGTTGTAATCGTTTCCCACGATCTCTCCCATAAGGAACAGAGATCTTCTGAAAATTTCTTTACAACTTGAAGAATGGCAAAGGGAAGGCAACAGTTCTCTGAACCAGCAGAGTTTAACTCCCAAAGAGTTATTAGTGTAACCATTGTGGATTCCTCTTTTTCTGAAGAAGTCCACATCCAAAGCTGTAGCTCCTCCAACTGCAAAACTCACTCCTCGCCAGAAATCTGAGCTGCTATTACGTGACAGATATGGAGGTAACAATGGGATCCTAGATACTGAGATGTACTCGTAGAACAAGCACATCATCGGTCTCCATATGTTTATGTTAATTCCTTAATTATAATTAGAACTAATACAAAGATGAGAAACTCACCAATGAAATCGACTACCAATCGGCCATTGGAGCATCTGCCGGTGGGGATATGGAAGTATGATAGTTCGGTGGACACGTTGCCGGTGGCGATAGGCACAAATAAAAATGCAAAGGCTAATTCGAGGTTAGCCACCTCCAAGAAAAGAGAGAATGAAGGAGAGTTATATTATGCATGCCCCATACACCCGATACCCTACTATATATATACAGCTAAATGGCCGTTACAGTCATATCACAATGGGATCTCGTTTCAACAGAATTACAGAAATCACATGTCGTGGTCCCCTATACATAATTCTTCAGGACCGTTGGGCGTCTTCTTTGTCGTTGAGAGCGTCGTGCTTCTGTCGTTTCTCGAGTTAATGGTGCCACGTCCCCAGTTGACGTGTCGAGTGGCTCCTTCTCCATTTGAATCGTATCATCACCCACCCCTTCTTAATGAACCTTGTCCTCAAGGTTCAGGTATGGAACCTTTTACCGCAGTGCCTCCGTTTCTTCCCAGGATGATTCTTCAAAGGGGAGGTCACTCCATTGTATTAGGACTTGGTTCACTACGTGACCTTGTCTTAATATAGACCGTGAGTCCAGTATAGCTGCGGGTACTGGAGTTGCATCTTCTTCAGTAGTGTGTAGGGGCCAAGGAGTGACTTGAGCTGAGTGATCCCCGACATATTTTTTTAATAATGATACGTGGAAGACTAGGTGAACGCGAGATGCTGTCGGAAGCTCCAATTTAGAGGCAACCTTGCCAATTCGTTTAAGAACTGGGAATGGCCCGAAGAAACATCTACCTAGTTTTGAGTGGTTGCGTTGAGCAACCGAATGTTGGCGATACGGTTGGAGTTTCACATAGACCCGATCTCCTGGTTCGAACTCTCTTTCCATGTGAGATTTATCGGCCTGTGTTTTCATGCGAGCTTGGGCACGGGAGAGGTTTAGCTTCAGGTTTTGGAGTACCTCGTCTCTACTCTGCAACTCCTGGTCCACAGCTGCAATTGGGGATGTATCTGGGATGTATCTGGACAGAGTTGGAGGTGATCGTCCATATAACGCTTGAAACAGACTCATTCCCGCTGCTGTATGGTGAGCGGTATTGTACCAATACTCTGCCCAATGCAAGTAATTTTCCCACTGGGTGGGTTCATCAAACACGAAACTTCTTAAGTACATCTCAAGACATCGGTTTAAGACTTCGGTCTGGCCATCCGACTAGGGGTGGTAGGCGCTACTCATGGAGAGGGTCATTCCTTGAGGTTGGAAGAGATCATGCCAAAATTTGCTGATAAAGAGTGGGTCGTGGTCACTCACTATGGATCGAGGAAGGCCGTGGAGTCTAATAATTTCTGAGGCAAATGTCTCTGCGACCTTGTGACTAGTGAAATGGCTTGCAAGGGCACAAAAATGTGCGTACTTGGTTAGTCTATCAACTACGACCAAAATCGTTGTTTTCCCCTTCGAGCTGGGCAACCCAGTAATGAAATCCATTGAGACGTCTTCCCACACCTTACTGGGAATTGGGAGGGGTTGTAGAAGACCTGCCGAAGAGGTGGTAAGGTATTTGGTCTATTGACAGATAGCGCATGACGCCACAAATTGTTTGACGTACGTTCTCATCCCTTTCCAATATAGATTGGATGCGACCCTATTATAATTGCGCAAAAAGCCCGCATGCCCACCTACTGGAGATGAGTGAAATTCATAAAGGAATTTCTCCCTTAATGGAGAGTTAGACGCCAACACTAACCTTTGTTGATAATATAACAAATCATTGCGTATATAGTAGCCCTTGTATCGGTCCGGGTCCGAAGCTAACCCTGTGCAAATAGCTTGGAGCTCAACATTGGTAGCCACCTCATCTCGTAGCTTTTCTAGGAAATCCAAAACTGGTCCAGAGAAGGAAAACAATACTGTTGATTTTGCAGCGACGTGAGACAAGGCATCGGCTGTGGAATTGTCTTTGCCCGGGCGATACACGATCTCAAACACGAACCCAAGAAGCCGAGAGAGCCAGTGTTGTTGCTCTGGCGTTTGGATAGTTTGGCTGGTGAGCCCTTTAAGACTTTTTTGATCAATCATAATGAGAAATTGCCGCCCAAGAAGGTACTGTTGCCAACGAAAGACAGACTGGGTAATGGCGTACATTTCTCGTACGTAAGTGGAGGCGACCTGCATTTTGGGAGAGAGTTTTTTGCTAAAATAAGCCACTGGATGTCCTTGCTATGACAGTACGGCCCCAATGCCTACACCCGAGGCGTTCGCTTCTACTATGAAGGGCAAGGAGAAATTTGGTAAGGATAACACTGGGGCGGTGGTCATAGCCCGTTGTAATTCTCGAAAGGCTGCCTGGGCCGCGGTTGTCCATGAGAAGGCCCCCTTTTTCAATAAATCGGTTAAGGGTCCTGCCACATGGGCGTATCGATGCACGAACCATCTATAGTACCCTGTGAGGCCCAAAAATCCTCTCAACTGTCGCAGTGATTTGGGGATCGGCCACTCCAACATTGCTAAAATTTTATTCGGGTCCATGGCAACTCCTTGAGCGGAAACGATATGGCCCAAGTACTCTATAGAGCGTAGGCCGAACGGACACTTAGACCTTTTAGCATAGAGATCATGCGCCTGTAATGCTGTTAAAACCGTCCTTAGATGTGTTATGTGGGCCTCCCATGTTGGGCTATAAATCAGTAGATCGTCAAAGAATACGAGCACAAAGCGGCGTAGGTAGGGGCAGAATATAGAGTTCATTGTGGCTTGGAAAGTTGAGGGGGCATTGGTGAAGCCAAAGGGCATCACAAGGAACTCATAATGACCGTCATGTGTGCGGAATGCCGTTTTGTGTACATTCTCGACTCGTACTCGTATCTGGTGATAACCCGAACGGAGATCCAATTTAGAGAAATAATTGGCCCCATGTAATTCATCTAATAGCTCGTCAACCGTGGGAATGGGGAAACGGTCTCTTATGGTAACGGCATTTAGAGCGCGATAGTCCACACAGAAACGCCAAGAGCCGTCTTTCTTCTTGACGAGAAGGACCGGTGATGAGAAGGCACTGGTGCTCGGTCGAATGATTCCTGCCATTAACATTTCAGTAACCAAGTGCTCTAGTTCAGTCTTTTGGAAGTGAGAGTAACGATAGGGCCGAACGTTGATGGGTGATGTGCCTGATTGTAGATGAATTGCGTGATCTTGAGGTCTTAAGGGTGGTAGTCCTAGAGGCTCAGCAAAGATCCGCTCGTAGGTTCTGAGCAGAGATTTGATTTCCATATTGCTGTCCCCATCCCGATCCTACTCCATAGCCTGCAACTCCAGTTGGTACAGAGCTACGACTGCCCCGGTGTTGAGCACCCGTCGGACATTATGGTGCTGGAGCTCCATAGACCCCTGTGAGGCATCTCCCACCAAGGTGACACATTGCCCTTCATCATGGAACTCCAATGTCATCTTACTATAATCAAATAGCACGGGCCCAAGCTGCGCCAACCATTGCACTCCCAAAACCATATCTGCACCAAATAGAGGTAATATGAAAGCATCAATCTTAATTGGGTGGTTGACCAATTTTACCTGTAATTGTCGGACCAATACTTCACACTTTAGTCGACTACCGCTGCCCACCATAACGGTGATGTTAGGTGCAGTTTCTACTGCCAGGCCTAAATGCTTCGCAACACGACTCTGAATGAAGTTGTGGGTGCTTCCACCATCGACCAGGACTTGAATGGGCTTTCCATCGATGTAACCATTGAGGCGTAAGGTAGTTGGCGATTGCGTTCCTACTAAGGATTGGTAGGAGAGTTCACCAGTAGTTGCTGTCTCTGGAGTGGAAGCTTGTTCGAAATCTTCGCTGGATGTTCCGTCTGGGGGTTCTACTTGTTCGTCCCCATCTTCATATTCTAATAAGAATAGCTGGCGGGTTTTGCAGTGGTGACGTGGGGCATACTTGTCATCACAGTTGTAACAGAGCCCTTTCTCTCTCCGTTGTTGCATCTCAGTAGGCGTGAGGCGCTTGATGGGTATACGGGAAGGTGGAGCGGGAAGTGTGAGCATCGTTGAAGTTGGCTAAGTTGTAGGCGGCAATGCAGGGCGGGCAACCTGAGGTCGTGATATAGAATGCCGAACCTCCAAGAACTTTGACTCCTGTAGTCGGGCCAATCCAACCACGTGTGCCATATTGGTTGGTTGGAATGCCATCACCTCGTTCCGAATGTCACCCCTTAAACCAGAGATGAAGCAGCTGACCAGAAAGGAAGGAGGAATCCCCTCAATCCGATTTGCGAGCATCTCGAAGCGAGATTGGTACTCAGCCACCGTAGTGGTTTGCGTGAGTTAACGAGAGTTGCTTGCGGATCATCAAACTCTGAGGGTCCGAAGCGGAGTTCCAACGCTCGGGTGAAGACTGCCCATGTTGAGAACTGAGATGATCTGTACATCCACTGGAACCATTGTAGTGCTTGGCCGTCCATATGAAAGGATGCCACCAAGAGGTGTTGATCATCAGAAGTTCCGTGATAATCGAAGAACCTTTCCGCCTTGAAGATCCAGCCACTCGGATCAACTCCATCGAAGCGTGGAAAGTCGAGTCGGATGGTGCACGCCTGGATTAGGTTGGCCGGAGCTGGGAGTGATGACCCAGAGTCGATTGGTGTGGACGACCCTGACCTTCGCACTTCTGGTGGAGCATTTGGTGGTCGCAGGGCCTACTCAAGTCGTCCATCCATGGCCGCAAACCGTAGAGCCAGATCTACGAAGGACTGTTGCTGGTCGGTGATGACAGCTTGAAGCTGATCTAAACGTTCGCTTTGAGTCGCTACTGTTTCACCGAAGTGTTTAACAGCGTCATCCAGTTGACGAAAACGTGTGCCGTCAGCCATGGAAATCTACTTTCAATGAAAGCACCAATGATAGTTCGGTGGACACGTTGCCGACGGCGATAGGCACAAATAAAAATGCAAAGGCTAATTCGAGGTTAGCCACCTCCAAGAAAAGAGAGAACGAAGGAGAGTTATATTATGCATGCCCCATACACCCGATACCCTACTGTTTATATATAGCCAAATGGCCGTTACAGCCGTATCACAATGGGATCTCGTTTCAACAAAATTACAGAAATCACATGCCGTGGTCCCCTATACGTAATTCTTCAGGACCGTTGGGCGTCTCCTTTGTCGTTGAGAGCGTCATGCTTCTGTCGTTTCCCGAGTTGATGGTGCCATGTCCCCAGCTGACGTGTCAAGTGGCTCCTTCTCCATTTGAATCGTATCAAAGTATGTCATGCCATAAGGGTCGGCTAATAAACGTGGGATTGTTGGCTTCTTGACGTGGTAAATTTCCGGTGTCGGCGAGGGAATCACCAAAGCTGAAGATGGATGTGTAATAGGAAAATGCAGGATTTGGGTTAGCTAGAGCTAGTATTAGTACAATGTGAATGGAGAGATGAAAATGGAAGGCCATTGGAATGAGAAAGTCCAGTAGGATTCTCTGTTGGACTGGAACCCATGGTTTGTAATGGGCTTATAAGGTAGTGGGTAGAAGACAACAAAAAAAGGTTCCATACCAAGGTGGATATGTGTATTAGCATGTTGGATCCTCCTCACTTGGTGAAGGGAAGCCACACAAAAAGCAAGGTGGTTAAAGGTGCTGAGGTAGTGAGAGAAAAGCTCCTCTCTCACGTCACAAAAATTTGAGATCTGTATATACATATAGGGAGAGGGATAGGTATGCCGCCGATATCAAGTATGTTAGTGGATAGCACCAATAGGAACACATGATAGAGTATCATTCAGGAAGGATATGAAGGTCATTTCAGAAAAAAGGAAAGAGAGAGATAGATGCAATGGGTGCTAGCATACGTGATATCGACGGCATACCCAACCTTTTCCCATATATATATATATATTGTAATTTTATTTTATTTTATATTTTATTTTTTATTTTTTAATTTTTTTTTTTTTTGTGGTATAACATAGATATAGAACTAAACAAAGGGGATAGTGCAGTTGGTGAGCGATGAACGTGATACGAGTCATAAACTCAGATGTCCTAAGTTTGACTCCCCCTAAGCACACCTTGGCCACTCACATGAGAATGTTTAGTGCTTTTCATGAGAATGTTTAGTGTTTTTCACGTATGAGTGAGAATTTGTTTTTTCCTGAGTGAAAGAAAAGAGAAAAGAGAAAAACAACGTATTCTCTCGTATTGGGTTACAGCGTGACAATGTTCTTTCTATCAATGGAAGAAAAGAAGATATGTTACTAAGATTTTTATGTATTTTATCAACGACGTTTTTGGAGGTAAGAGTATCGTAATCTTGTGAATATATCTTTGCTAGGTGAGTTGTTTTGTGATCCAAGAAGGATTTGTTGTTAATGCTTTGGTATCCTCTATGTTGTTTAGAAAAGAGATATTGTAACTCTATTATTATATAATATTGGAAGTGCTTTGGAAGAGTTTTCAATATTAATATTGGAGTGTACTTTTACATTTTGGGTTGATTTGTTTTAATGTTATTGTTTTAGACATATTTAGTTATCATTGTGTATCTCTAGTAATTTGCACACAGCAAGTAAGAAAAGATTATTTATCCCAATGATTTAGATATTTACGACTTAAAGAAGAGGATGTTTCAGACAACATTCTTAGGATACTATTTTGAATATTAACAAAACAAAAAGAGAAAAAAAAAATCAACTTTGAAGTTTGAACATTTTTTAGAGACAAAATTGTTGGATGTGTATAAATCAAATCCAATAATGAAGAATTTAGCTAAATCCACTAGATGAAAAAATTAATTAAAGTATAAGTAGGCTTAAAAAAATTATCTATTTATTTCGATTTTGAAAAGATTTATTTAATCTCGAAAATTAGTTATTGCTCATGAGTCTCGACAAAAAAAAAATGAACTTCCTAAAATACCCCCAAACAATTCATTTTCTCCCGTTACATAGATTTTTCATATTTTTTATTTTTTATTCAATTCTTTCATTTTTAATCACATTTGTGGGACCATTCTCCTCCTCCTCCTCCCTTTTTCTTCTTTCCCCACAGAAGGACACACCATCACCTACTGCTACTATCCCATAACTCCATTGCCTCCCGTTCCCTATAACACCCCCCCTCCCTCCCCCCTCCACCCTCCACCCTCCACCCTCCACATATGCTCTCATCTTGTCTTGAAATTTTTCTACATTGTTGCATAAAAGGAAAGCTAAGTTCCCTAGACAGTATTAATTTACCCCCCCCCAAAAAAAAAAAAAAAGAAGTTTCCTAGGCAGTACAACATGTGGTATTTAATATAGCTATTCTACCTTTGCAATGGAGATTGGTGTTCTTTTGCCTCAAAAAGCATAATGATCTTGTTGATTGGTTTAAAAGAATATCTTGTAAAACCATGACTGAGAAGTCCAACATATCAGACTTGTGATAATTTTGTTTGTTCGATCAACATGTTTTTCTTTCATCTGAAAAAACAAATACAAAACACTAATGCCTCCCCCGGATCGGCCTGCCCCAGGTGTAAATGTTTACTCTTTAAATGGAGCTGTAGATACTTTGAACAGAGTTGTGGTTCTTAATTTGTGACCCTGACTCCTGCCCCACGTGGGGCCTGTAATTCACGTCCCACCAAACTCTTACACAGACAAAAGAAGCTATAGTTCTTTCTAATAATTTCTATGCGACAAATGTAATCACTATCATATCAATAATTACTTAGAAAATAGTTTCATCCACGAGCGTGACCCCTGCACTAACCCCGGCCAAGCAAAACACATACTCGAACATCGACCAAGAAAAGCCACCTGTGTTGGCTCAGGGCCATCACTCTTTTATTTTTTATTTTAATGTTTGAACTAGTTTACACGCACCTCAATTAATCCTCAAAAAGGAATCGTCGTGACCCTCTTATTTTAATATTCTAGTTTCTTCATCACAATTAATATAACAATCAAGCGTCCTGTAAGTGGCAATTGGATGGTGGAGATTCCATCCGTAAAAGCAACCCAGCCTTTGTAGGTATGGTCTATCTCTTGGTTGTTCTAGGTAGTGTTTTAATCAAAATTATGTTGAAAAATTAATTCTCTTTTTTTTTTTTTCCTAAAAGATTATTTTATTAATAAAAGAGAAATACAAGAACAAAAGGACAAGGCCAAAACCCCTAAGCCAACTTGCAAGTTCTACCTTCGGCATGGCCATCAATAGAAAGAGCAAGTAAGAGGCTTTGCAGAATCGAAAGCGGTGCCTGTCCAAAGCATTAGAAGCAACATCATACACAACATGGTTCGGGAGGGCCACCGAATATTCAGAGATGTGAGACTTCGATGCTCTTTTTGCCAAGAAATCGGCTACAACATTGACTTCTCGAAAACAGTGCAACATCTTCCATTGAATAGTCTCCAGAAATTGAGAGGAAGACCTCCATTTTTGTAGAGCAAACCAAGGGACCTCCCTATTCTAAAAATTTGAAACCACTGCTGCTGAATCTGACTTAATCCAAATTCCTTTGGCATTCATATTTCTAGCTAACAAAATACCCTCCAAAACTGCTTCGATCTCTGCATCATAAATCTTTTTAACTCCCAGAAAAATTCTAAAAGAATTGATCACCAGACTATCACTGTTTCTCAGAACTCCTCCAGCGCCTGCATTGCCTGGTTTACCAAGGGAACGCCATCCACATTGATTTTAATCCAATCCAGGGGAGGCTTACACCAATGAACCTCGAGGGGGGGAGAGGAGATGGGGTTTTTAATAGATAAACCAAGCTTCCTGCAGTAGAGAAGATCAAGAGATGATCTCACCTCCTCACATTTTCCACCACAGCAAGCCAAGATATCATGTTTGATATTTTCATATACATACCTTGCTGGCCTTGCCTTGTCATCGTGCCTTCGCCTATTTCTCTCTCACCAAATATGATAGGTAGTAATAGGCAAAACCAATTTCCAAGGCTTCTTGGTATTGAGAAACCTCGCTCTTCTTTTCCACCATTTGAAAAAATTCTCAATGGTCAAGTGGTCTATCCATCCCACCTCAAAGCAGTTAAAGAGTTTTTTTCCAGGTGGAAATCGAGAAAGAACATTGCAAGAAAGTATGAAGCATGTTCCCTTTAGCCTTGCCACAGAGATTACACATAAATGCCAAATAAATACCTTTTTGACAGACCATCTCATCCGTGGGAACTCTATCATGGATCAGACTCCACCCAAAAAATGAATATCTTGGAGGAAGGTCTTTCTGCCAAATCAAGGACTACCAATGCACCTTTGGAGATTTATTTTGACATGCTCCCAAGCAGAGCTCGAAGAAAAGGTACCCAAGGGCGTTAGGGACGAAATCTTTATATTTCCATTAACAATCTAGGAATTTTAATATTTTTGATCTGATTGAAAATTTCCTGAAGCAGAGGCGAAGACAGTTCAAGAAAAAACCAATTCCCTTCACGAATAAAATCCCCCACATTGGCCGATGTGGAGAAAGTGTTTGCATCCAGCGAGATCAAATCCAAAATGGATTTTGGGCCCCACCATTTGTCCTTCCAAAATTTTTCCAACTGATCAGACCCGATAATCCATCTCTCATTATCATCAACAAAGTTCCACACTTTTCTGACACCTGAGATAATGGAAGAAGGCTTGCAATTTTTAAGGGATTTGCCGTCCTTCTTGACAAAGCGAGCTCTGAGAAAAGCTGTCGCTGCTGAATTCTTAGTTTTAAGATTCCAGACCATCTTACAGAGCATTACCTTGTTAAAGTCCCTAATCCTCCTGAGCTCCAAGCCCCTCTCCTCCTTAGGCTTGCACATAGATTCTCACTTCACTGTGATAGCTTTCACTGTGTCCACGTCGCCTGTCCATATAAAGTTACGTATCCATCTCTCAAGCATTGCCACCAGAGAAGCAGGCCATTAGTAGACCAAGAAATTATGGGTTGGCATTCCTAAGATTATAGTTTTAACTAGTTCAACTCTGCCTGCCATGGACAGCACCTTCCCTTTCCACCCAACCAATCTTCCCTGGATCTTGTCCATAACCAACAACAAGGCCTCTTTTCTAACTCTGCATTTGAAAATCTCCACACCTAAGTATCTTGTTGGAAAGGTGCAGGTGGGGATTCCCAAAGTTTATGCGATCCTCTATTTTTTGGAGGGAGAATATTCCCCAAAAAAAGCTTGTTTTTATCTAAGCTGATTACCTGCCCAGAGAACTCTTGGTATTTGAGAAGAAAACCCTTTAAGTTCCTGACATACCTCATAGAAGCATTGGAGAAGATGAAAATATCATCAGCAAAAAGCATGGCACCTCTTGGACCCTAGAGTGGCTTCATCTTGATTTCTTGCACCAGATGCTCCAACCCTCTTGAAAGAACCTCCTCTGCAATGATAAAGAGCAAGGGAGAAATTGAATCCTCTTGTCTCAGCCCCCACTCCACATCAAAGTATCCCTGCGGACCACCATTAACCAAAATAGATATCTTTATAGATATCAAAATTTGGTTGAGCTATGCAATCCTTTTCTTTGTAAAACCAAAGCATCTCAACACCTGAAAAAGAAAATTCCATGATAAAGAGTCATAAGCTTTTCTAATGTCTAGTTTAAGGCCTAAACCACCCCCTCTCGTAGAGGAAAACATCCTGTTCATGAGCTTAAAAGCCAAACTGATATTGGAATGGATCAATTTCCCTTTTTGAAAAGAGCCTTGCTCTTCAAAAATTAATTTGGGAAGAAAGCTCTCGAGTCTCATTTCCATCACTTTGGATGGAATTTTACAATAAAAATTCCCTATGCACAAGGGATGAAACTTGTCTAAGGAAGAGGCTCCCTCCACCTTGGAGATAAGCACTAGAAAATTGTTATTTACTCCTTTGGGCATATGACTGGTACTAAAAAAATACTTAACGGCATTGCAAACCTCTTTTCCCACAATATGCCAATATCTTGTAAAAAACGCCCCAAAAAATCCATCTAGCCCTGGAGAGCTATCAGGGTCCAAGTCCCACATAGCTCTTTTTATTTCTGCATCACCTGGTAAAGAATCAAACTGAAAAATATCACCATGTTGAAGAACTTTGGGAATGGAATCCAACAGATCCACGTTCTACACAAGAGGCACCACCTTATGGAAGTCTTCAAAAAACTTTGCAATATACTCCCCAAGCTAACCTCGATCATTCACCATTGTGCCATCTAGTTTTTTGAGACATCTGATAGATTTCCTAAGCCTTTGCATTTTAACAAACAAATGGAAGAACTTAGAGTTAGGATCCCCCTACTTCTCATGATCTTTCAAGGCTTTGAGCAAAGTAGTTTTAGCATCTGCTTCTACAGCAAACAGGTGGTCATCCAAGCCATTTTCTTCAATACTCTGTTGCACCTGTGCTAGATTCCTTTTTGCTTCCTCAAGATCTCTGTTAAAATTGGAAAAAGAGCTTCTTCCCCACGCTCTAAGAACCCCTTTTAATGTTTCAAGCTTTTGCATTAGAACATAAATGGGGTTTCTTGAAACTGGTCACCACCTTCTCAAATCCCACATGGTCCATCTAGAATTTGTGAAAACGAAAAGGGTAATTTTTGGGCCTTTGAGACAAGGTAGAGATAAGCACCAAGGCACAGTGATCCGAGGAAATTCTAGGGAGGATCCATTGGGCACATTCCTGAAAATAATCCAGCCATTCTTCATTACAGAAGCATCTGTCCAGAACCGCAGACACATTCCCTTTGCGACAATTATTGAACCACGTGAATTTTCTTCCCAAGGTTGGCACTTGGTCCATCCCACACGCATCCACTATGGCACCAAATTCTGCAGCCAACCCCATACTAAAATTCCCAAGCCCCCTTTTTTCATGCGAAAATAGGGTCACATTAAAATCACCAATAATGGCCCAAGGGGTCAAGGACTGGGGAAGATCAGCCACCAACCTCACTCATAAATCCCTTCTTTCAATTCTGAAGCTACTGGCATGAATAAAAGATTACTGAAAAACACGTGCTTCTTAAGTAATGGAAATCGTAATGTGCTGCTCCGACACAAATAGAACCATAGGGGAGAGTAGGTTACTCTTCCAGATAATCCACAGATTATAGACCTTACCTACTCTGCTATTATTAATGCAACTGCTACTGAATCCCAATTTATTAAAAAATAGAGATAGAAAATCACTTACTTCAATCATGGGCTCTGCAATGCAAATGATGTCTGGAACTTTTTATTTAATAAAATGACGCAAGGCATTTCTCCCTGCCATCTTCTTCATTCCTCTAATATTCTAAAAGAAAACTTTCATGAGAAAACTAATTGGAGGATAAATCGTGATCATACTTGTCAGTATGCTCCTTCTCTGCATTATGAGACCTTTCAGCACTTTGCAAGGCCTTATCGATGGCAGTAACTTCCTGGTGTTGCATTATGACTTGCCCACCCACTAGCTGAGATTGAGAGAAACTCATCACAAAATGTTCAACTTCCTCTCATGTTTGACCTCGACCCCTCTTTCCTCCTCTCTCTTGACCACGACCTGCAGTCTTGTAGTTTACTGCGTCGTGGTCTCAGAGAACTCACCATATGCAGTTCCCCCCTCACACCAACTTCAGGTCTCAGGGTGGTGGTGTCGTCCATATGGTCATCCTCCTCCACAAAGTCCTGCGAGTTGGTCTCAGATGAACTGGAAGACTGGGTCTACCCAAGGTCTTCCATACCCAGCGGGTTATCCACCATCATCGGATCCAAACCCACCAAGTGTTGCCTTTCCAAGTCGTTGGAGGGAATATCCCTATCCCTGGAGATATTCTCTTGTAGATTTAAATCCACAATCAAATCATGCTCTGAATAGTAACTATTTTCCTTAGTGGCAACTACCAAAACAAAAAAGGGGCACAGATCTCCTTCTATATGTGGAGTTTTCTCTCTCCTAGAATCATGAGAGCTTCCATCCTGCACTGCTTTGGCAACTTTGTCCGCCTACACCACGGTTATTCTCTCCTCCACCTTCCCCCTGCATTGGTTTGCATAGTGACCCAATTTCTTGCAAGAAAGACAATGAAAAATGTCATCTTCATAAACTATATGCTGCTTGAACCAGAACAGAGTTTCTATTCCAGGTTGCCTTCTCTCAACCTATATCTCTTCAACCCGCTGTCCTTTCAGCTCCACCTCAATTAGGACCCTCGCGTAGTTGCCCATAGTAGCATTCAAGGTTCTGCGATCCAAGGCCATAGGCCTCCCCATAGCTTTGGCCATGGTTAGCAAAAATTTTCGTGCCAGTACTCCATTGGAAGCTTTGGAAAACGAATCCAGACAAGCTTGGTTTGAGTGTGATTATCATTAATGTTAAATTTCGGTCTCCATCGTTGAAAGCGAATGATCTGATCCCCCACCTTGATCGGACCTCTCCTCCAAATCGATGACATGTCTCCCTCCTTCTCAAACTGAAAAAGGATGAAACCTTTCCCTAAAAGAGAAAGATTCACATTTCCCTTCAGTTTCCAGGCATCTGACGCCTCTCTCCTAATGGCAGATAGGAACCTGAAATTTACTTTACCAATCAATACAAAATTGAAGGTTTGGAGTTTCTCTTCGGACGTATCTTGTGGAATCACTACTTTCATCTATGCTCCAGCACGAATCGAATTAGGAAGAACATCGACGTCCAACAACAGTTTTCTTGTTACAGTAGCTTAGGATTTTCTAGTAGCCCTATCCAACTCACTCTCCTCTTGTCAGACCTCCTCAGAAACCATGACATTCTCAAGCATCACTTCGATAGCCGGGGGGGGAAGGACAAGAGGGCACCAAAAATTAGTGATTAGACGCTATTTCCCTCTGTCTGGCGAGCAATCGCAATCAGAAGTCCCCTCCGGGCAAGCGTCGTTCCTCTCCTCTTCAGTCATCTCTCTCTCTCTCTCTCTCTCTCTCTCTCTCTCTCTCTTTTGTTGTAGGCACTATATTTATCAATTATAGATATGTATTATATTTAAAGAAAAATCTAAGTTCATATTAGTTTCCATTATATGAATATAAAATTGGATCAGTTAGGTTGGATCAGTTATAGCAATGTCTCCAACATGGCCCATATGCACCGTCCTTATAATTGGGTCCAAACATCAAATCATATGTCAAAATAGTAGATATGAAATTCGTCTCCAAGCACTGCACCGGTGTAATGAGCATCTAGTGGCTGGGAGTCCCTTGAGACGTGTGCTCAAATGCTCTTAGTCATCCGATTTTCACCACATCTCACCGCTCACTATGGAAGATGTGGACTCAAATTATAGGGCTACGTTTGGTTACCAGGGTAATAAAGGGAAAGGAACTAAAAAAAAATTTACTTTAGAAAGATTTTTTTTGGTAAAGTAAAAACGAAGTTTTGTGATCATAATTCCATGTGATTGTATAAATTATTTAAGTTTTTATCGAGCTAGGGAAACAATTTTATACGAATGACATCTAGATTGCACTCCAGTTTGAATTGCAAATGTCTTGAGAATCGACGTACTGATTGTATGATTGTATGGTTCAAAGAATCTAATTGGGAATAGGTATAATCAACCAACTTGAATTGGAATCGATTATGTGCGATTTCTAAACCCCATTTTTAAGTCCATCATGAATAAATTTGGGTCTTATTTTTTGAAAATTTTTTTTTTAATCAATAAATAAAATAATTAATGAAATTTATCTCTTGGAGCATGATCTACAAGTTTTTTGATGAAAAATTCCAAAAATCATATACAATGGAATTCTTTTGTTCATCTTTTCCATTCCATTTGCTAGGGTTTCGCTATTGAAGTCAGTCTAATCTGTTCAAATTTGAATTTGATTAACATCGTTGGAAGTTGATTCCATGTTTTCAAACAAGTAATTAATCTTTGTTTTATTTCCAAAAATTATTTAATGTTCAGAATAATTTATAACTGACTTGTCATTAGGGAAAAAGAAGGTTTTCTGGTCATGTACCATAGGGTTGTCAATTCCAAGTCCAATAGAGCTCAACTGAAAAATTCCCGAGATCGACCAAACATTTCGGCTAAATGTGTCGAGCTACTAAACCATTCCTAATGTAAGGACCTAAACATTGGGAAGACATACAACTATAGAAAGGACCTTGGGAACATTAAAATATATTTTTTAGATATTGAAGAGTCTAGGAATATAATGGTTGAAGTGCCCAAGAAGTTCTAGAATTGAATTTGAATGAAAGTTTGACCAAAAAGATGAATATAGAATTCTAAGTGTCTGGAGTCAAGCCTGGAAGCATTTTACCAAAACGACCATAACTTCTTCTATAAATAGAAAATTATCCTCCATTTTTATTTTGGAAAATAGACTTCTAGACCTTTCTATCCATATATGGCATGACTTCTAATTCCTTTTGAGTCAGTATAATTGTCTTTGTGAAGTTACCTCAAAATCCTAGATTGCAACTTTTATTTCCAGCTTCAGTCCTTTAGCTTAGGCTTGTAGGCTTAATGGGCTGGGTTGTTGGCCCAATTGGAAATACTCCTGCATCATATTACCTACAAATGCTAAAGCATTAATTTTCCTCCGATATAAGATGTTTGGAGTAGACTTTAGAGATGGTTTTTAAAAATTCAAATGTACATTATTGTTAAATTGATACTAGTTTATCTATTTTTTGTCATATTCTCGTATATTATGCATTGTATTTATGTATTTCTTTTAAATTGAACCAGTTGATAATGCCAATGATTTGACTGATGCTTTACAAAATGTGTTATCTTTGAATTAAAGTATTGTCATTGATGTTGCTATCCAAAGATCTTCGATTGCCTCTATTGCAACTATAATTTAGTGTCTTAGATGTTTTTCCATAGGTATTGATGTTGCAGTTCTTGTTCGACCAAACCAGCACAAGAAGAGCAAAAGGACATTGATCGGAGGAGGCTCTGGTGGAGATGGGGTATCGAACCTAGGACCATGCACCTATCCACTTAATCCCCAATTCGCCCTTACCGTCTGAACAGATAGAATTTGTTTTTATAAGTTTGCAAAGGTGAGGTGAGGGAAATTTTCATCCCTTAAGTTCTGTTCTTACATCTCTTGAGTTGTGATTCTTTCTGATTTCAAGACTTGTTCATCATCTTTGTTCTTGTATCTCTTGAGTTGTGGTGTTGTCTATCACTCTTTTTTTTTTTTAATGGAAATGTGTTTGTCATCGGTTTTACTCACACGGGTGATGGAAGTTTGCAGAGATAATGATTCATTAATGACTTAATGAGATACTAGGCATAATGGTTAATGGTTATTGAAATTTGTAATGAACATAAGAATTTTTAAATCCCATTTTTTCAAGTGACTATGAGCTATTAGTTTAATTCACTTACACATTTTGGATGAAAATATAAATGCTTTGGTTCTTTAGAAATTGTAAGTAATTCATATAATCCCTTAAACCTCTCTTCACCCGTTTCTTTAAAAAACTATTTTGCACATAAGAATATCAAACTATTTCTCACAAAAAAAAAACAACATTTTTGTCATTTAGTTACCAAACCATTTTTATGTTTTGATAAAAAAAAAAAAAAAAATTGGTTTTTATTAATAATTTTTGTTAAATAGGTAAAAATAAATAAAAAGACGATACCAAAGAAGGCCTTAAGAGCCCAATTTTAAGTCGTTTAGAGTCTGTTTTAAAATGAAGAATTGTCCAATTAAATACCGGTAACCAACCAACCGTTTAATGATAAAGGGGTCACTAACCATATGGTCCATTTAATTTGAATAAGGGTTGGCCGATTAAATACCGGTAATCAACCAACCGAAATTAAACATTACCAAGCTTGCATACACAAGCCTAATTCCATAACCGCCGGTTGGTCCCCATTAGGGGTGTCAATTTATGGCCCGGCCTGGTAGGCCTGATCGAGCCCGAAATGTTTATGGTCCAACCGGACCGGTCTGATTAATAAACAAGTCAGGCTTGACCCCGACACGTTTATAAACATGTAGTACATGGTGCAAGGGGTAAACCCGACGGACGCCCGATCAGCCCAACATAGACTAACCCCTTTAAGCCCGACCTAGCCGGAATCCCTAAATTATACTTGAAATTCCCATTTTAAACTCACTACGTATAAACTAAAGTCAGAGGAAGGAAAATCCCAAAACCCTAAGTCCCTAACCCTCTTTGTTTCCCTTTGGCCGACCTCCACTGTTGTGGTGAGTGGCTGCTCCTCTGCCTCCTCTACGTCGTCTCTTTCACCTCTCCATCTTTGAAGCCCCTCCACTTCGTCTCATCCCCACCCTCCATTGTTGCTTTGCTTTATGAGACGTTTGTTTGTTTTGCTCTGTGAGAGAAGCTTAGTGATCTAAAGGTATTGTTCTGATTGCTAAAAGACAACAAGCCAATCTCTATTTTGACTTATTCATAGTTGCCCCCGTTGGGCAATCCACTCTTTAGAAAAAAGATAAATGAGACAAAAGAAAAGAAAGTAATCTTAAGAATTTCTCCCGTCTTCTTCATAGTTGGAAGCTTCAGATTTCTGTACATTTTACTGTCGTAGTGTATTGTTTACTTCAGGACTGCCATGAAGAAAATAATAAGAACAAGAACATAGTTTGTGATTGTGAAGCCTTTTGCATCTCCGTATTAATTTTCACAGGTAAGCATTTATCAAGGGCTCTAGCAAGTGGTTCATGACGGAATAGGAAGATGAAGAAAGATGAACTTGAGATTGATTGACCAATCATTCAATCTGTCCACTTTCACCACTAATGTAGCCTGGTTAAAGCCTGTTTAATTTAAAAAATCTCTGCAGCTCGACTAAGGCCCGGATTAAACTTGTTTATGTTTATGGCCTGAGACCGACCGATGGAGATCCGGGCCGATTTTTTTCTGATCCTTCGATAAAAAGATTCATTCTCTTCATAAAAAATAGGAGGTAGAACCAATAAATTGACATCCCTAGTTCCTAGCTGCTAAATATGAAGTGGCCAAATCAGGCCTTATGGAACTGACTATGACAGACTATTTGACAATCTTAGCATAACCCCTGCACCCAAACACGAGCGCACGAAATTATCAGCAAAAGTCCCTTGGAAATAAAAAATCCAATGCCCCTATGAGCTCTCAATTGCAACCCCCATTCCCCCTCTCATGCAGGGGCTAGGTGATCAAGCAATGGCCTCTTGCCCCTATAAAATATTATATGAATGAAATTAGGGTAAACAGAACTCTACCCTAGCAGGCCAATGATTGGGTGCGCAAAAGAGTAATTAAAGCACACAAGCGGGAGGGCTTCCTGGTCTTTTCGTACCCCTGCCAAATCTGAGTGTTTTTTACGCAAACTGGTAAGAGTTCTTCTCAATAAAAAATCCTGCACTGAAATACCCATATCAAGTAGCTTTCAAATGGATTCAAATAATTTCTAAAAACAAAATTTTCAAATACAGATTCCTCTTATCAAATAAAACCAATTTTTCGAATATAAATTTGTTTAAGCAAAATACAAACACGAATGAAATACGAATTTTAACTATCCATTTACATCCCTATACCTAATACCAATTTGTTAGATTTTAAAATTTTCCAACCAATTACAAGCACAGTTCTACATCATGGAAGCCACTCACATTTCCTATTACATAAATAAACATTGATTGTGACCAATTAGCGTTCCATTTGATCCATCTACTGCTTAACTGCGAATGGAGAGCACCGTCTATAGCTAAAAATAAGAGGAAATCCTCCAGTACCTAACTGGATTCACATATCAAAGGGTCTTCATATTCAGTTGTTTTTTCCCTTATTTTTTGGGGAAAATTAGGTGATTGATACGTTCCTGACCTAGATGCAAAGGCCCATGGGGTCCCAATACTTGGTAAGAAAATGGCTTGGACTAGAGAACTAACAATGTAACTACATGGGAAAATGGATGGCAGATGAAAAATGCAAAAACATTGCCACCAAGCTTTGCTTTTATTAACTGGGTTTTTAGCTTTAAAAAAAAAAAAAAAAAAAAAAAAAAAAAAAAAAAAAAAAAAAAAACCTATTCCTCATCAAACTGCTTGTTTAACATTCCGACTGGTAGTAAAATTTTGAACAAAATATGTGGAACTCTAGTGCAAATGCAAAATTGTGAAGTTTCTAAATACAGGGTTGCACAACCCCCTTCTCGAGCGGATAACTAAAACAATCAGTTCTCCTTCGCGAACTTGATTCCCTTCTCAATAGAGGACTTCAGTTCGGACTTGAGATTTTCCAGACCCTGTTTCTCATAGTCTGAGAGGGGACCCAAACCCAGGATTTCCTCCACACCATTCTTTCCAAGCTTAACCTGCACCAATGTGTCAATGTTGCAGCACCCAGTTCAGGAGAATACCCAATGATTGGCATGAAACAGTGTACATATAATCAGTTTCCAATAGCATTCATTCAACATTACTAAATCAACACACAACAACTTTTGGACCAAGATTCAAGCTACAAATGGAGCCAAAATTATTCATTGTTTCCTGAAGTGAAAATTAATTCCAAATCACCTTAATCAGTTATATTGAAGCAGTCTCTACAGTTCAACACGTTCTGCATATATAACAGGATTTACTATTCAAAAGGTTGGTAGGGTTTGGACCTACAAAGCCGAACCCACTCCATTTATTTTTGAGATGTGTGAAAGAACCAATGTAGTATCAGTTGTCAGAAAAGTTTGATCTTAGCTAAGCAGAGCCAACCCTGCTGGGTGCTGACCAAGGACTTGCAACTTGAAATAGGGATTGGATCAGCAGAGGCTGATCCTGATACAATCCCAATTCAACTTGACCATTACTCAGCCAGATTGGTTCAAACTTGAGCAGCAATTCCAGGCATACTTCCTTCAACTAAGTTCTAAGGGGGATCAGCAAGTCAACTCTAAACAGGTCCCAGCCAATATACCAAGTCAACCAGGCTGCTACAGCCATTCTGATCCCAATCCCTAAATCAATCCTGCAGACCCTTAATTTATTGTTCCTCTAGAGGACCCATGGCGAGGTTCCTGAAGACATGTTCTTTAAGCCAGACCCACTTTCTGGTTCCACAGTTCACAAAGAGGAAAAGAGTAATCCCACAGAAAGTGATCAACAAGATGGAATCAAGCAATAATCGACCAAAGAGAAAAACAGAAACCCAATGTTACTAGGAATACTTCCCCCAGGCCTCTCTGCTCCACAATCAATTATTGTTGGGAAGCTCTCCTAATGAGACCATATAGTATTATCTCTGTAGGGATTAACAATACATAGTCTAAAGCCTCATTCCTCCACAAAAATTGCTATGGGAGCCACTGCTTTCTTCTTATCACAGTGATAAAGGACAATGAAACTCTTTTACTACCCCCTGTCAGGAACTCTCATTGAACAGTGATTCCAACACAAGAGGCAACAGCATACACAATACCAGTAAAAGACATGCCTGAACCTAACCAGATTACAGCAGACAGTCTCGACTCTTGAGACCATTGGGCACCACTAAAACATTTTCATCCATGTCTATCAACCACCAACCAATCTTGAGACTATAACATGCTTAAAATTAAACTCTATGATTGAGCAATGCATGCAATTACGGATATAAATAAATTTAAAAAATAAATAAATAAATAAAGAAAAACACTAATTGTAGACTGCAAATATAACGCAGATGTAGGAGCACTTCCATGGATAGAACCAAACCCGTTTGGGAACCCAGACCATGAACCAGGTCCTCTAATAGAATATTAGCAGTTTATTTCTTTACTTATTTAGATTTATAATTGGATCCATGTTGCGGACCCCATTTTGTTGGGAAAAGGCAGAGTTGTTGTAATTGTTAGATTTATCTTAAAATCTCAATTAGGCTAGAGTTTCATTAGAGCGTACATTATGACCCTTTTCAGGGATTAAATACTCATTTCTAAGTTGATAATGAAAACTGTGATGGAATGAATTCAACAGAGATTTGAGTCGCATCTCTTTGCCTAAAATCTCAGGCCCAGCCCATGGAGATTGAAGGAATTTTCTTCTTCGAGAACAGTTCTGTTTTCCACCTCTTGCTTTGGCTAGAGGTAGACAACAACCCCCCTTCCTTGTTTCACAATATTGTAATTTAATGTTGAGTTCCCTAATTGCCCCTTTAAGTTCCCTGATGGCCCCTTTCTTCTTATCATATTCTCCTTTGTCCTCTAATTACCTTTAGTTCCAAATAAATCCCTGAACAATAAATCTTTTTCCCACTTGTGTCCCTTCTTATTCATTTGGCAAGTTCCCCATTTCAAATTCCGGTTATTTACATTGTGTCATTCCATTCAATTGTTGAGCCATGTTATAATCAGGTGGGCCCATAAGCAAACTCAATAGGGTTTTCGTGACCCAAGTTACGCATCCATTATTACCACATTGGTAACCTCCATAATTAAGTGATTCAATTCAAAATATTAATATAAGAGAAACCCACAGGAAAAAGAAGAGAGATTTAACAATAAACAAATGAAATAGCCAGATTTGAATCAACAACGTTTCAGATCATTCACCTTAGAGGCAAAGAATGGTAGTTCGGTGATGCTTGATTGCACAAAAGAACATTCCACAATGTCCGGAACCCCATTAAGTCCCTTCAAGCAAGCATCGGCAAAAACGGCCCCAGCATAGCTGCAAAAGATTTGCCAGCTTAGTACTCAAGTGTAATTACTGATAACTTATATAATCCAGAATACGATGACTGCCAAGGGAAACTTGGTGAGATACACAAAAATGTTTTTTGGGGGTGGGGGATACAATGAAATTCCTATCCCAAAAAATTCTGCATTGTACAGCAAATTGCACATATAAGAGTTAAATAGAAGCGATTACGGCTTTATCAAACAAGTATTTTCCAAAGGGTATTGCTTGCACTTATTGTATAGATTATTTTCTGATTTGAATACATTTTAAACTGTCATGAATAAAGAAAGCTAGGTAGCAACTGGAGGAAAGCATAAGCAATCAGCACAACGATTCATACTCATGCAAACTCCTAAAGAAACATCCGAAAAATCCTACGGCATCCACCAAAATGAAACTCTTAGATCGAACTTTGCAACTAAGACCTCAATTATGTTTATGACCATTGACTGGAAACTAAAAGCAACTAAAATAATTATGCCGGTAAAAGATAACTCCACAGTAATCTAGCCAGGGTAGGAAATCAAGTTTCAAATTTCTATTTACAATCTCGACTGATCAATAAGAAGAATGACATGATATTACCTTACCACGATAAGCACATATAATCAATAAAACATGCTGCTACCCAACCTTCCAATCAACATAAAGCACATTGGCTAATCAATTACATCATTCAATAGTAGAGAGCAGAAAACTCAAGAACTAGTAGCTCTATGTGAGGGATTTGTGTCTAAACTTACGCCATTGATAATGTCGCAGAGCCCTTTCCAGCTTTCGCTTCCACAACCTCCGTGCCTCCATCTTGTGTTCGCTTTGTAAGAGCCACAATGTCTTCATCCGACAGATTATTGGCTTTGGGCGTTGCCTTTTTTTCATAAGAAAAACATATAAAGTAAAGGTTTTAAAGTCTGTTGATGGTCCTTAGTCTTTATCCCCAATCATAGCAAAAACCCAATAATCTTAAAAAGAAAATCCACAGGTTATTATTATTTAAAAAAATAATAACAAAAAAAAATATAAAAATAAAATACAATTTACAGGGATACCAAGCCTACCTGGGAGAAGAGGGGGAGAATGGTAACGCCCGCGTGACCACCAACAACAGGGACATTGACCTCTGCAACGGGGAAACAAAGAGCATGAATTTCAAGTACAGGGATTTCGAATTACAGAAGAGAAAAAAGATCATGTCTTTCCGAGTAGGATGAGGATCATACCAGAAACATTAACCTTGGCCTTGCCAGCGTAGAAGGTCTTAGCCCGCACAACATCAAGCATAGTCACACCAAATAGCTTCTTTTCGTCGTATGTTCCTGCCTTCTTAAAAACCTCAGCAGCAATAGGAACCGTGGAATTCACAGGATTGCTGATCATATTAACCAGTGCCTGGTTCCATCAAATTTTCAAGTAAGCAAACTCTGTTTTTAATCACAAGGACAGAAGAAAAAGAGGGACTGCTGAAAGAAAATGAAAACAAGACTTACATTAGGGCAGTACTTAGCGATGGCAGTACAGAGAGATTTTACGATGCCGGCATTGATGTTGAAAAGATCATCACGGGTCATTCCGGGTTTCCTCGGCACACCAGCAGGAACGATGACCACATCAGATCCCGTCAGAGCCTGCTCTAGTTGCTCTTCGCCCATGTACCCAGCGACCTAAACAAACCCAGAAACATATGAATCAATAATAGAACGAAATTTACGGAAACGAGACGCTTAGAGACGAGAGGATTGAGTTAAGAACCTCAGATCTAGTGTTGATGTGGCTGACATCGGCGGCGACACCAGGGGTTCCGGCAATATCGTAGAGAGCGAGCTTAGAGACGAGAGGATTGAGCTTCATGAGAAGAGAGAGGGGCTGACCTATCCCACCCGCAGCTCCCAAGACGGCGACTTTACGCTCGGGATGTGATTCGGATGAATAAGATCGGCGAAGGAGATGAGAAGAGGAGGAAGAAGAAGAAGAAACCCCTCCTCTAAGAACTGATTCAACAGATCTCAACATTGAAGTCCTCATTTTTTCTTCTGTTCACTTCACTGCTACTGCGAAGCCTAGAAGCTATAGAACAGAAGAACCGAAGTAAAACGCTAAAAAGAAAGATTGAAACGAGAAGAAAAGTAGAAATGGAGAGTAGAAATCGAGAGCAGCAGAGAAAAGTAGATGAGACGTTATAATGTGCGAAGAAAACAAGGTTGAGTGACGTGGTTTTCGAGGCGTTCCGTTGTGAACAAACGTGTGGTTCCTGCAAGTAGGTTCACCAATACCACGTGTCGCAGATCAACATATGTCCCATTTCATATCATTAACACGGTAAAAGGTATTTATATGTCCCATTTCATATCATTTACACGGTAAAAGGTATTTATGTAATTGAGATCATTTACATGTTTATCGTTTCGGTTTCGATTCACATTTATTCGACTGCAATAAAAACGAACCATTTACTAAATGGTTGTGTGACATCCTCCACACACCACATGCCCCACACCACACCTTGCCCTTCATATGGCATAGGCTTGCCGGCACTGGATATCTTATCATACTCAATCAACTTACTTACCCTAGGATCCTACTCTAAGAGAGTTCATAACACCATATCCCTCATGTTATACATAATCGGAATCAAAATAATTTCACAGTGGATAAAAATCAAATAAAAATAATATTCACCTTGTGCATCTAAGTGCAATAGATAACATATGTACCAAAATTCAGAATTTACTTACAATGGTCCATATATTACATTAATCCAAATAACCAAAATATATGTATACAAAAAGAAATTCTTCCACCTATCCATCCATCAAAAATGAGTCTCTTCTTTCCAACTTCATATATACACAAAAAGAATCACAATATCATATCTCAACTAGACTATTCACCATATACACAATCATCGCACTCCCAATCAGGTCCATGACTGAAATCATCAATATCCGAAGTACATGCCAACTGATCCACAACCATAATATCATCTTCAATACCAGAAGTCTATAGGTGATTGCTCTCCTCATTTTATGTATCAAAGGAAAATAAAGGGGGTGAGCACTAATAATACTCAGTGAGGGGTGGGGGAGAACAAGTATACACATCCATATGTAATGCACGTTCCACACATAAGAATGATGCTCATGATGTCTATTTATTTAACTACTCACATTGCCTAGTCCATCACTAAGTTTCATTACCTATGGGTATAGTGTTATGCAATAGAGGTGACATTCCCTACCCTGTAAGTTGGGCCCTCAAGAATACAAGCTAGTTGCAGGTAGGAGCCAGCCAATCCCAGTCGGAGCCTCTGTCCTCTGGCTAACCACTAAATGGTAACCCCATAAAATAATCACCAAGCATACAATAAGTCGTATCTTGTCCAAATCCACAACTAATATCACAGATCACCTCACCAAGTGCATTGCTAATCAAGCAGCCACATCTGTTGGGATTAGTCCGTACCTAACCCCCTACGGACAAGGGGTGTAACACTTGAGGCACTTGAGGTTATGATACCTAACCAGCATACTAGATGATGCACAGTGAATTCATCCATACCACACATGCATATATGGGCACCTGTTCATTACCCATCACACTTACCTTACATTCCATACTTCCATCACTATCCTTTTCATCATACAACATACATAGAAGAAAATGCAAATACAGAAAATATTTACATATGCAAAAACACAACCATTGATGCATGAATAACAGAAATAAACACACCAAAAGAAATAAGATAGAAGGGAACCCACTCATCTGGATAATCTTACTCAGTTCCCACTTTTCCAAGTGCTGAACTTGTTCCCTCAGGGTTAGTTGGAACTCCTAAAATCAAATTATATATATACATATTTATTAAAATATACTTGAGTAAATTTTACATATCAATTCAAATCACAATGTATTCCCCCATCAGCCCTACAAACCCCTTCTCAGACTTACAATTTTCTGTCAAAGTCTAAGAGCGAAAGGTCTCTGGAAGCCTAACTGGCTAGAGATACCGGCCCGACCAGCCGGCAGAATGTCTCCCACCGATCGTGCTATTTCTATAGAATTTCAATTCTGCTTGCTCTCCTTGCAGATTTTCTTTAAATTTCTGGTTTCTAATACCTTAATTATGTACTAAATCTTCACCACAATATCATATTACATAATTTTCATTACTTAAATCATCAATCCACTAACCTACTAACAAATTTGATTAATTTTACAATTTCAGCAGTAATTCCTAAAATCATCTTCCTAATCTCAGAATCTCTACTCATATCTATGAATTAACATCAATTACCTTGATCCAAGTCCAATCTAAGGTTGCATGCTTGTTTATCTTTGCAAATTTTACTTTGCATGTGAAGGATTCGGCCTTCATTACTTTTGCATGTTCCATTATAGTCTTCAGAGAACAAAATAGAGAGAGATTTCATTTCTTCTTCTAAAAATTTTCTGTTTTACAATCTTGGATGAGAATTCTCTCATTCCAACCCCAATCGATCATGGTTCTTGGAACCAATTGCTGATTTTAAAGTAATTTAGTTAAACCATCAAAGAATGGTAGGATTCAAGACCCCTTTACATCAATTTCTTGCTAAATTCCAGAATTTTTCTTTACAGCAGAATCTGATCATACCCTTCCTAATTTCTGAAAAATCTCTCTTACCACAGATTAATATAGGTGAGTAATGTAACTTACCTTATAGCTGAATCTTCTAACCAGATCCTAAGAGCAGAAATCTCTTCTTTGATCTTCTTCCTTCTTCTATCTTCCCTTTTCTGTCCAAATAAGTGTAATGTGAGAAGAGTGGTCGGTGGTGGCTCTCTTACAGCCCCACTAACCACAATTAAATATATAATATAATATATTATGTATGCATATATGTATATACATATAATTACAGGATACTTATAAAATGCATATGTAGATATACATATATGCATATATTTTTAATTACATAATTAAGACTAATTATGTTTAGATATTAAATTAGTTTATGATTAACTAATTAACTTACTTATCCATGTCAAACCCATGGGAATAGGTCCACCTGTCCAGTTTCCAAAAGTGGGACCCATTTTCAGCCAACTTTGGCCATTCTATTTACATGACAGGCAGGCAGGCCTGTCATGTCCAGAATCCTCTAGTCGGTTGAGCCAGACTTGCTCTCCCTTTGGGTCTATTGTATTCCCTATCACTTCTAATCCATTTTAAGGGTTAATAATTACCTGCTGGCCCACTTTGCTTGCTGACTCTTCAAACACTGTTGGCAGGAGGCATAAGCACATGTTGGGTCATCCTTTCCTTCTTGATATTCCAGTGCTACCAGTCAAGCTAGTGTTGGCTTCTCTAATCTGCTACTTTGACCATCTATACTCTTATGGGGCTGAAAATTTACCAATGAGATGGATAAATGATTCTATAGAGCATAAACCCAATTTCCATTATTTCTTGCCATAAAATTGATGAATCTACTAAATTCACCATGGTCCATGAACATTACATTTTCCTTTTTATTTCACCTCCTTTTATTTGGGGGTTGTAAAGCTTAATAGCAAGAGAATGACATGATTTTGTTTTCTTAAAATATTGATTGAATCTTGATCATTGATCCTTTTAATACACATGAAACTCCACTCTCATTATATGGCTAGATTATTTCCTTCACTCAAATTATTTTCAAATGTGTTTATTGGTCATTTACAAAAGAAAAAAAAATCCAAATCACAAAAAAATAGAATACAAGTTATGATTCTATCACATATTTTACGGTAAAACAAACATGGCATAAGTGAACTCTTTTGGTGGAATCTAATCAAATAAATAAAGGGTGATGGTGATCTGAGTGCAAGATTGTTGTACTTTAACACCTCAAAAAACTAGCTTCCTAACGAAGATCCGAATCAGTTCAAAACAGAGCTTAATCCCAGTAGTTGTGCACGTTTCTTTTTTCTTGATCGATTACCATATCTCCTAGAAAGGTATGGGACTTCAAGCAAAGTTCTTTCTCCCTTATATATTTTAAGGAGAAGGTTCCATGAAAGGTAGTGTGGCCACTACACTAGTGTAAGGCTGGTGGAGTGCATCGATCTGAATTAGAATCGGACCCTGACGATTCCATCACCGATTCATGTTTTTTAAAACACTGAGCTCGAGCCTGCCGCCCTAAACTACAATTTTTTTCTAGACAGAGAAGCCATCATCGTCGTTGAAACGCTAAAAGGTTTCTTGTTGAGGTTCTCTACTTCCCTCAGAACTGCATCTCAAACGACCATCATTTTCCTTTCTTTCAAGATGGCTTCACTGTAATTCTCTCTTTCCGTCTTTGCAAGTCGAACCCATCACTTTGTTTCTTCTTCTTATATTTTATTTTTTATTTTTTTCTCTTTGATATGCCTTTTAATTCCTTGTCGACGCTTGGCACCTCATGACCGCTTCTCGATTTTGCTCTTATCACTTGGAGACAACTATGATAGATGTCCTCCCAAGAACAATATATTTGAGTTGGATGTTGTTTTTGTGTTTGTGTGGTTATAATTCAGAAAACCCATTAATGAATTTTTACAAAAGAGAAAGGAAATTATTTTTGAGTTGTATGATTTTATGCCATTCCGAAAATTCTATTGAAAATAACACAGATTTTGCATCTTCTGGCCCAAATTTACAAACCCTTGTTTTTTGTTAGCTTTTGGTCATATTATCCTTCAGCCCCTCCCACTTCTCCGTGGGTGAATGATGACCTTATTACTTTATTGAAGAAAATCATAATACAACAACAAAGTGGTAAGGTTCTCCAGAAGGCAAAACCTTGATAAAAACTCCAAGTCCAAGATAGCGAGGCCCACTATAATCTGTTGGCGTTTTCACTGGTGATTGTTGTTCAACTACAATGCCTTGTTTCACTATTTTCTACTGAGTTCATTTTATTATCTTTTTATTATTTGGGTGTTAATTGCTATGCTTATGTTATCCTCTGGATCTCTTCTTGCTTAATTTTCAGCTGCAGTGCTTATCTTATCATCTGGATCTCTTCTTGTTTATATGAAAAGAAAAGGGCAAGAGTTTTTTGTCCTTGGGAGGCCCTTGCGGTGCACAACCCGAGGTAGGGGCACATTGGTCATTGCATGTCCCTGTCTGTGGTGCATGGGCCCCTCACCGCTCACGAACAGAAACCTTTGTCCCAAAAGAAAAATATTCATTGAAGGGAAAGGAATTTATTCAAGTAGTGACTAATAACTTTCGTGCCTCTCTCTTCTCTCTAAATATTTGGGTCACTCTTCTTGGCCAAAGGTGTCATAGGATCTTACCAATGGAATTAATGATTTGTTTTTTTTTCTGTTGAGGCTTACTCTCTTAGTTGTTCCTTGTAGGTAACACATCCATGTGCAAAATGATAGCAGCCATTTCTTGGGTGCCTAAAGGGGTTTCAAAATCTCTTCCAGTTGTGGCAGAACTACCTTCTAAAGAGGCAATTGAAGAGATACTGAAGAGTGGTGCTTTAGAGAGAAGGTAGGACTTGCTAACTCATTCATGTTATTACTTTAACTAAGCATTTTGGCTGTTTCATGCAAAATTGTCAAAGGATAGGATTGACTCCATTCCACACTTCCAAGGAACCTGCAAAAGCGGGATTTGTACTATTTTATGGTGCTTATGAATTTTGTCTTTTATTGGGGGAAGATAATGGTATCTAGACTCAGTGTGATTGGCATTATCATTTACCATCACTGTAGTTATTTTGAATTTCATTACATCTTTCAAAGATCTTTTATGAATGTGATGACTTCTAAGGGGACTTTATCAAGTAATGTAAAAAAATAAGGAGAAGAGACAAAAATCACACACATGATTATGCATCCATAGCTAAAAAGTGGCCTAAGAAAGCTATGCTTGGATAGCTTGAACTCAGTGATTTTTGCTGATCACGAGCCTCACGGCATCAATGAGACACAGGTATTCAGTAAAGATACATTAATGTTTTCAGATTTCGTGTTCTTTAACTTTGTATAGCTGTGAGGGAGAAGAACAAACATATTTTGGTATTTAACCTGAGTTTAGTTACGTGAACACTTCAAATTATGAGCCATACCCTATCTGTCACTTTCATGATAGCTAATGAGAACACAAGAAATGAAATATTTGCGCTTCAAAGTTGGATGGCTTGCCACTTCCGGGTAACATACTTCTGTCCTTTCTGCATCTGTTGATTCTACTGCCTCTCCCTCCCTACCTCACTACCTCCCTCGTTCCTCTTTTCCTCTTCACTCCTTCATGGGTTAAAGCCCTTAAGCATGGTGTTAAATGGTGTATTCCAGGAAGGATAATGGCCTCTTAGTAGTTGGACCCCTTTAGCATCCAAAAGCTTACTCATATATACCAAGCAGAGTAGGACTTGAATGGGGGAAGTAATACAGATCTAACAGCCAATGTTCTTCTACATATTGCATGATCGATCTTGTTCGGAAGATTTGATTTGGAGTGTCCTTTACATTTTAATCAATCTTTGGAATTTCATATTTCAACTCCATTTTGATTTCTGTTGAAACTAAAATATTTTCGGTGAAATTCAGTCCTTTTGCAAATTTTGGTCCATTTAGTCACAATGCAGTTTAGGTTGTCATTTTTTTTCGATTTTGATCAAACCCGAAATATTTTGCATAATTTTGGTTGTTTGATAATTAAATTTAATTGTATTGCGATGAGGCTAGAACCCTTGAAAAAAGTACTGTGTAATGCCCTACCTTCCATAGTACACTTGGAAATAGATTATAGATATGCAAAACTAAATTGGATGGAAATGCAAAACAATAAGGGTTCCCAATTCTGCAGACAAGCTTTAGAGAAAAAGAGTTATTTTCTTGATGGCGTCTCATTGGTAGGTACAATCAACCTAAGGTTTGGCAGATATCATTTCCCTGTCTAAAAGGGAACAACTACATCTAAATGAACTAGTAACTTCAAACTTGACTTTGGTCATGTGGGAAAAAAAAAATTCAACATAGGTGATATATTAAGAAACCTCTTTCTTTTGTGTTAATAAGTGCTAATTTGCGAATACTATGTCAATGGAAAACTGGAAATTAACAAAAGGAAACTGACACGTGGCACTACTGAAATCAAAATTAAAAGTTAAGGGCTTGTACTGTACATATAGAAGCAATATTTCCACAATGATTTCACGTATCATCCATGTCACGGTTATAATTAGGTTAATGTTGCTTGTGAATTGTATGCTTTGGACTTCTTGGAAGCTAAATCATAAGCTTTTTCATGTCTTTGCCAAAATGTGCCATTATACTACGTTCTGTGATGATATTATGTGGCCCTAAAAATAAAAAGTGATGGAACATTGTTCCATTGTTGCAACGCATTTAGTTTGGTGCTCATCAGCTGCACCATACTTTGTTAGTCCATTTGCTTTTCTAGTTTCTCTCTCAACTCTTTCTCTTCCCTTCCTGTGTTGCATGCATTCCTCTACTGGGTAATGGGTATATTTGAACTTAACCCCACCCAAAGTGCGTTGAGTTGTTTTGGAGGGCACTATCATCCTATGATTTTAAACCGTCATTTTTTGTCAATTTTTTTTGTTGCATGTGTTTCGTTGCTTTAGTACATATCTACCTATCTAATGTGCTTAAAATAATGCAAAAATATCTGTTCTTGCATAGGTTCATGCTTCATAGTTTATACGTACAAGCTTACATACATATATCCATAGAAACATAATCATTGCATTACCTACTGTGACTTGCCCGACCAATTCCATGAACAGGAAAAAACTATCATTGGATATTTTAGTAAGTGGACTTACCATCTTAGTTTATTTAAATGAATACCCCTGGATACCTTTTTATGCCATCGGGAGAGCTAATTTCACCCGTTGGTTATGTAATCACTGTCGTACATGCTTATACACAATTTGTGTACATATGTAATCTCTATTTGGAGGAAGGGAAACAACAATATGTTTGACTATTCTGATTCTTAAATCAAGGAGATGAGCTGTAAAGTAAAATATCTTCTTTCTTGCTGATCTGAATTGCGTAAAAATTAACAACTCATCATCTGAGATAGAAAACCTGTTTATTTGTATGGAGGTTGGGGGGTGGGGTGGGCGGTGTGGTTGTATTCTCCAGCTATTTTTGTTCTCCCTCTTACTGCTGCTGTTTATTTTTTTTTCCCCATGTGATAAATTCTTCACTCCCGCAAAGAAAATGATCCTATTGAATCTCTTTTTTGATTGAGCTCTTCCTATGATTAATCTCTATTTTTATTTCTGTATAGTTCTGAAATCTGTTTCATTGTACAGTGGAGATAGTGAGAATAAGGAAGATGAACACATGGATGTTGATGCGGCCAAGCAGACAGATGATGTTTCCCATGCATTGGCAACGGCAGATGTAGTTAGCAAGACATGTAATACAAGTTCTGGGATGAATTCCAAGACATAACGGATGGTCTTAGGGAGCTTGACATGGATCACTATGATGAAGAGGATGATGGTTACTTCAATGAGTTATTTGCATATGCTTATATACTTTCAATCTTTTTCCTACCTTATTTTGTTACCTTAGTCGGTAGGACTTACACTTATGTTGATCATCCATTTGAGCTATGGGCTAACATTGTAAGAGAATGGAGGTCCTAAAATCTCAACAAACAATATCTAAGTAAGAACTTTCAAAAAATCCTAACAGAATTTTTATTTGAATGTATTACAAAAAAAAAACGTGTTTCTTTTTTATTAACCTCAGGCATTGAGCTGTTTAGCACCGGCCTCGGAGACGCCTATTATCCAAGTAATGACATGGACCCATATCTGAAAGATAAAAATGTAATCTTTGTTACTTTCTTATTTGCAATTTAGCAATAGATGTTCCATATCTTGGTTTATTATTGCTTGAGCTGCACTGCTATCTCCAACAGGATGAAGATGATGAGGAAATTGAGGATTTGGCCATAAAACCATCAAACATAGTTATATTTTGTGCTCGTAATGAGGATGATGCCAGTCATCTTGAGGCATGTGATAGTTTTTTTGAACAGGAATTGCATTCACTATTGCCTCCCTCTATAGCATTCACTCATTGTGTGATGATGAGCTTTTCTGTAAAAAAAAGCACAAATAACTTTAATTTGTAGGTTTGGATATTCAAGGACTGAGATGATGGTGATCCAAACATGTTTGTTCATCATGATATCATCCTTCCAGCCTTTCCCCTTTGCACAACATGGCTTGATTGTCCTCTTAAAGGAGGCAACAAAGGTATGACTAAACATTTCTTTTGAAGTTTAAGGTGTGCTTGATATTCGATTCTATGTATTTTATTCAATGTAGTGTTTGATTTTGTTCAAGAAAGTCCTAAAGAAATATCTATGTCTGGGTTCTGTATAAGAGTTCCAAATAACCAAGAAAAAAAGGTTTATGCTAATTCTAACATGGGAGAGGTTCTCTAAGAAAACGACATAGAGAAGTGCACTAATGAGGTGCGTTAAAGCGCTATCATACATTAGAGGATAGCGAGGTCATTTCATGTGAGGAAAGAGATAGACATGGAGGTGCTAGCATACCCTACCCTAGCGGTTCAGAAAACCTTTTTTCAGCCTTATCCCAACTAAATGGAGTCAGCTACATGGGTTTGTGCAAATTATAATGAGTATAATTTGTTTCTCAGCTAATTGGTGACTAAAACATAGCTCATAAAAAATATAATGCCTAGTAATGGTGAAAAAATCTTTATAGTGCAAAAATTAATTGTGTTGATGTTAGTTGGATGTCGTATGGAGAAAAAGGTTCTCGAACTAAGTACAAAGCCTTTTGGTTAAAGTATTGGTGTGTATGATACTGTATCGGCCAATACACATTGGCATGTGTTGGTATACACTCACTGATACGATAAATGTATTTATAAAATTTTTGGGTATTGATGAGTAGCTGAGTATCGAACTGTAAGGGCGTAGCCGGTGCATAGGGCTTCCGCATGTGCAAGGTCTAGGGAGTGAGAACTACGTAGCCTTACCCCTAGAATGTCAAGAGGGCTGTTTCGACTGCTTAATCACCAGGTTGCAACATTCGTACCATACCTTTAGACCAAGTGTGCCCCTTATTCGACGATTCCCGTCGACACTCATCGATACGTACATTTTCCTGAATAAATAAAAGTTAAGGGTATTAGTACATATCGAACCATGTTGGCTGATATGGTACCAATACAGCTCCATAAGCTCGATACATCTTTGAAGGAGCAGAATGCCTTTTATGAAACTAGAATTGTAAACAGACGCAAGTTTTTGGGCATTTTTCTCTTCAAAATTACCCTTAGTAAACGACTCCACAAAAAAAAAAAAAAAATCTAGCAGGGGGCTTTGCCTCCCTACACCTCCTTATGCAGGGGTCCTCCTACCCCCTTGCAACCCACATGGCCCGCTTACTGGCATGTGGGACCACCATTATTTGGGAAAAATCTCCAGTATGTGTTGGATTAAATTGAGATTAGGCTTCACCAATAACAAGAAAGTGCACAACATCACCCTAGTTGCTCCTATTCTTAAAGAACCTCATTTTTTTGAACAATTTCAATTGAATATAGTGTTCTCCATTTTAGTCTTTATGCATGATATGATATGACACCCTGCGAGATGTATCTTAAATTTAGATTGATACCGATACTTTAATCCTTGCTAGTGGTCCTAGTGAAAGATTATTGTACACTTACATGAGTTCCGAATTCTGATTTCAGCATTAATCCCTAGCTCCACTCTATCTTAAACCTCTACTTAGGAATGCAAATTCCTATTCCCAAACCAATTAGATTTTAGTTTTTTCTTCCCCCCTTAACCCATTTGCCAACAGAAAGAAGAAGTGATGAAGTGAACTACTAGTCTCTGCAATCCTCTTTCTTTGTCATCATTATTGAGATCTAGATAAGTGGTGTGATTCCAAGAATAGCCAACCAATAAGTTGGGCATGCATTGCTACGGATCCAACAATCAAAGTGATGCAAACTTATACAGTGTCATCTCATGGATTTTAGTTTGATTTAGGAGATTATCCTCTACCTCTTACCTTGACTCTTATCATTGTTTGCACCATCTGTTAATTGGACTGTAAGTTTATTAGTCATGCTCGCTTGCTCTATATTTTTCCCTCCTAAAGTACTTGTTCTTTTTGGCAGGAAACTTCATAGCAGTTGGCTCAATGGAACCTGCAATTGAAATATGGGACATGGACCTTGTATGTGGGCCTTATCTATTTCTTAGTTATTGATTGATGCAAGTCCATGTTTAAGAGACTACTCAGCAATAATTTGTATTAAGACCTATTATATGCTTCTTGTTTTCAAATTGACGAAGTCCAACCTTACGTATTATAAGGTGGAATTTCTAAGAAGAAGAAAAAAGGAAAGAAGGTTGGCATTACATATTTGCTTCTTGCATATCCCATTGTTTAATGAGATATGCTTTGAAACTATAATTTTTCATATGATGCAAATACTTGTCATGGTTGGATTCTTTTATGTATTGACAGAAACTTTGTTATCATACACCCTCTTCCCCCCCCCCCCCAAAAAAAAAAATTGTCTCTTCATAATTTTAAGGGAAGTGAGTTATAGTTTGATAAAAAGTTTGCGGAAACATTATTGGAGAAATGGGCCCAGAAACAGGTTCCATGGCTAGAGTTATAAAGAAAATAATTATCAACAGTCAACATTCATCCCGCTGAGAAAGATGTTTCAATGCCTTCTTTCCTTTAACCCTTAATGTAGGGCTTGGTCAATGAAGTCCTAACCTACAGTTGGGTCATAGTTATTGATAACAAAGGACTTTAACAGATAGTTCCTGCAACAAATAAACACCGATAACATCTAACCCAGCCAATAGATCAGCTTCAAACTACCATTGAAGGGAGGACCTTGGGTGGTTTTTCACTTTCAAAACTTGGGCTGGAATGGATTGGTTGATCAGGAGTTCCAGGCCCACAAAATTCTCTACAGAAAATCTCCAGAAGTTGAGTTGCAGGATAGGAACTTTCATCTTCAGAACCAGAACCCTTGGAAGTTGGAACTTGATTAGATCAGGCTTCAGGGATCTATAAACAACTCAGCAGTAGTAACAGTGCTTTGATATCTTCTCAGACACCAGGTTGTTGCAGAATATTAAAAATAGAAACAAAGAATCAATGGGGAAGAAGAAGGGAAGAAGGGATGAAAAGGAGATAGGGATATGACCAAGGCCTCTCACCTATGGCTTGGTCTGTCTCTCACAGACCTTGGTATCTCACCATTGGTTTCTCACCGAATAGCACAAAGCAAAACTTCATTTTTTTTTCATTAATCAAATCATGGTCAATAGGAGCCCCTCAAAGATTTATAACCCACTATTATCATCAATTACATCGTTAAAACTTGTTGAAGTTCTAGGGGAAATACTGTCCTGTCGGGCTTAGTGTCCTTTTTACCATTGTAATAAGTATGTTCGGGGTATTTTAGACCTCTAACCTAACCCTTTTTTAAGTCGTATATATATAAGGAGGAAGAGTCGGCGAAAGTGACCTAACACAAAATTACAGGCTGCCTCTCTAGACTATTCGATGGCCTTATCTCTTTCTTCTTGTTTGGTCTTGGTTTGATTACTTAGATTCTAGTTTGCAACATGGTATCAGAGCCTCAATCAAATCAAGGGTGTCTTCTTCTCTCTCTGTTGATTTTTTGTTGATTTTCTTATTTGTTTGAAAACCTTGTGGTGTGCAGCCACCTATTGCTGCTCCTATTATGCATTTAGCTTCCTTCTCCATTAATGGAGTGCTTTTATATTGTCTACTTGATTATCTATTACTGCTTGGTTGGAGTAGCAGTAGATAAATTGATTTTGGTGCTTCTTCTTGGTTGATGTCTACGGCTTCTTTTTGGGATATGTTTGGTATTTCTCCTATGGTTGCTGGTTTTCTTGCTTTATAATCCTCTGGTACATGACTCTATAAGGATATGTGCTCCATTGGTTGATGCTCCATCAAAACCATAAGAAATTAATTTCTCTCTGGGACTGATTTATGGTTTTCTACGCTACTTGCAAGATTATCTACTGCTGGTTTGTTTTTGTAATACCCTACTTCTTAAACCCAGTCTGATTTCACGGTTGACCCGGTTTAACTATGTAGGACCCGAACCGGAGAGAGTTAGAACGGGTTCCTTATGGACTATGATGGCAAGGGTGACCTTAAACACTGGTTGGCCCGACGAGTCCGAGCCAGTGCCAGAAGAGACAGGAATACCCAAGCCGTGTACATACACCTATCATAAGGCCATGTACGGATAAAGTAAGTATTTTAGCTGTATATTAAGGTGTATACGTATATTACATCGTATGCCAGGGGTGGGGTTCGCGCCGAGGCCCGAACTCTGTCAAAATCCCAAGTTTTGGCCCTCAGGTGGGCGGACAGGTGGGCGCACCCACCCACCTGAGTGACCCATCCAAGTGAATTAGTAATTAATTAAGAAGTATATATAGCATTTATGATTTTATTTTCTTTTCATTTATGACACTCGTACGTTGGTGAGGATAGTAAAGAGGAGAGAGAAAAGAAAGGGAAGAAGAGCGGAAGAGAAGGAACAGGAAGAAGAGAAGGATTTCAGTGGCGCCGAAGCTTGATCTTCCCATTCCGGCGCCGGAAGAGTGATCTTCAACACTAGATCTACATTTAGAGGTAAGCAAAGTTGGGTTCCTTAAACATTCACCATACCCAAGTAAAACCCTTGATTCGAGTAGGGTTTCTTGAGATCTTGTAAATCCCCTTTGAAATGATGAATCTAAGGTTTAATAGATGATTTATGTGTTGATCTTGAAGGATTTGAAGAGGTATTGACAAGGTTGGAGAAGCATTGTGGATTTGAAGTGATTTTGAGGGTTTAAAGGTGTTCTTGAGCAAAGAAGGTAAGATGGCTTCCTATTCCTTAAATCTAACCTAGATCTAGGCTAGAACCATCCTATAAGATATTGAAAGTGTGAAGAATGGGTTTGGAAAAGCCCCATTTGAATCCCCAAAGAATGGAGGAAGTTGGGAAGAAACAACAGTTTTTCTGCTAAGACCGGTGGGCAAGACCGGTTGGCCATCTGGCCCGCCTGTGGGCACCCGCCTGAGAGGGCAGGGCCAGACCGGTAGGCCAATCGATGGCCCAAGCTGCCCGCAGGTCCAGACCGGTGGGCCAGACCGATGGGCCAGACAGGTGGGCTGTCTGACCCACCTGAGAGGCCCCGAATGTGATTTTTACGTCCGATTGGACCCAAATCGGACGTGCGACCTTCTTTTAACGTTCTAAACATGATTTTATCATCGGATCTTATTAATTTTGATCCTAAGATGGTGAAATAATAACCCCGCTCACTCATGTTAGGTTCACCAAATCCTACGCTTCTCGCACCGGATCTCACCCGTACCGAGCGGGAATCCTTGTACACTACAGATAAGTGGGGAGAGGACGTTTGGCCTTGTTTCAAGGCATTGTTTGGCATTCATTTAAATGTATCTAGTCTAGTCATGCCATCATGAATATGCTATGTAGATTAGTCATCCTCACGTTGTTATGCATGTGTTTTATGTTACTTTCTAAATGCCAAGTGATGAGATGCTTATGTGATGAATGTTGACATCATTGTGCATAATGCATTAATAGACTAGATTCGGTAGTCGGCTTGGACACGAGTGCATTGGTGGCCCATGGTATGGGACGCGGTGGCACTATGCAATCGTACTATTGTCATATAGGAGCATGCGGTTTAGGATTTTCACCATCCCGTGCTACGACCCTTCCCAACAGGGGTTAAGGTTTTAGGTTACCATTTGGGGGGAAGCAGTGGTCGCAGTTATCGGGTCACTGTGGCAGTTAGACATAACGCCCGGTGGGCCTTCTCCGACAGCCCTATGAGAGTATCGCAGGATGGAGTTCGCGGCTCGTACCCAGAGTATACGCGCACTGTGGCTGTAGTAGCACTAAACCGAAGACTTAGTAATGTTGCTTAGGTGGATGTGATTTAAAATGTAATGCATAGCATGTAGTGCATATGATTGTGTTTCGTTGTGCGGACTGTTGTGTGGTCCATCTTTCCACTACTGAGCTAGTGAGATCATTCCACGTGTGCACCCCTTTTTAGATGATTTTGCAGGTCATACATCTGAAGAGTACGGGGTGGGTCCCACAGTCGAGTTCCCCAAAGAGGACTGGTGGGCCCCTGAGGGGTTAGAGCATGGCACTGACTACTCATACGAGAGTTATGCTGCGGGACCGCAGTTCTGACGTAGTGCTGAGCTCCACTTTTGAGGTTGAGCTGAGCTCTACCATATGATGCCGAGCTGGGCTCAACCCTTGATGCCGAGCTGAGCTCTAGCCTTTGATACCGACCCGAGCTGTGTACTCTGATTTTTTATGGTTTCCTTTATGTACTTGATATGTAAATTGTATTTTTATTGTGTAAATATCATGCCTTCGGGCCCACATGTATATAACTATTGTATCACAATTCGGGTATCAAGTATTATGGGAATATTCACAGGTAAACCTAGTCTTCCGCTGATCTGATAAGTTTTTATTAGTTGTGTGTATGTTGTGGTGGAATACAGTATCAGAAGATCCTGGCAGGTTTGGGTTAACCGGTGTTGACCCGGTCACTGGCCCGGTTCAGTGTGAACGGGGTGTGACAGTTCTTCTAGTCCTACTCAGCCATTAATCTGGTATGATTTATAGTTGATTATTTGGCCTTTGTGCTACTATTCTATTTCCTATCGATTCAGGGTGGTTTCAAAACCCTAAAACCCTTGATTTTTCTTGTGGGCTTGGTTTTACTTCCTTTACTGCTGATTATTTTTGCTAGTCACCTTGGTACTTATTGTTATGGCTGATAACAAGTCTACCAACCCTACTACTACTATTACTACATCTTCTTCGAATTCAATGAATGTGACTATTAACTCTATTAAGCTCAAGGGTAGTTCCAACCATTTTTCTATGGGCTCAGGCTACAGAAGTTTATATCATGGCTTGCAACAAGCTTAAGTATCTCACATCTAAGCCTTCTTCTATTGATAGTGGCTACGGTGAGTGGATGAAGGAGAATGACATTACTCTGATATGGTTATCAATGTTATGTTCCAAACCACTACTAAGGGTGTTTGGGATGATTTGAAGGATACCTACTCTCAGGAGAAGATCATGAATAATGCTTATGATTTGTTTGAGAAGTTGTTTCAGCTCTAACAATCGAATAAGTCTCTCGAAGACTATTACAATGCTTTCAAATGCCTTGTTGGGGAATTGAATGTGTTTCAACCCCTTACCATTGGTATAAATAAACTCAAGGCTCAACGTGATGAATTTTTTGTATCCAAGTTTATTGCTGGTCTGAATTCTAATATGAAGAGTGTCAAGGGTTACATACTTGACGGTGAGAGTGTTCCCACACTTGCTGATATTTCTTGTCTTTTGCACATTACTTTTGGTAAATTTGACTCCTCGCCCAAGGATAATTCTGCTTCAATTAGATGGTCGTGGCTTTGGAGGAGGTAGTAGTGGTGGTCATTGAGGTACTGGAGACTGTGCCAATTGACAGTGAACTCATTGTGGTAAACTCAACCCTATGGTTGATACGTGTTAGGCCAAGCATGGCAAGCCAGAATAGGCAACTCAATTTTCCGAGCCCTTGGAGATTTTTTGGTGTCCTCCTTCTCCAGGATGAGTGAAGATGAATACGGATGGGTGTCCCTTAGGGAATCTGGGGAAAGCTGGCATTGGTGGGATCTTAAGGAATGAGCGGGTTGAGGTTATGTTGAACTTCATGGAAGCAGTTGGGATCAGGACAAATTTTGAAGTAGATTTTTGGGCAGTTATTTCTGGTCTTGAACCCACTCAATCCTGTAATGTCCAAAAGCTGTGGATTGAATGCGACTCAGTGGTTGTAGTTATCCTCCTCTCGCGTGCATATGTGCCTTGGTTTTTTCTTCAAAGATGGAAAAATTTGGGTTCTTATCTTTGTCGTATCCAATGAAAAATTACCCATTACCACCGTGAAGTCAACACTATAGCAGATTTCCTGTCAAAGTCTGCTCCGAAGTATGATATCTCTGAAGCTGTTTCCACTTGGTCTCCTTGGCTTAGTATGGAGCTGGACAAGGACGCTTCCATGCGTCCTTGGAACAGATTTTTGTAATCTTTTTTCTTTGCTTGAGATAGTTCCGTTTCCTAAAGGGTTTTAGCCTGCTGATGGAAATGCCGAAGGTGGGTTATTTTCCCTGGGATTTGGCTAATATGATTATGGCTTGTTAATCCTCTGTACACTAATTTTCCTATTTTAATATACAATTTTGATCTTCTAGCGGAAAAAAATGCACCATCAGTTAATGTTGAAGAGAGGTTAGAAGAGCTTGAGAAGATTGAATCACTTAATGGATTTATTTTAAGTTGTCTTATAGCATTTAATTACATAACAATACTAGCAATATAAATGATGATGGTCTTTACTGATTTCTAGCTTGATTGCATTATTAATTAGTTATTGTTGGTGATTGTGATATTATTAATTTGATGTAAAGCATGTTGTTCTATTTCTCAAGTATCAAGAGGGGGTGACTTTTGTATTTTTGTATTATTATTAATTTGTATGAGAATTTTTATTTCTACATTTTCATGGTTATTATTTCTCTTTTTGATTGCTTATTTCTTTTCTTTTTCTTTTGATAGGTCATTTCATCCTATGTGGCTATAGATCTGGATAATCTGGCGGATAACACTTAATTGGACTATGTTAGGTGTGTTGAGGTATCTTCTTGAAGCCATGGAACTTATCTATGTTTTACATGATTAAATTGATTACATTGATATTTAAGTTTGTAGATGTGATTACTCTTTTTGCTAGGTATCCTGAACATTTTAATTGTCTATTGATCATTTGGTCTATTGGTGCTTTATTTTTTATTTATTTTTTATTACAATGCGTAGGACACAAATGTTAGAAACAAGTTCAATCACGGTTACTCCAGACAGGGAAAAAATCGGGGCCAACTCGGCTTGCTAGGATCAATGAGGGCTGGGTTGGGTTGGGTTGGTATGAATCCAACAGGACTCGGCTTGGACATGAGTTTGACAGTGTTGGCGTTGGACCTGGGTTGAGTTTTGAGGACCTGTTAAGACTCTAGCCCAACCCAATTTTATTTCATCCCTATTGGTTATTGTACATGTATGCTTTTTCAATGTTTAGATGTCAAGAAAAAAAGAGGCAAAAATCATAATGATCCAATGATTTTTTTGTGTCTAATCTCTCAATTTATTTATTTTTTTGAACTTTATTTTCTTAGCATCCAACTATAGCCTTAATTACACTAAATATTTGGGATTAAGCCTTGTAGAGATTGTGGTTCACTTCATTTCCATTCCTCATTTTCTAACCTCAATTCAAGTCTTTACAACATGCGATACTGCATTTTGATGCATTTTTGGTACTTTATATCGACCCCCACAAGATTCTTTCTAAGAGTAGGAAGCAAAGGTGTAATCCATTTTCTTGATGGCAAAATCTTCAGTTGTTGATAGCAAAGCCAAGTTGTTAAATCCCCTCCTAACGGAGAAGGGAAAGAGATCTTCCCAAACTCCTACCCTGGGATGTCCTGATCATCAGAGCATCATAATGTCCATGCAGTAGCTACATAAGATTTAAGGGCACAAAGGGACCTATTTGACCATGTATTTGGACCCTCCCAAGGCTCAAGTTCCCCTAGCACAAACACCTAATATCCTTCACTCATAGTTTCCTTGTGCTTACAAAAAAAAAAAAAAAAAAAACTACAGTTCACTAGTTCAGTTCAGTCACATTTTCCTTATGCTTACAAAATTGAAAAGCGCTACAATTCACTCTTACCTAATGAACTATTATCCTTGAGGACCTTGACTATCTATCACGTGACTCTAAATCAATGGACAACATACTGTATAGTAGAGAATAATACACTTAGTGAAGCTTAGTCACTGGAAAAAAAAAAAAGCATAGTGAAGCCTATAGAACCCTATGGGAAAAAAAATATGCAGTGAAGTGTCACATTTCACAATCTGCCACATGACAGTACAAGGGTAGGACTTTATTTTTGTATGTTATTTTTTTTTAAAGGGTCTTAAGGCAAATATCATTCACAAATGTTAGGCAATGATGCATGTAGAACATTTTGGATGTCCTTCGAAAAGGGAGGAAGCCAAAAGCCTCGGCACAGATAGGAGAGGGAGGACCCACTTGGAAAAGGCATGGGCCAAGCCATTTTCTGCCCTACTAATATGCAAAAAATTACAAAGAGAGAAAAGAGATTTCAGAATTTTGATATTGATGAGGCAAAATCGGACCAGCAGATTGGCGCGGACCAGAAAGGCCACTTGCCTAAACTCCCACCTCGCCGAGCTCTCGCCTCGACTTCCCCTAGGCCGAGCTCTTGCCTCGGTCACTTATAGGCCGAGCTCTCACCTAGGTCACCTTTAGGCAGAGCTGTTGCCTCGATCACCTTTAGGTCAAGCTCTCGCCTCGGTCACTTTTAGGCCGAGCTCTCACCTCGGCTTCCCCTAGGCTGAGCTCTCATCACGGCCATCATTGATCCGAGCCTTTCCCTTGAGGAAATCATAGCTAGGTTGGTGTCATGACTTGACACAACACACAACCAACATAACGTGGGGAACTGCTCCTAATTTTCAAGAACCACAATCCGAGACGCTCGTAAGGAAGAGTCCTACCACCTCCTGAACTCAGAACAACCTACGCTCCAGGAGCCCAAGACATTCACACCAGTAGCAGATATTCTAGGAATCTTCCCAAGAATCAGGAATAGTCGTGGTATTAAGAGGAGAAAACCACCCACTAGAATGGGACTCTTTTCAACCAAATCTCTTGGATCACTGCCTATAAGAAGCAAGGTAAGCCTCAGGAAAGGGGATGGATCATTCTTTTTTATAATTGACTTTTTTAACTGTTGTGGAGAGAATCTGATTTAAGCATCGGAGAGTTCTCTGTCGGATCAACCCGACTCTCTTTTGTCTATCTTTCGGTGTAGGTCTAGAGAAAAACACCGAGTCTTGGTAGGAAGACTGCCTGGTAAATTTTCGTCACATCAGATTGGCGCCATCTATGGGAAAACTAAAACAAAAAGCCTAAAAGTCAATGCAGCTATGCAGTGAACGAGTTGTATCACCCACTTCCCCTAAAACAAGATCTTGACGGTCTCAACATCCGTGGACCACCGGAAAACACCCTAGGGCAGAAACAGAACCTCCTACCCCAACGAAGGGACCAGCACGGCCTCCATCTGTAATAGTTGTCACAGAAGAATGAGCACTAGCAACAAGGCCGCCAGCAACGACAACTCAGGCCGCCAGCAACGACAACTCAGGCCGACCCCATGAGGAACTACTCTATTTCTAAACCCGTAGAGATCGCCAAATAGATCCAACACTTGTAGAGACAAATGCTCAAGACTAACAACCTTGTGAGGACATTCATCAGGCAATTTGGATCAGCTTTGCCAGATCCACCTACAAGCAACAGGATAGCACCGGCTCTCAGATGAAGTCACACTAGCTTGACTAGCCCTCGTAGGCATAGGAATCGGTGCAAGCCACCGCCAAATTCCTAACCCAAGCTGAATGGGCTTCCACACACCAAAAGGTCACAAGGCAACAGTGTAACACCTCCCGCAGAGCCAAGCAAATGCACGAAGCATTCTGTCTGCAGGTCTAGGGTCTCCCCTCCAATGGAAGCAAGTAGCAACCAGCCCGCTCTTATGTAGCCACATGCCGAACAACACACCGAGCCAACTGCCTGATGATGCCCAAATCGTCGAGAGAATTCTCATAGGGAGCGAACCGACCACAAAATCGAGCCGCAGGGAAGTCTAGTCCGATCCCCCTAACAACAACGGACTCTGGTCAATTGAGAAAGGCAAGATTTGGAGAGGTGCCTCCAACAGTTGGCTGAGAAAGTAGAGAGCCTCCAAAAACCAACACCACACCTGGTTTTAGCCCCTGCCCATAATGCTTTTTCAGATGAGATCATGGATGTAGAGCTCCCACGGAATTTCGTCTTACCCACCTTCAAGACATTCTATGGAACCACAGATCCCTTTGACCATCTCTTGTACTATAGCCTTTGCAGCATCCTTGAAGGATGCAACACTTCTATGGATGTCAAGCCTAAGGCCCAAGTCCATATAGAGTTATGATGAGCTCACAAAGGCGTGCTGTCACACCCTGTTCACACTGAACCAGGCCAGTGACCGAGTTAACACCGGTTAACCCAAACCTGCCAGGATCATCAGATACTGTATTCCACCACAGCATACACACAACTAATATAACTCATTAGATCAACGGAAGACTAAGTTTTACCTGTGAATAATCCCATAATACTTGATACCCGGATAGTGATACAATAATTATATACATTTGGGCCCGAAGGCATGATATTTACACAACAAAAATAAAATTCAAATATCAAGTACATAAGGAAATCCACCAAAACAATCAGAGTACACAGCTCGGCTCGGTATCAAGGCTAGAGCTCAGCTCGGCATCAAGGGTTGAGCCCAGCTCGGCATCACATAGAAGAGCTCAGCTCGGCCTCAGAAGTGGAGATCAGCACGGCCTCAAAGGTGGAGCTCAGCTCGGCCTCAGAACTGCTGTCCCGCAGCACAACTCTCACACGAGCAGTTAGTGTCGTGCTCTAACTCCTCAGGGGTCCACCAGTCCTCTTCAGGAAACTCGACTGTGGGACCCACCCCATGCTCCTCAGATGTATGACCTGTAAAATCATCTAAAAAGGGGTGTATACGTGGGATGAGCTCACTAGCTCAGTAAGTAGAAAGATGGACCACATAGCAGTCCACACATCACAACACATCATATGCACTGCATGCCATGCTATACATTTTAAATCATATCCACCTAAGCAACATTGCTAAGTCCTTGGTTTTAGTGCTACTACAACCACAGTGCGCGTATACTCCGGGTATGAGCAGCGAACTCCCTCCCGCGATACACCCATAGGGCTGTCGGAGAAGGCCCACCGTGAGTACTCGGAAAAGTAAAGACAATGCCGTCCATCGGCTCTCAAAAGAAATGTAAATGACTGAAAATAAAGGTGCTGACTCCAGCAATTTAAAAGCAGTACGATTGGCCCTCTTGAATGTACCACCGGGGTTACCGACTGTCCTACATGACCCGTCGGGTGTTATGTCTAACCACCACAGTGACCCGATGACCGCGACCACTGCTTCCCCCCAAATGATAACCCAACACCTTAACCCCTGTTGGGAAGGGTCGTAGCACGGGATGGTGAAAATCCTAATACCGCATGCTCCTATATGACAATAGTACGATTGCATAGTGCCTCCGTGTCCCATTCCACGGGCCACCAATGCACTCGTTTCCAAGCCGACTACGGTATCTAATCTATCAATGCATCATGCACCATGATGTCCACATTCAACATATAAACATCTCATTCAATTGGCATTTAGAAAGTAAATATAGCACATATGCATCACAATGTGAGGAATGACTAATCTACATAGCATATTCATGATGGCATGACTAGACTCGATATAATTAAATGAATGCCAAAAAATGCCTTGAAACAAGGCCAAACGTCCTCTCCCCACTTACTTGTAGCGTACGAGGATTCCCGTTCGGTACGGGTGAGATCCGGTGCGAATCGGGTAGGATTTGGTGAACCTAACATAATTGAGCGGGGTTAGTATTTCACCATTTTAGGATCAAAATTAATGAAATCCGATGACAAAATCATGTTTAGAACGTCAAAAGAAGGTCACACGTCCGATTTGGGTCCAATCGGACATAAGACTCACCCTCGGGGCCACACGGGTGGGTCAGATAGGTGGGCTGTCTGGCCCACCGGTCCTACCCACCGATTGGGACCGGCGGGTAGGGGCCCGTCGGTTGGCCCGCCGGTTGTGCCCGATGGCCCCCCTGCTTTCTCAGGTGGGTGCCCACAGGCGGGTAGGGGCCCACCGGTTGCACCCACTGGTCTTGGCGGTAAACACCCTGTTTCTTCCCCATTTTCTCCATTCTTTAGGGAATCAAATGGGGGCTTTTCCCCACCCATTCTTCACACCTTCAAGGTCCTATAGGATGGTTCTAACCTAGATCTAGGTTAGATTCAAGTGATGGGAAACCATCTTACCTTCTTTGCTCAAGAACAACCTCAAACCCTCCAAATCACTTCAAGCCCACAATGCTTCTTCCACCTTGTCAATATCTCTTCAAATCCTTCAAGATCAACACGTAAACCATCTATTAAAACTTAGATTCATCATTTCAAAGGGGATCTACAAGATCTCAAGAAACCATACTCGAATCAAGGGTTTAAAGCTTGGGTATGGTGAATGTTCACAAAACCTAACTTTGCTTACCTCTAATTGTAGATCTAGAGTTGAAGATCACTCTCCCCGTGCCAGAATGGGAAGATCAAGCTTCGGCGCCGCTGAAATCCTCCTCTTCTTCCTCTTCCTTCTCTTCCCTTCTTCTTCCCTTTCTTTTCTCTCTCCTCTTTACTATCCACACCAACGTACGGGTGACATAAATGGAAAGAAAAGAAAAATATAAAGCTATATATATAATTCCTAATTAAATGAATAGTGCACATGGATGGGTCACTCAGGTGGGTGGGTGCACCCACCTGTCCGCCCACCTGAGGGCCAAAACTTGGGATTTTGACAGGGTTCGGGCCTCGGCACGAACCCCACCCCTGGCATACGATGTAGCATACGTATATACCTTAAAATACGGATATAATACCTGCTTTATCCGTACATGGCCTTATGGTAGGTGCATGTACACGGCTTGGGCACTCCCGTCTCTTCTGGCACTAGCTCGGACTTATCGGGCCAGCCGGTGTTTAAGGTCACCCGTGCCATCATAGCCCATAAGGAACCCACTCTAATTTCCTCGGGCTCGGTTCCTGCATGGTTAAACCGGTTCAACCGCGAAATCAGACCGGGTTTAAGAAGCAGGGTATTACATTACCCCCCCTTTTAAAAAATTTCGTCCTCGAAATTGCGTACCTAGTTGATCAAAAAGATGAGGGTATTTGGCTTTCATTTCATCCTCTACCTCCCAAGATGCTTCTTCAAGTGAATGATCAGCCCATCGCACCTTTACATAGGAAATGGAGCGGTTGCGAAGGGTTTTCACCTTCCGGTCCAAAATTTCAGCTGGCTGTTCTGTATAGGTCATATCAGCTTCTAGGTACTCTGGTTCCACGGGTAGTACATGAGATGGATCATGCACGTATCTCTTCAGCATGGATACATGGAATACATTGTGAACATCCCCAAGTGAAGGTGGCAGAGCAAGCATGTAGGCTACTGAGCCAACCCAGGATAAGATCTCAAATGGTCCAATGTATCTTGGGCTCAACTTCCCTTTCCTGTGGAATCTTTGCAACCCTTTAGTAGGAGAGATCTTGAGAAATACCTTTTCTCCTGGCTGAAATTCAACACCTTTTCTGCGGGTGTCCGCATAGCTCTTTTGACGGGACTGAGCTGCTTTAATCCGTTCCCTAATAACGTCGACTTTGTCACAAGTCATTTGGATCATCTCAGGTCCTAACATTCGACGTTCGCCTACCTCATCCCAATACAAAGGAGTCCTGCACTTTCTGCCATATAACGCCTCATACGGAGCCATCCCAATTGTAGCTTGGTAACTGTTGTTATATGCAAACTCCATAAGAGGTATATATTCTTCCCAACTGCCACTCATCTCCATTGCACATGCCCTGAGCATGTCTTCTAATATCTGTATGGCTCGCTCCGACTGACCATCCGTCTGTGGGTGAAAAGCTGTACTCAAATTCAGTTGTGATCCCAAGGCACGCTGTAAGCTTTTCCAAAATCTGGAAGTGAACCTTGGGTCCCTATCTGAAACAATGCTCACTGGCACTCCATGTAAACGCACTATGTTGTCCATGTAAAGTTGTGCTAGTTTGGTCATAAAGAACTTGGTCTTGATAGGAATAAAATGAGTAGTCTTGGTAAGCTGATCCACGATTACCCATATCGCGTCCATTCCCTTAGGTGTATTCGGTAGTCCAGTGACGAAGTCCATAGTAATCCTTTCCCACTTCCATTCTGGTACTGGGAGTGGCTGAAGAGTACCATAAGGTCGATGCCTTTCAGCTTTTACTTTCTGGCAGGTAAGACAAGTCGCCACATACAAAGCTATGGTGACTTTCATGTTTGGCCACCAGTAACTTTGTTTGAGGTCTTTGTACATCTTGGTACTTCCTGGGTGGAGTGAGTAATTGGAGCTGTGTGCTTCTCTCACTATCTTGTCTTGTATATCCAAATCATCGGGTACACACAATCTGTCTCGAAACATCAATGCCCCATCACTGGCTAAAGTAAAATCTGGGTCGTTCATGGTTTGATCTTGAACCTTAACTCTGATCCGCTGCAATTCAGGATCCAAAGGTTGCTTTATTATCACCTCTTGCCTAATTTCCGGATGCACCTGTAGAGCTGTCAAGGATACAATCAACCATTTAAGGTTTTCCGATTGAGGTTCAAGCTCTAAGGTTGCCCCTTCATATAAGAGGGTTTCGTCCATTAGCATCTCCTCTTGCACGAGTGGCGGACTGACTGCTAAGTATGAGAGCATCACAGTCTGTGTCTTCCTACTCAATGCATCTGCCACTACATTAGCCTTGCCGGGATGATACTGAATATCGCAGTCATAATCCTTCATGAGTTCAAGCCATCTTCTCTGTCTCATGTTCAGATCCTTCTGGGTGAAAAAGTATTTCAGGCTTTTGTGATCACTGTATACCTCACATTTCTCCCCATACAAATAATGTCGCCAGATCTTAAGGGCAAAAATGACTGCCGCTAGTTCCAAGTCATGAGTGGGGTAATTTTTCTCATACTCCATTAGTTGTCGGGATGCATACGCTATTACCTTACCGCGTTGCATGAGAACACAACCCAAACCAACTTTGGAAGCATCGGTATAAACTATCATTCCACCTGTGCCTTCAGGAATAGTCAGCACAGGGGCAGTCACCAACCTTTCTTTCAATTCCTGGAAGCTCTTCTCATATTCCTCTGCCCAGTCAAATTTCACACCCTTTTTAGTTAACTTGGTCATTGGCGCTGAGATCCGAGCAAAATTCTCAATAAAGCGCCGGTAGTATCCAGCCAAACCCAAGAAGCTTCTAATTTCGGTAACATTCTTGGGGCTTTCCCATTCCACTACTGCTTTCACCTTAGCAGGATCTACTTCGATTTCGGCTTTAGACACAACGTGCCCCAGGAATCCAACTTGTTCAAGCCAGAATTCACACTTACTGTACTTGGCAAACAACTGTTGATCCCTCAACCTCTGTAACACCATCCTCAAGTGTTGAGTGTGCTTCTCTTCGGTCTTAGAGTAGATCAAGATATCGTCAATAAAAACAATTACCCATTTGTCGAGCACATCCTGAAATACTCGATTCATTAGATCCATGAATGCTGCCGGTGCATTGGTTAACCCGAAGGATAACACTAGGAACTCATAGTGACCGTATCGAGTCCTAAATGCTGTTTTGGGTATATCATTGCTCTTTATCTTGAGCTGATAGTAGCCGGACCAAAGGTCTATCTTTGAAAATACTCTGACTCCCTGCAACTGATCAAATAAATCATCAATGCGTGGCAATGGATACCGGTTCTTAATGGTTAGCTTATTCAACTCCCGGTAATCTATGCACATACGCAAACTACCATCCTTCTTCTTGACAAACAACACCGGGGCACCCCAAGGTGAAACACTTGGGTGAATAAACCCCTTTTCTAATAATTCCTGCAACTGCATCTGCAACTCCTTCAATTCAGCTGGTGCCATCCTGTATGGAGCCTTAGATACCGGAGCTGCTCCAGGAGTCAAGTCTATGACAAACTCTAACTCTCTATCAGGTGGTAAATGCATCAGATCATCTGGGAAAACATCAGGAAACTCTTTAACCACCTTTACCTCTTCTAGAGGTGTAATCCTTGCATCAACATCAAGTACCGATGCCAAGTAACCATGACATCCACTTTCTAGCAATTTTACCGCTTGAAGAGCAGAGACAAGGACCTTCTTCACTCTTTTCATGGGATCTGCTCGGTATACCAATTCTTTCCCTTCGTCATCTGTCACCCTTATCAGCTTTTCAGCACAGATCACATAAGCTCGATGAGCCGACAACCAATCCATACCCAATATAACATCAAAATTCTGCATATTAAACTTAATGAGTTGCGCATCAAGATTCTTCCCACTAATTTCCACTGGGCACGGCCCATACACTTCCTTCAACTGTGCAACTTTACCAGTAGGCATATTAACAATCATTCCATGGTCTAGGATCCTGGGTGACATCCCAAGTTTCTCTACAAATCTCTTAGATGCGAATGAATGAGTAGCTCCTGAATCGAATAAAACATAGGCTGGTATGCCTGATATGGGTAGGATACCTAGTATAACAATGCATATAATTTTAGCAGGTCATCAATATTAATTATAATGAATTTCTTAATTTAAAGGGTACCTGCTACTACTTCTGTACTGGCCTCAGCTTCCTCAGCTGACAGAGCATACATCCTTCCTTACGGTTGATTTCCCCGAGCTAAGGGAGGTCGGTACGCAGAGGGCTGACTGGAGGGCAAGGCTGGTCTGGCCCGATAGTCTTTCGCATAATGCCCATATGAATGGCAGTTGAAGCAACGAATCTGAGATGTCGAAACTGGAGCGGGGCCCCTCTGCACTTGACCCGTTGCAGATGGAGGTCGAGGTGGCCTTGGAGCTGTAGGTGCCACACTAGTGTTCGGGCGAAAAGAGGTGGAACCCGAACCACCAACTGGCCTAGGAGGGTAGCCAGATGGCCTATAGGGCTACCTATACATAGGCCCAGAACTGTATGATCCGTGGTATGCCTTGGAGAAATTTCCCATATCTGGGAATGGATTTGTTCTCTTCCACAGTCTAGGAGTGAGGGACTGTTCACCCTTTTGCTTATCTTCCATGGTCTTGGCCTTCTGCACAATCTGGCCATATTCGGTCAAATCTAAGACCTCAAGTACAGACCCAATAGATGCTTTTAGGCCTTTTAGGAACCTTGTTGCCTTCTCTTCAGCTGTCCTCATATGCCTTGGGGCAAAATGGAACAAACTCTCGAATTGTTGTTGGTACTCAAAGATAGACTTACCTCCTTGAGCTAAGGCCATGAACTCAGTCTCCTTTCGGTCTCTGAAACTGTGCGGATAATGGTTGTCCAAGAACAACTCCTTGAACTGCTCCCAAGTGGGTTCTGGATGAGCAGCCAACAATATACGCTTGGAGGCTTGCCACCAAGAATTTGCCTCTTTCTTGAGTTGCAACCCAGCACAAATGAGTTTCTGTGCATCCGTGCACTCAAGCACCTCAAATATCTTCTCTAATTCTTGGATCCATTGATCCGATTCCAGAGGATCACTCCCCACCTTAGAGAATACAGGTGGTAAGTTCCTCTTGAATGACTCCACTACCCTTGACGTATTACTCGTCGCCGGAAAGTTAGGAGCATAAGCAGGATAGTAGGAGTATGGAGGAGGCATCCCATATTGAGGAACACCGAATGGTGGGATTGGGGGTGCAACTCCCACTTGTGGTCCCGTTCCTGACCCTACAGGCGGGTCCTGTGGAGTGAGTACCCGGGGAGGTTGACCCGGTTGAGAAAAGTCCAACTGTTGCTGGATAGCAGTTATAAAAGCTTGCTGTTGCTGAAGCATTTGTTGCTGAAAAGCTTGTTGGGACTGCTGAATTATAGTAGCAACATCTCCCGGTGTAATGACCGGTGGAGGGTCTGGGAGTGTAGTCATAGGTGGGTCCCCATGTGCCCCACCCTGACCAAGGGTCTCTGGAGATAGTGGAGGTGAGGTATGCCCCAGAGAGCGGGACCTCCTGGGATTTTGTGGTCGACCGACCGGACGAGGACCCCGCGAGGTACCTCGGGCATTACTACCGGATCTAGTACGTACCATCGTATCCTTGTNAGCATTTGTTGCTGAAAAGCTTGTTGGGACTGCTGAATTATAGTAGCAACATCTCCCGGTGTAATGACCGGTGGAGGGTCCGGGAGTGTAGTCATAGGTGGGTCCCCATGTGCCCCACCCTGACCAAGGGTCTCTGGAGGTAGTGAAGGTGATATTTGCCCCACAGAGCAAGACCCCCTGGGATTTTGTGGTCGACCGACCGGACGAGGACCCCGTGAGGTACCTCAGGCATTACTACTGGATCTAGTACGTACCATCGTATTCCTGTACCTAGAACATATCACACACCATACTGGTTAAACACCGTAGAATTGATTTTGGCACACAAGTTTATGCCATCACATAAGGTGTTGTAGTGTATGATAGCCTGTAAATTACCGCAGCTTAATTACAAGATACAGGGCAAAAGCCCCAACAGATATGTCAATGGTCTCACTATACCATAGCACATTAATCATAGGAATAATAATCAATAATGAGAATCAATGTAATCATGCTAGGAGGAGAGAAGGGAAAAAAAATTTTCAAAATTTCCCAATTTTCACAACCGGTGGGCTGCACCGGCGGGTAGGGGCCCGCCTGTCGAGCCCGCCAGTCCTAGTGCCTCAAACCGGCGGGTGGCACCGGTGGGTAGGGGCCCGCCGGTCATACCCGCCGGTCCTGCCCATGTAAAAACACGAACAGGGCCCTACAGACCCTGTTCTGTTTGTGTCTTTCCCCATCTCCTTTCTCTTTCTTCCTTTCTTCCTTGGGTGATCTTGGAGGTCTCCTCGGCGCTTCTACTCGCGAGTCTACTCATCCACTCGGCGCTTTAGAGAAGATTCAACTCTCCCTCCTTCAAGTAAGTTCCTCCTTTTCTTTTCTCAGAATTTCCATTTGGGGTAGAATGCATGCATAAGCTTTACTTTTTAGGTTTCCTTTTCATATTTTTCACCATAGAATAGTATTTCCATGTGATTGTGATGCTTCTACTGTGGTCATTTGTAGGTTATAGGAATTTTATCTCTTCATTTGGAGAAAACCCCAATTCGTGCCCTAGGTTTCCAAATTTGGGGGTTTCTTACATTTTTGATCCTTTTCTCCAATTGATGATTCCTTTGTAATGCATTTCACTTGTTTTGTGCTTGATATGCTTTAGATTTCATGAATCATCCATTATGCTTGGAATCCCCATGTATTTCCATGAAAATCCCTCTTTTTGTATTGGTTTCCTTGATTTTCATCCCATACTTGTATTCATGGAACTCCATAGTCTATTTGGGTATGTTCTTGCACTTTCATGATCCCGCTACTATGGCATTTCGTTCTAGACCTAAGGTTTCAAGCTTTTACTTCATTGTGAATGAGTTGGTGCATTGCAATCGAATCCTCTCATGTTAATATGCTCTTTGCCGTCATTTTACTGTTTTGGCATGTTTCTCCTTTGTCGCTTACCGTGCATCATGTCCATAGGTTCCCTATCATTTCTAGCTTGTCGCCGTTTCCATTTTGCGAGTATTCGGGTTTTGGGTTTCCCCTTTCTAATGCTGTCATTTTTCCATTACTTACTAACCCCACTTTCTTTTCTTATTGCCAGGATGTCATCTCGCACCGGCAAAGGACCATCTTCCTCTGGCGCTCGACGTAAGACTACCGCTTCTAAGCGGAAGAGTGCGGAGACCAGCTCTTCAGCCCCTCGCACAGGGAGACCCGTACCTGCCCGGTCTGACCCTACAGACTATGATGAGAAGCACTTCCTTAGTGCAGAGGCAGCAGCCAACTGGCCTAACTTCCTGAAGAGGTCAGTGATGATGGAGAAGACCGTGGTAGTCGAGGACTTCCACAAGGCTCGGCTTCAGGAGAGGTTCTCAGCATTGGGCTGGGCCTCTATTCTTCACGTAGACCAACCATGCTATGAGCAGCTAATCCATCGGTTCTACTACAACTTGGAGGTGTCATATCCGTACGGGGAGTTCACCATTAGTAGCTTGGTGAAGGGGGTAGATATCCAGCTGACGGTGGGTACCTTGGCCAGCATCCTGGGTATATCGGCGGCTGGACACCGATACTACAGTCCTCCCAGGAGTAAGCCTCTGGGACTGTTCATGAGCCTGGAGATGCTGGACTTCATCTACGAGACCATCTGCGGCAGCAGTAACCGCCCAGAGTCCGAGACGTCCTTCTACCCCAAGGTTCGTCTATTTGCCCGATTGGTCCAGTTCAACCTGCTCCCCAAAGGAGGTCATCAGAACCAGGTGGGTTTATGGCGGCTTTCATTGCATTCTGCATTTACACGGCTGTAGAGGGAGGCGGCGAGCACTTGTGCCTCCCCTACATCATTCTCAGGACGATGGAGCACCACACTTCCCACCCTGAGGATGGAGGATTCCCCTATGGTAGGATCCTCACTAGGATCTTCGAGTTCTTCGGGGTGAACTTGAGGGGCGAGGAGGGGAAGACTCCGGCTGATAGGTTTGACCAGAGTAACCTCCTGAGGATGGGTCTCCAGACCCTCATGGATTCACCTCCGAGAGCAGGAGCTCAGAGAGGTAGGGGTAGGAGGGCTGCCCCTATGGAGGATGTCCTCATGGAGGAGGAGTCCAGCGAGGAGGATGAGGACTACGTTCCTCAGGACGAGGAGGAGGATCTGATGGGTGGCAGCATCCCTGAGGAGGTGCCTCAGGAGTCGAGAGGTCCTGGCCCTAGTTCTTCCAGAGCTGCAGCCTCACCATATGGAGCCCCACCACCTGGGAGTGGTGCCTACGACTACGAGGGCATGACGGCCTCCATGCGGGCCTTGCAGGATGGCCAGGTTCAGATACTGAGGCGGCTGGACGAGATTGTCTCCAGGGAGGAACGCATTATGGAGAGGCAGACCGCCTTGGAGAATTCCTTCCTTAGGCTGGGTCAGGACTTGGACACCACGGCCAATGCTATCTCAGCAGATTTTGGCCGACTTCGGAGGGAGGTACGGCTGGTGAACGCGAGGTTCGATTATTACGATCATCGCCTCAACGTCAACTCCAGGCCTCCGACGAACGTGGTGATCATCGATGATGACGACGATGACCAGTGAGGGCTTGGCTCGCCCACACCAGCTGTTTATTCATTTTCTCTTTTTGTAGACTTTGTTGTATATTTCATTTCTTATCATTCCTTGTATTTACGCTGTAACTGGATTCATTTATGGAATGATATATTTTTGGATAGTGGATTTTTTTTGGTGAATTCATATGTGGAGTACTTGTGTGGTTTTGTTGTGATGTATTTTGCTATCTGTGCTCTTTGTTATATTTATTATCTATCATTTATCAGGTATTTGTGTAAAATTTTTGAAAATCCCATTTTACGCCGTTATACTGCCGAAATTTCGTCAAACTAGTACTTTATAGGTTACATCACCAACCTAATCCCCTTTTATCTATGCTCACGTATGCCATGAATGCAATATATAATGCAATCCCTTTTTATACTTTCTTTCTTTAGCTTTTAATCTTTAAAGCTTTTATATTAACCCAACCCCATTTCCCTATTATAGAGTCTACGGGATTCTAATGGTATGCTATGAGTGAAGCAGAGCATCATGCTCTGATACCACCGTTTGTCACACCCCGTTCACACTGAACCGGGCCAGTGACCGAGTTAACACCGGTTAACCCAAACCTGCCAGGATCATCAGATACTGTATTCCACCACAGCATACACAACTAATATAAACTCATCAGATCAGCGGAAGACTAAGTTTTACTTGTGAATAATCCCATAATACTTGATACCCGGATAGTGATACAATAATTATATACATTTGGGCCCGAAGGCATGATATTTACACAATAAAAATAAAGTTCAAATATCAAGTACATAAGGAAATCCACCAAAACAATCAGAGTACACAGCTCGGCTCGGTATCAAGGCTAGAGCTCAGCTCGGCATCAAGGGTTGAGCCCAGCTCGGCATCACATAGAAGAGCTCAGCTCGGCCTCAGAAGTGGAGCTCAGCACGGCCTCAAAGGTGGAGCTCAGCTCGGCCTCAGAACTGCTGTCCCGTAGCACAACTCTCGCACGAGCAGTTAGTGCCGTGCTCTAACTCCTCAGGGGTCCACCAGTCCTCTTCAGGAAACTCGACTATGGGACCCACCCCATGCTCCTCAGATGTATGACTTGTAAAATCATCTAAAAAAGGGGTGTATACGTGGGATGAGCTCACTAGCTCAGTAAGGGGTAAGATGGACCACACAGCAGTCCACACATCACAACACATCATATGCACTACATGCTATGCTATACATTTTAAATCACATTCACCTAAGCAACATTACTAAGTCCTTGGTTTTAGTGCTACTACAACCACAGTGTGCGTATACTCCGGGTACGAGCCACGAACTCCCTCCCGCGATACTCCCATAGGGCTGTCGGAGAAGGCCCACCGTGAGTACTTAGAAAAGTAAAGACAATGCCATCCACCGGCTCTCAACAGAAATGTAAATGACTAAAAATAAAGGTGCTGACTCCAGTAATTTAAAAGCAGTATGATTGGCCCTCTTGAATGTACCACTGGGGTTGCCAGCTGTCCTACATGACCCACCGGGCGTTATGTCTAACCGCCACAGTGACCCGACGATCGCGACCACTGCTTCCCCCCAAATGATAACCCAACACCTTAACCCCTATTGGGAAGGGTCGTAGCACGAGATGGTGAGAATCCTAATACCGCATGCTCCTATATGACAATAGTACGATTGCATAGTGCCTCCGTGTCCCATTCCACGGGCCACCAATGCACTCGTCTCCAAGCTGACTATGGCATCTAGTCTATCAATGCAACATGCACAATGATGTCCACATCCAACATATAAACATCTCATTCAATTGGCATTTGGAAAGTAAACATAGCACATATGCACATCAATGTGTGGAATGAATAGTCTACATAGCATATTTATGATGGCATGACTAGACTAGATATAATTAAATGAATGTCAAACAATACCTTGAAACAAGGCCAAACGTCCTCTCCCCACTTACCTGTAGCGTACAAGGATTCCCGTTCGGTACGGGTGAGATCCAGTGCGAATCGGGTAGGATTTGGTGAACCTAACAAAATTGAGCGGGATTAGTACTTCACCATTTTAGGATCAAAATTAACGAGATCCGATAACAAAATCATGTTTAGAACGTCAAAAGAAGGTCACACATCCGATTTGGGTCCAATCGGACATTAGAATCACCTTCGGGGCCACACGGGTGGGTCAGACAGATGGGTAGTCTGGCCCACCGGTCCTACCCATCGGTTGGGACCGACGAGTAGGGGCCCACCTGTTCCACCCACCGGTTGGGCCAGGGGCCCCTGCTAGGACCGGCGGGTAGGATGGCCCGCCGGTTGGGCCCACCGGTTGTGCCCGAAGGCCCCCCTGCCTTCTCAGGTGGGTGCCCACAGGCGGGTAGGGGCCCACCGGTTGCACCCATCGGTCTTGGCGGGAAACACCCTGTTTCTTTTCCATTTTCTCCATTCTTTGGGGAATCAAATGGGGCTTTTCCCCACCCATTCTTCACACCTTCAAGGTCCTATAGGATGGTTCTAACCTAGATCTAGGTTAGATTCAAGTGATGGGACACCATCTTACCTTCTTTGTTCAAGAACGACTTCAAACCCTCCAAATCACCTCAAACTCACAATGCTTCTTCCACCTTGTCAATATCTCTCCAAATCCTTCAAGATCAACACATAAATCATCTATTAAACCTTAGATTCATCATTTCAAAGGGGATTTACAAGATCTCAAGAAACCATACTCGAATCAAGGGTTTAAAGCTTGGATATGGTGAATGTTCACAAAACACCAACTTTGCTTACCTCTAACTGTAGATCTAGAGTTGAAGATCACTCTCCCGGCGCCGGAATGGGAAGATCGAGCTTCGGCGCCGCTGAAATCCCTCTTTTCTTCCTCTTCCTTCTCTTCCCTTTCTTTTCTCTCTCCTCTTTACTATCCTCACCAACGTACGGGTGACATAAATGGAAAGAAAAGAAAAGAAAGAAAAAAAAACATAAAGCTATATATATAATTCCTAATTAAGTGAATAGTGCACATGGATGGGTCACTCAGGTGGGTGGGTGCACCCACCTGTCTGCCCACCTGAGAGCCAAAACTTGGGATTTTGACCGAGTTCGGGCCTCGGCACGAACCCCACCCCTGACATACGGTGTAGCATACGTATATACCTTAAAATACGGCTATAATACCTGCTTTATCCGTACATGGCCTTATGGTAGGTGCATGTACACGGCTTGGGCACTCCCGTCTCTTCTGGCACTGGCTCGGACTTGTCGGGCCAGCCGGTGTTTAAGGTCACCCGTGCCATCATAGCCCATAAGGAACCCGCTCTAACTTCCTGTAGCTCGGTTCCTACATGGTTAAACCGGTTCAACCGCGAAATCAGACCGGCTTTAAAAAGTAGGGTATTACATTACCCCCCCTTCTAAAAAATTTCTTCCTCGAAATTGCGTACCTGGTTGATAAAAAAGATGAGGGTACTTGGCTCGCATTTCATCTTCTACCTCCCAAGATGCTTCTTTAAGTGAGTGACCAGCCCATCACACCTTTACATAGGAAATGGAGCGGTTGCGAAGGGTTTTCACCTTTCGGTCCAAAATTTCAGCTGGCTATTCTGTATAGGTCATATCAGCTTCTAGGTACTCTGGTTCCATGGGTAGTACATGAGATGGATCATGCACGTATCTCTTCAGCATGGATACATGGAATACATTGTGAACATCCCCAAGTGAAGGTGGCAGAGCAAGCATGTAGGCTACTGAGCCAACCCGGGATAAGATCTCAAATGGTCCAATGTATCTTGGGCTCAACTTCCCCTTTCTGTGAAACCTTTGCAACCCTTTAGTAGGAGAGATCTTGAGAAATACCTTTTCTCCTGGCTGAAATTCAATACCTTTTCTGCGGGTGTCCGCATAGCTCTTTTGACGGGACTGAGCTGCTTTAATCCGTTCTCTAATAACGTCGACTTTGTCACAAGTCATTTGGATCATCTCAGGTCCTAAAATTCGATGTTCGCCTACCTCATCCCAATACAAAGGAGTCCTGCACTTTCTGCCATATAACGCCTCATACGGAGCCATTCCAATTGTAGCTTGGTAACTGTTGTTATATGCAAACTCCATAAGAGGTATATATTCTTCCCAACTGCCACTCATCTCCATTACATATGCCTTGAGCATGTCTTCTAATATCTGTATGGTTCGCTCCGACTGACCATCCGTCTGTGGGTGAAAAGCAGTACTCAAATTCAGCTGTGATCCCAAGGCACGCTGTAAGCTTTTCCAAAATCTGGAAGTGAACCTTGGGTCCCTATCTGAAACAATGCTCACTGGCACTCCATGTAAACGCACTATGTTGTCCATGTAAAGTTGTGCTAGTTTGTTCATGGAGAACTTGGTCTTGATAGGAATAAAATGAGCAGTCTTGGTAAGCCGATCCACGATCACCCATATCGCGTCCATTCCCTTAGGTGTATTTGGTAGTCCAGTGACGAAGTCCATAGTAATCCTTTCCCACTTCCATTCTGGTACTGGGAGTGGCTGAAGAGTACCATAAGGTCGATGCCTTTCAGCTTTTACTTTCTGGCAGGTAAGAGAAGTCGCCACATACAAAGCTATGGTGACTTTCATGTTTGGCCACCAGTACCTTTGTTTGAGGTCTTTGTACATCTTGGTACTTCCTGGTTGGAGTGAGTAATCGGAGCTGTGTGCTTCTCTCACTATCTTGTCTTGTATATCCAAATCATCGGGTACACACAATCTGTCTCGAAACATCAATGCCCCATCACTGGCTAAAGTAAAATCGGGGTCGTTCATTGTTTGGTCTTGAACCTTAACTCTGATCCGTTGAAATTCAGGATCCAAAGGTTGCTTCATTATCACCTCTTGCCTAATTTTCGGACACACCTGTAGAGCCGTTAAGGACACAGTCAACCATTTAAGGTTTTCTGGTTGAGGTTCAAGCTCTAAGGTTGCCCCTTCATATAAGAGGGTTTCGTCCATTAGCATCGCCTCTTGCACGAGTGGTGGACTGACTGCTAAGTATGAGAGCGACACAGTCTGTGTCTTCCGACTCAATGCATCTGCCACTACATTAGCCTTGCCGGGATGATACTGAATGTCGCAGTCATAATCCTTCATGAGTTCAAGCCATCTCCTCTGTCTCATGTTCAAATCCTTCTGGGTGAAGAAGTACTTCAGGCTTTTGTGATCACTGTATATCTCGCACTTCTCCCCATACAAATAATATCGCCATATCTTAAGGGCAAAAATGACTGCAGCTAGTTCCAAGTCATGAGTGGGGTAATTCTTCTCATACTCCTTTAGTTGTCGGGATGCATACGCTATTACCTTATCGCGTTGCATGAGAACACAACCCAAACCAACTTTGGAAGCATCGGTATAAACTGTCATTCCACCTGTGCCTTCAGGAATAGTCAGCACAGGGGCAGTCACCAACCTGTCTTTCAATTCCTGGAAGCTCTTCTCACATTCCTCTACCCAGTCGAATTTCACACCCTTTTTAGTCAACTTGGTCATTGGCGCTGAGATCCGAGCAAAATTCTCAATGAAGCACCGGTAGTATCCAGCTAAACCCAAGAAGCTTCTAATTTCGATAACGTTCTTGGGGTTTTCCCATTCCACTACTGCTTTCACCTTAGCAGGATCTACTTCAATTCCGGCTTTAGACACTACGTGCCCCAGGAATCCAACTTGTTCAAGCCAGAATTCACACTTACTGTACTTGGCAAACAACTGTTGATCCCTCAACCTCTGTAACACCATTCTCAAGTGTTGAGTGTGCTCCTCTTCGGTCTTGGAGTAGATCAAGATATCGTCAATAAAAACAATTACCCATTTGTCGAGCACATCCTGAAATACTCGATTCATTAGATCCATAAATGCTGCCGGTGCATTGGTTAACCCGAAGGACAACACTAGGAACTCATAGTGACCGTATCGAGTCCTAAATGCTGTTTTGGGTATATCACTACTCTTTATCTTGAGCTGATAATAGCCGGACCGAAGGTCTATCTTTGAAAATACCCTGGCTCCCTGCAACTGATCAAATAAATCATCAATGCGTGGCAATGGATACCGGTTCTTAATGGTTAGCTTATTCAACTCCCGATAATCTATGCACATACGCAAACTACCATCCTTCTTCTTGACAAACAACACTGGGGCACCCCAAGGTGAAACACTTGGGCGAATAAACCCCTTTTCTAATAATTCCTGCAACTGCATCTGCAACTCCTTCAATTCAGCTGGTGCCATCCTGTATGGAGCCTTAGATACCGGAGCTGCTCCAGGAGTCAAGTCTATGGCAAACTCTAGCTCTCTATCAGGTGGTAAATGCATCAGATCATCTGGGAAAACATCGAGAAACTCTTTAACCATCTTTACCTCTTCTAGAGGTGTAATCCTTGCATCAACATCAAGCACCGATGCCAAGTAACCATGACATCCACTTTCTAGCAATTTTACCGCTTGAAGAGCAGAGACAAGGACCTTCTTCACTCTTTTCATGGGATCTGCTCGGTATACCAATTCTTTCCCTTCGTCATCTGTCACCCTTATCAGCTTTTCAGCACAGATCACATTAGCTCGATGAGCCGACAACCAATCCATACCCAATATAACATCAAAATTCTGCATATTAAACTTAATGAGTTGTGCATCAAGATTCTTCCCACTAATTTCCACTGGGCACAGCCCATACACTTCCTTCAACTGTGCAACTTTAACAGTAGGCATACTAACAATCTTTCCATGGTCTAGGATCCTGGGTGACATCCCAAGTTTCCCTACAAATCTCTTAGATGCGAATGAATGAGTAGCTCCTGAATCGAATAAAACATAGGCTGGTATGCCTGATATGGGTAGGATACCTAGTATAACAATGCATATAATTTCAGTAGGTCATCAACATTAATCATAATGAATTGCTTAATTTAAAATGTACCTACTACTACTTCTGTACTAGCCTCAGCTTCCTCGGCTGATAGAGCATACATCCTTCCCTGCGGTTGATTTCCTCGAGGTAAGGGAGGTCGGTACGCAGAGGGCTGACTGGAGGGCAAGGCTGGTCTGGCCCGACAGTCTTTCGCATAATGCCCATATGAATGGCAGTTGAAGCAACGAATCTGAGATGTCGGAACTGGAGCGGGGCCCCTCTGCACTTGACCCGTTGCAGATGGAGGTCGAGGTGGCCTTGGAGATGTAGGTGCCACACTAGTGTTCGGGCGAAAAGAGGTGGAACCCAAACCACCAACTGGCCTAGGAGGGTAGCCAGATGGCCTATAGGGCTGCCTATACATAGGCCCAGAACTGTATGATCCGCGGTATGCCTTGGAGGAATTTCCCATATCTGGGAATGGATTTGTTCTCTTCCACAGTCCAGGGGTGAGGGACTGTTCACCCTTTTGCTTATCTTCCATGGTCTTGGCCTTCTGCACAATCTGGCCATATTCGGTCAAATCCAAGACCTCAAGTACAGACCCAATAGATGCCTTTAGGCCTTTTAGGAACCTTGCTGCCTTCTCTTCAGCTGTCCTCATATGCCTTGGGGTAAAATGGAACAAACTCTCGAATTGTTGTTGGTACTCAAGGACAGTCTTACCTCCTTGAGTTAAGGCCATGAACTCAGTCTCCTTTCGGTCTCTGAAACTACGCGAATAATGGTTGTCCAAGAACAACTCCTTGAAATGCTCCCAAGTGGGTTCTGGATGAGCAGCCAACAATATAGGCTTGGAGGCTTGCCACCAAGAATTTGCCTCTTTCTTGAGTTGCAAACCAGCACAAATGAGTTTCTGTGCATCCGTGCACTCAAGCACCTCAAATATCTTCTCTAATTCTTGGATCCACTGATCCGGTTCCAGAGGATCACTCCCCACCTTAGAGAATATAGGTGGTAAGTTCCTCTTGAATGACTCCACTACCCTTGACGTATTACTCGCCGCCGGGAAGTTAGGAGCATAGGCAGGATAGTAGGAGTATGGAGGAGGCATCCCATATTGAGGAACATCGAATGGTGGGATTGGAGGTGTACCTCCCACTTGTGGTCCTGTTCCCGACCCTACAGGCGGGTCCTGTGGAGTGAGTACCCGGGGAGGTTGACCCGGTTGAGAAAAGTCCAACTGTTGCTGGATAGCAGTCATAAATGCTTGCTGTTGCTGAAGCATTTGTTGTTGAAAAGCTTGTTGGGACTGCTGAATTATAGTAGCAACATCTCCCAGTGTAATGACCGGTGGAGGGTCCGGGAGTGCAGTCATAGGTGGGTCCCCATGTGCCCCACCCTGACCAAGGGTCTCTGGAGGTAGTGGAGGTGAGGTATGCCCCGCAGAGCGGGACCTCCTAGGATTTTGTGGTCGACCGACCGGACGAGGACCCTCGAGGTACCTCGGGCATTACTACCGGATCTAGTACGTACTATCGTATCCCTGTAACTGGAACATATCACACACCATTTTGGCTAAACACCGTATAATTGATTTCGGCACACAATCATATGCCATTACATGAGGTGTTGTAGTGTATGATAGCCTGTAAATAATTGCAGCTTAATTCCAAGATACAAGGCAAAGGCCCCAACAGGTATGTCAATGGTCCCACTTGACCATAGCGCATTAATCATAGGAATAATATCAATAGTGAAAATCAATGAAATCATGCTAGGAGGAGAGAAGGGAAAAGAAAAGAGAAAGAAAAAAAAATTCTTTTTTTCAAAATTTCCAAATTTTCACAACCGGTGGGCTGCACCGGCGGGTAGGGGCCCGTCGGTAATACCCGCCGATCCTAGTGCCTCACACCGGCGGGTAGGGGCCCGCCGGTTATACCCACCGGTCTTGCCCGTGTAAAAACACGAACAGGGCCCTACAGACCCTGTTCTATCTTGTCTCTTTCCCCATCTCCTTTCTCTTTCTCCCTTTCTTCCTTGGGCGATCTTGGAGGTCTCTTTGGCACTTCTACTCGTGAGTCTACTCATTCACTCGGCGCTTTAGAGAAGAGTCAACTCACCCTCATTCAAGTAAGTTCCTCCTTCTTTTCTCAGAATTTCTATTTGGGGTAGAATGCATGTGTAGGCTTCACTTTAGGTAGTCTTTCCATATTTTTCTCCATAGAATAGTATTTCCATGTGATTATGATGCTTCTACTGTGGTCATTTGTAGTTTATAGGAATTTTATCTCTTCATTTGGAGAAAACCCCAATTCGTGCCCTAGGTTTCCAAATTTGGGGATTTCTTCAATTCTCACTCTTTTTCCTCCAATTGATGACTCCTTTGTGATGCATTCCATTTGATTTATCCTAGATATGCTTTAGATTTCATGAATCATCCATTGTGCTTGGAATCCCCATGTATTCCCATGAAAATCCCTCTTTTTTTTTGTATTGGTTTCCTTGATTTTCATCCCATACTTGTATTCATGGAACTCCATAGTCTATTTGAGTATGTTCTTGCACTTTCATGATCCCGCTACTATGGCATTTCGTTCTAGACCTAGGGTTTCAAGCTTTTACTTCATTGTGAATGAGTTGGTGCATTGAAATCGAATCCTCTCATGTTAATATGCTCTTTGCCATCATTTTACTGTTTTGGCATGTTTCTCCTTTGTCGCTTACCATGCATCATGTCCATAGGTTCCCTATCATTCCTAGCTTGTCGCCGTTTCCATTTTGCGAGTATTCGGGTTTTGGGTTTCCCCTTTCTAATTTTATCATTTTCCATTACTTACTAACCCCACTTTCTTTCCTTATTGCCAGGATGTCATCTCGCACCGGCAAAGGACCATCTTCCTCTGGCGCTCGACATAAGACTACCGCTTCTAAGAGGAAGAGTGCAGAGACCAGCTCTTCAGCCCCTTGCACAGGGAGACCCGCACCTGCCCAGTCTGACCCTTCAGACTATGATGAGGAGCACTTCCTTAGTGCAGAGGCAGCAGCCAACTGGCCCAACTTCCTGAAGGGGTCAGTGATGATGGAGAAGACCGTGGTAGTCGAGGACTTCCACAAGGCTCGGCTTCAGGAGAGGTTCTCAGCATTGGGCTGGGACTCTATTCTTCATGTAGACCGACCATGCTATGAGCAACTAGTCCGTCGGTTCTACTGCAACCTGGAGGTGTTGTATCCGTACGGGGAGTTCACCATTAGCAGCTTGGTGAAGAGGGTGAACATCCAGTTGACGGTGGGCACCTTGGCCAGCATCCTGGGTATATCAGCGGCTGGACACCGATACTACAGTCCTCCCAAGAGTAAGCCTCTGGGGCCGTTCATGAGCCTGGCGACGCCGAACTTCATCTACGAGACTATCTACGATAGCAGCACCCGTCCGGAGTCCGAGACGTCTTTCTACCCTGAGGTTCGCTTATTTGCTCGGTTGGTCCAGTTCAACCTGCTCCCCAGAGGAGGTCATCAGAACCAAGTGGGTTTCATGGCGGCTTTCATTGCGTTCTGCATTTACATGGCTGCAGAGGGAGGTGTCGAGCACTTGTGCCTCCCCTACATCATTCTCAGGACGATGGAGCACCACACTTCCCACCCTGAGGATGGAGGATTCCCCTATGGCAGGATCCTCACTAGGATCTTCGAGTTCTTCGAGGTGGACTTGAGGGGCGAGGAGGGGAAGACTCCGGCTGATAGGTTTGACCGAAGTAACCTCCTGAGGATGGGTCTCCATACTCTCATGGATACACCCCCGAGATCAGGAGCTCAGAGAGGTAGGGGTAGGAGGGCTGCCCCTGTGGAGGATGTCTACATGGAGGAGGAGTCCAGCGAGGAGGATGAGGACTACGTTCCTCAGGACAAGGAGGAGGATCTCATGGGTGGTGGCATCCCTGAGGAGGCGCCTCAGGAGTCGAGAGGTCCTGGCCCTAGTTCTTCCAGAGCTGCAGCCTCACCACCTGGGAGTGGTGCCTACGACTTCAAGGGTATGGTGTCCTCCATGCGGGCCTTGCAAGATGGCCAGGTTCAGCTACTGAGACGGCTGGACGAGAGTGCCTCCAGGGAAGAACGCATCCTGGAGAGGTAGGCTACCTTGGAGGATTCCTTCCTCCGGCTGGGTCAGGACTTAGACACCACGGCCAACGCTATCTCAGCAGATTTTGGCCGGCTTCGGAGGGAGGTACGGCTGGTGAACACGAGGTTCGATTATTACGATCACCACCTCAATGTCAACTCCAGGCCTCCAACGAACGTGGTGATCATCGATGATGATGACGACGACCAGTGAGGGCTTGGCTCGCCCACACCAGCTGTTTACCTGTTTTCCCTTTTTGTAAACTTTGTTGTATATTTCATTTCTTATCATTCCTTGTATTTGTACTGTAACTGGATTCATTTATGGAATGATATACTTTTGGATAGTGGATTTTGTGGTGAATTCAGATGTGGAATACTTGTGTAGTTTATTTGTGTATTTGCTACTTTTGATCATTGTTATTTCATATTATCTGTTGTTTATCAGGTATTTCTGTAAAAATTTTGGAAATCCCATTTTACGCCGATATGCTGCCAAAATTTTGTCGAAATAGTACTCTATAGGTTATATCACCAACTTAATCCCCTTTTATCTATACTCACGCATGCCATGAATGCAACATATAATGCAACCCTTTTTAATACTTCATTCTTTGGCTTTTACTCTTTAAAGCTTTTATATTAACCCAACCCCATTTCCCAATTATAGAGTCTACGGGATTCTAATGGTATGCTGTGAGTGGAGCAGAGCATCACGCTCTGATACCACTGTTTGTCACACCCCGTTCACGCTGAAGCGGGCCAGTGACCGAGTTAACACCGGTTAACCCAAACCTGCCAGGATCATCAGATACTGTATTCCACCACAGCATACACACAACTAATATAAACTCATCAGATCAGCGGAAGACTAAGTTTACCTGTGAATAATCCCATAATACTTGATACCTGGATAGTGATACAATAATTATATACATTTGGGCCCGAAGGCATGATATATACACAAAAAGAATAAAATTAAAATATCAAGTACATAAGGAAATCCACCAAAACAATCAGAGTACACAGCTCGGCTCGGTATCAAGGCTGGAGCTCAGCTCGGCATCAAGGGTCGTGCCCAACTCGACATCACATAGAAGAGCTCAGCTCGGCCTCAGAACTGTTGTCCCGCAACACAGCTCTCGCACGAGCAGTCAACGCCGTACTCTAACTCCCCAGGGGTCCACCAGTCCTCTTCAGGAAACTCGACTGTGGGACCCACCCCGTGCTCCTCAGATGTATGACCTGCAAAATCATCTAAAAAGGGGCGTATACGTGGGATGAGCTCACTAGCTCAGTAAGTAGAAAGATGGACCACACAGTAGCCCACACATCACAACACATCATATGCACTACATGCCATGCTATACATTTTAAATCACATCCACCTAAGCAACATTACTAAGTCCTCGGTTTTAGTGCTACTACAACCACAGTGCGCGTATACTCCGGGTACGAGCCGCGAACTCCCTCCCGCGATACGCCCATAGGGCTGTCGGAGAAGGCCCACCGTGAGTACTCAAAAAAGTAAAGACAATGCCGTCCACCGGCTCTCAACAGAAATGTAAATGACTGAAAATAAAGGTGCTGACTCCAGTAATTTAAAAGCAGTACGATTGGCCCTCTTGAATGTACCACCGGGGTTGCCGACTGTCCTACATGACCCGTCGGGCGTTATGTCTAACCGCCACAGTGACCCGACGACCGCGACCACTGCTTCCCCCCAAATGATAACCCAACACCTTAACCCCTGTTGGGAAGGGTCGTAGCACGGGATGGTGAAAATCCTAATACTGCATGCTCCTATATGACAATAGTACGATTGCATAGTGCCTCCGTGTCCCATTCCACGGGCCACCAATGCACTCGTTTCCAAGCCGACTACGGCATCTAGTCTATCAATGCAACATCCACAATGATGCCCACATTCAACATGTAAACATCTAATTCAATTGGCATTTGGAAAGTAAACATAGCACATATGCACATCAATGTGTGGAATGACTAATCTACATAGCATATTCATGATGGCATGACTAGATTAGATATAATTAAATGAATGCCAAACAATGCCTTGAAACAAGGCCAAACGTCCTCTCCCCACTTACTTGTAGCGTACAAGGATTCCCGTTCGGTACGGGTGAGATCCGGTGCGAATCGGGTAAGATTTGGTGAACCTAACATAATTGAGCGGGGTTAGTACTTCACCATTTTAGGATCAAAATTAATGAAATCCGATGACAAAATCGTGTTTAGAACGTCAAAAGAAGGTCACACGTCCGATTTGGGTCCAATCGGACATAAGGATCACCCTCGGGGCCACACGGGTGGGTCAGACAGGTGGCTGTCTGGCCCACCGGTCCTACCCACCGGTTGGGACCAGCGGGTAGGGGCCCGCCAGTATGGCCCATCGGTTCCACCCGCCGGTTGGGCCAGGGGCCCCTGCTAGGACCGGCGGGTAGCATGGCCCGCTGGTTGTGCCCGATGGCCCCCCCTGCCTTCTTAGGTGGGTGCCCACAGGCGGGTAGGGGCCCACCGGTCTTGGCAGGAAACACCCTGTTTCTTTCCCATTTTCTCCATTCTTTAGGGAATCAAATAAGGGTTTTTCCCCACCCATTCTTCACACCTTCAAGGTCCTATAGGATGGTTCTAACCTAGATCTAGGTTAGATTCAAGTGATGGGAAACCATCTTACCTTCTTTGCTCAAGAACGACTTCAAACCCTCCAAATCACTTCAAACCCACCATGCTTCTTCCACCTTGTCAATATCTCTTTAAATCCTTCAAGATCAACACATAAATCATCTATTAAACCTTAGATTCATCATTTCAAAGGGGATTTACAAGATCTCAAGAAACCATACTCGAATCAAGGGTTTAAAGCTTGGGTATGGTGAATGTTCACAAAACTCAACTTTGCTTACCTCTAACTGTAGATCTAGAGTTGAAGATCACTCTCCCGGCGCCGGAATGGGAAGATCGAGCTTCGGCGCCGCTGAAATCCTTCCCTTCTTCCTCTTCCTTCTCTTCCCTTCTTCTTCCCTTTCTTTTCTCTCTCCTCTTTACTATTCTCACCAACGTATGGGTGACATAAATGGAAAGAAAGAAAAACATAAAGCTATATATATAATTCCTAATTTAGTGAATAGTGCACATGGATGGGTCACTCAGGTGGGTGGGTGCACCCACCTGTCCGCCCACCTGAGAGCCAAAACTTGGGATTTTGATCGAGTTCGGGCCTCGGCACTAACCCCACCCCTGGCATACGGTGTAGCATACGTATATATCTTAAAATACGCCTATAATACCTACTTTATCCGTACATGGCCTTATGGTAGGTGCATGTACACGGCTTGGGCACTCCCGTCTCTTCTGGCACTGGCTCGGACTTGTCGGGCCAATCGGTGTTTAAAGTCACCCGTGCCATCATAGCCCATAAAGAACCCGCTCTAACTTCCTCTGGCTCGGTTCCTGCATGGTTAAACCGGTTCAACCGCGAAATCAGACCGGGTTTAAAAAGTAGGGTATTACAATACCCACCTGAGATATACCCACCCGAGATATACCCACCTGAGAGGTACCCACCTGTGGAACCCACCTATGACTAAAAGATATTTTAGGGGCCCAGGTATAAGAAGGGGAGATATTTATTACTTTCACCCACATTAATGATTGTTGGTCGATGGGAGAAAGTAAAGAAGAGAGAGAGAAAGAAGAAGAGAAAAGGAAGAAGAAGAAGAAAGAAGAAGGGAATCGACCATAGAGTTTCACCAAAGCTAGATCTTGGCATTTTGAGCCCGGATTAATGATCAGCTCACCAGGAACTTCGATTTAAGGTAGGTATTGAACATATTCCAAGGATTCTTAGGAAAACCCTCTTCTTAAACCCTTTTTTGATTTTTGGGAAAGAACCCACTTGAGTCTTGCTAATCCTAGTTGAGTAATCGAATCTAAGGTCAAATAGAGGTGTGTACAATTATTTTGAAGGATTTGGAAGGGGTGTTGGTGAAGATCTAGAGTTTTTGAGAGTTCTTGAGCTAAAGGAGTGAGATTGGGGTTTCATTGGTGTTCTTGAGAAAATAGGTAAGAATTCCCCTTTTTCTTTTGATTTGATCTTAGATCTAGGTTGTAGATGTATGAGTGGACCTTAGATGAGTGATTGGCATCGCTGGATTGACCCCAAACGAGTTCCCCAAGCCAGAGAGAAGATGGGAAGATGATGGCAAAGTTTCATTTTATGACTAGGGGGTGTAACACCGGTCGGTCCCAGACCCACCTGTATTGGGTCTCTGACCCACCTGAGTGCCCAGAGCTCAGTCTTGAGCCTCTGGCATGACTGGCGGGTTCCCAGACTTGCCTGTCTTTGACTCATACCCACCTGCTATGCCAGAATACCCAGAATGGGACCAAATTTGATGGGCGACCACCATTGATGATTCTAAACCCGATTTTAGTGTTTAATATGGTGATTCTACCCCCAAAATAGTGAAATGATCACTCATTACATTTATAATAGGTTTCACTCATTATACGTGTACCCACACATCAGATCTCCTACGTACCGGGTGCAAGCACCGCGTACTTATACAAGTAAGTGGGGAGTGGAATTTGATTTAATTTCAGAGTGTTTATGCATCACTTAACATGTGTTAGTCTGGCCATATCATCATGTCACTTGTGTGTAGACTAAACATCACGTATGCCATATCACGCATTATATGTGCATTTACATGATATGCTATGCTTTGTTTATGTTTGAATATTCATTTCGTTTTGATGTATGTGATGGAGGATTCTCATTTGCACATGATGTATATGCTAGATTAGATGTCGTAGTCGGCTTGGAAATGAGTGCATGGTGGCTCGTGGAATGGGACGTAGTGCGATCGTGTAATCGTACTATGCTCATATAGAGGCATGCGGCTAGGGTTTGATATACCCCTTTATGCTATGACCCTTCCCAATAGGATTTTACGTGTTGGGTTACCGTTGGGGGGAAGCATCGGGTTGCGATTGTCGAACTCTTGCAGTGGTTAGAAATACACATGGTTAATCACTAGGATAGTCGATAACCCCAGTGGTATATTTAGAGGGCCAATCGTATTGCTTTTTATTTTGGGTGGAGTCACCCATTTACTTTCTGTCATTTAAATTTTTTGGGAGTCGGCTTGCATTTAAATTCTGGTACCAACGGTGGGCCTTCTCTGACAACCCTATGGGCATATCATGGGATGGGGTTCGTAGCTCATACCCGGGGCATACGCACACTGTGGTTGTGAGTAGCACATAGCCTATAACCTAGTAATGTTGTTTAGGTGATAGGATTAAAATGAATTGCATACATATAGGTGCATTTGTATTGCGACTGCTTGTGTGGTTTTCCTTTCCACTTACTGGGCTAGTGAGCTCATCCCACTTGCACAACTTTTTTTAGGTGATTTTGCAGGTTACCCACCTAAAGATCAGGAGCCGGGTCCCACTATGGAGTTTCCCTCTAAGGACTAGTGGGTCCTTGATATGGTCGAGCACGGTACTGATTGCACGTGTGAGGATTGTGTTGAATGGCAGTAGTGACTCCAGAGAGACTCTTTTTTATTCTTTTGAAGTACACCCTTTTGATGACTTGATGCTTAAATTATTATATTTTATGTATATATCATGCCTTCGGGCCCAAATGTTCTATAACTTTTATAACTCAATTTGGGCATCAAGTATTTGGGGAATAATTACAGATATTATTATGAACAAGTCTTCTGCTGAAAATACAAGTCTGATCTTAGTTTAGTAGATGTAAGCTATATAGAAGTTACTGCATTGTTGATCTTGGCAGGTTTGTGAGTTAACTAGAGTTAACTCGGTCACTGGCTCGGTTCTGTGAGAGGGGGGTGTGACACCGTCAATGTTACACCCAACATCACATCCACATTCATATTATACATCCACAACTCATCATATCTCTCATTCGGTAGCACATGTTTCCAAAAATCAGATTTCATACACTTCATCCAACACACATGCATTACCCTAGTAAATTCAACAAGAAGAAGAGTAAATTCCAAGCAAGTACCTTAAAGCATAATAGAATATATAAATACACAACAAAATACAGAAAAGCACCAAAAACACAACAAAACACAGAAGACCCCTCACCTAGCCAATCCAAACCAGTTTCCACTTTTCCAGATGTTGAACTTGTTCCCTCAGAGTTAACTAGAACTCCTAAAATCAAAGTTATATATATATATATATATATATTTATTAAAATAAACTTTGAGTTAATTTACATAATAATTGAGTTACTTTATATTCCCCTATAAGTCCTACATATCCCTTCTCAGACCCACACTTTGCTATCAAAGTCTAAGGGAAAAATGGTCTCTGGAAGCCTAACCGGTTGGAGACCCTAGCTCGACCGGCCGGCCTGCTGGATGTCTCCCACTGATTGTGCCTTTTCTACAGAATTCCAATTCTGCTCAATTCTTTTTGCAGGTTTCTAATCTGTTCAGCCATTACACCTCTATTTCTGTATCATATCTTCATATCAATGAATAAAAACTTCAATCTTCATCACTCAATATATCCAACATTAATCTATTTTAATTAGTTATGTTTAATTACCCATTTCGAGGGAAATTCCATAATCAACTTCATAAACCTCAAAATTTCCATTCATAAGTATGAATTAACATCAATTACCCTGATCCAAGTCCAATCTAAGGTTGCATGCATGTACATCATCACATACTTTACTTTGCATGTAAGAAATTGAACTTAAATTATCATGCATGAACTCTTACAACCTTAGGACAGAATTTAAGGTAGAATTCCCCTAAATCCACATGCCTTAGTTCTGTTTTTCAAAATCTGAGTGAGAATTCTCACTCTCAAGTCCCAATCGGCCGTGGTAAGTGTGATCCCTACACATCTTCAAAATCAGTTCTTCAATTTTAGAAATCAAACTTCATAAAAGGAGAATTCTGCTGAAATTTTTCCAGAATTCCTTCCTTACAACAGAATTCAGTCCTACCCGTCTCTATTTCCAAACTCTTTCTTACTACAAGTTCCTATAAGGAAGAAGTACCTACCTCTTTACTGGATTTCTACAGCAGCATTCCAATAAGTAATCCTTCTCCAATCTTCTTCTCTTCTCTTCTCTTCTTGTCTTCTTTTCTTCTTATTCTTCTTTCTTCTTTCTTCTTTTTCCTCTCCTTCCTATCTTTTCCCATTTTTTTTCTTGTTTACAGAAAATGAGAGCAGAGAAATAAGTCTCCGTCCAATTTAAAGGCTAACAGACTAGGGTCTGTTTGGCTGGGCAGGTTTTTCATAGAAACTTATTTTCTCCCTAACTATTTAAAATTAATAACTTAGAATAGGAAATGTGTATTGATATAAAACCACTTGCATAATCACCCCCAAACATTCCTCTATCTATGGTAAAAAGCAGGTGAAAACCCCCTTTCAATTGGTGGGGCCCACAAAAGAAAAACTCAATTTCTGGCCATTCCGTCCCCAGGATAGGCAGGCCGATTGAATTGGATCTCTCCAGCTGGTTGTGCCTTCTCCAGCCTATTGCTGTCCATCTTCTACCCAAATTTACCCACCTTATGTGAGACCCTTTCATCATTATGGGCACTCCCAAGCCCCCTTCAAGACCTTCATTTGGATCCTAAATTCAATCTCTCACCTACTCCATTAATTTATTATTTCTTTCCACCAAATGCACTTTTTCATAAAATCCCATCTCTAGGACTGGGGTTATGAAATCAAGGTGTTACAGTTTCCCCCCTCCTTACAAAAATTTTGTCCTCGAAATTTGTGAGGTAACCAGTCTCTAAATACAATTGATCTTTTTTACCACATTTTCATTTTTTATCCAACCTTGCGACCATTTGCGGATAGTATATTAATGGGTTAATAATCCCAATCAAATGCCTGTATGATCATATTAAGATCAAATCACCTTCATTAAATTTATAAATAGTTATCATCCATCTCATAGCTTCCTTTGTCTTCCTTGGTCATCATTATAATTTTCTTCTTTCTTTAGATCATTTCATCAAAATGATAATCTTGTATTTTTTTCACAATTTTTTTTTCTCAGTTCCAAAGGCCCAGTGACCTCAATGAATGGATGATTTACTTCTTCTATCATTTATGATCTTTGTATTTGTATATGCTTATAAGTTGACCCATTAAATTCTTGTCCATCAATACTTTTAAGGAACTTACCACTATTTATTTGTATCATCCTTCTTCAATTCCTTCATAAGAAATATTTTAGATTTATTTCTGATTATTTTTCCAATTTCCACATTAGGTGATATGCTTCCAAACTTATGAAATTTCTTCACAAAATTGAGGTTTTCTCTCTCTAAAGTACTCTAATATTCCAATACAGCTTATGGCCACAATTAACTTCGAATGCCATACACATGTCAGCTCTTGTATATTCATGGACCTATTCTTGTATGAATCTAACTCTACTCATTTATATGGTCACTCTAGTCATATTCTTCATTTTATTTCCTCTTAAAGGTTCCAAAGTGTCATATATCTTAAATGCCTCTCTTAACTAACTTCAATGCATCAAGTTCGATTAAATCTGATTTGAGTGGTCTAAGTTGAGTAGTCTAAGTCTTCACATTTAGTCTTGAAACATTCCTCTAATTAGGTTCTTCATCATACTCACATATATCCTCTTTCTTGATTCACAAAACCTTGACTTGTAAGAGCCTATTCTAAGCATTAAACACCCCTTTAAACCTCATATCACAAGTCCTGAAAAATTGGAGTTTATCACACCATTTTAGCCAAACTGGCATGAGAAATTTCCCGACCGGTCTGCTGGTTTAACAGGTTTCTACTGAACCTGAGAGCATTTTAAACACTCTTAAAACTCTTTTCACCTTCTACACTGACCGGTCTGCCTCTAAACTTTAGTCTAAGCTACATCCCATTGATTTCTTCCAGTTCTTGGGCATCAGATTGCTTCAGGTATGTTACTTCTTCTCTATTCTACTGATTTCATTTGTAGAGATAAAGTTCTAACCTAGGTTTTCATATCCTTACTTCCTCTTTTCTTTTACTGAAATTTTCTTCTTTCTTCTTTAAGTCTCTTTCTCTTATCTCTATTTTCCTTCACATGGCGTCTGCTACTTATTTGTTGATATATATTCCCTAATGTGATAATCGATTTTACCTTTCTTGATCTCTTTTTGGGAAAATTTGTGAACTTAGAACTGTTCCATAGGAATTCTTGTTGTCCAAGTATTCTCTGTTTTACACAAAGCATATTTACTTATTGTATGTGCTTCCCTATCTCTAGTGTGGCAATTGATCTCCTCCTTTCCTACATTCTCCTTTAGAAGAGTTTTATTGACCTGTTATAGTTCTTGGTAAATTTTTCTTGTTGTGCTAAAGTATTCTAATTTGTCTAGAGCTTCATGTACCCATTATCTTCACTTTCTTACCTGAATTGACATTTCTCATGTTGTAGGGTTCTTCTTGTGGTTTCTCTACAACAAATTTTGAAGTAAGATCATCATCTCCATATCAATCCATATGGCAACAAATGAAGACTTCGACCCCAATTGGTTTAGAACTGCTATGGATCAAAATAATTGGGGACTGTTCTGCTCTAAGGCCATTGTTGTAGAGCGTCCAATATGGCCATATGACCTTCGAGCCTTTCAGGTGCAAGAGAGGTTTGTGGCTTTAGGGTGGGAAACCATGTTAAATGTGGAAGAGGAAGTTTACCCACGGCTAGTACGCACTTTCTTTTGCAACCTTACCGACGAGCATCTCCATACTGGGGAGTTTAGGGTAAAAAGCTGAGTATGTAGTCGCGACATCACTCTCACCTCAACCGAGTTGGGGCAAATAATCGGTGTTTCATCCAACGGCACTAAGATCTTTTTCCCACCTCGAACTTCTTCTAAGGGCTTCTTCAAGAGTATAGAGTTGGCCTTTTCTAGGGCTAATATCACTGAAGGTGGTACAGTGAGTTGGGCTGAATTAGCAAATTGGAGGCCCACTCCTAAAGTATTTTGCAGGATTGTACAATACAATCTTCTCCCAATTCATGGCCATTTCAGCCAAGTCTCTCTAATGCAACCATATACTGCCTTTCTGCTTGTACATTGGGGAGAGGATCAGCTTGCCCTACATAATGATGATGCAGATGGTAACTCGTGCCCTTCATCCAACAGATGGTTATCTTTTCTATGGTAAGGTGCTTACCAAGGTCTTTAGGCATATTGGTATTGATTTAGAGGGTGAGGAAAAGATGAATACCCATGCCGTTCCTTTAACCGTGCTATCCTAGAGAAAATGAGTCTCAACAAGTATGTGGGTAGTGATCTAGAAGCATCCACGGCTGAGGAAAACCTAGATGGACATGATGAGGATGCACCTCGAGATGGAGGTGAGCATGAAGAGGATATTCACATGGATGAGGAGGAACATCATGAGGGAGATGATACCCAACAAGGGGATGGGCAACATCATGAGGAAGATGTACAGTTTAGAGAGGAGGAGGTGGTAGAGCATGAGAACCCTTTTCATGACTTCAACATTAGTGATGTTAATGTAGTTCTCATTGAAGAGGATCTTGGAAATTTGGATATCCCACCTGTACCCAATCCTTAGGTAGTACTCTGACTCCTTTTGAGACTGCTCCTGATCCATCTCAGCTTGCTACTTCATCTGGAGGTGACTCTTACACATTATCTATTTCCTTTTTGTACTATTACTTATATTCCCTATTATGCTTTTTACTTTCTTCAGACTAATTTCCTATTTGTTTTCATTCCAGATTACCTGACTCTTCAAGCAATGCTAGAGCATGTGGATAAAGACTTTGCTCAGAATGCTACTCACTTGGAAGATCTGGAGTCTCATGTTGGCTCAATGTCTACTAGAGTTTGATTCATGGAATCAGCTTTTGAGGGTTTGATAGAATGCTTCGATCTTCCACCAAATTAAGCTTGATCTCAGCAAGCCTCATCTTCTTCTGATCCCCAGCGGCGATCTCGACGATAGAGCTCACATGTCTTCATTGGCCCTCCTTCACTATCTTACTTGTCTTTGTGTTTCTCATTTTGTGTACAGACTAGCCTAGTTCAGTCCTTTTAAATTTCTAGGTTGTACTTATATTTCTATGGGATTCAAATGTTTCACCCCATTTTGTACTTCGGGGTTCTTCTCTCTTTTCTTTCTTCTAGCTCTACTACAAAGATTATAACTACTTTAATTCTCAGGCATATGTAACTTTTTAAATACTATCTTTAATGTAATGAAGTTTTATTAAAATTCTTGTACTTTTATATCTTTTATCTCTCCCACTTGTGGATTTTATTTACTGATTTATATTAATTTACCTATTGATCACCACATATCTAAATTTTCTGGTTGGGTTAGGTTACCACGGAGCATCTCGCTCTGATACCACCTGTAACACACTCACACCATGCCCTCCATATGGCACAGGCATGAGGCACTGGAATTTCCAATCCAATCAGCCAACCAACACCCAGGATCCGGATGTAGGTAATAAACAAACCCACAACTAACTCAACTGTAAGATCAGAATATATGTAAAATTCCATAAAGGTCATGATATACATATGGTGATCAGCTACAATGATAGCTTTATAATATTACAGGCCATTTAATAATTCTCCCACAGGTTACAACAAAATTCATAATACCACTTACATTTAATTTACACTATAATACACAAAGTATCAAAAGGTCCTTGTCTATAATCACTCCCTGTCCATGACTTCATCTGCAATCAATCTCCTAATCTTCTTTGCTTCAACTTCATGACCTATGGAGGAGTGAGGACTGGGGGTGAGCATGGGTATGCTCAGTGAGGGGTGGGCGCATACAAGCACACAAGCATGCAGTAATTACAAATAATAAATAATGCAAGCATCTCATTTCATGTCTACAATCACATAACCATACAAGAATCATAATTATAAATGATCTCAACATACTGCATCTCAAATTTTGTATCATCAACTCATGTATCACACCACATTTTCAATTCATAACAATCAATTCATAATGCAGCATCCACATGGTTCATTTACTAATCTAATTCCATTCTAATTACTAAGTCTCAGTCTATGGGTTAAGTGTTATAAGCAACGTAGGTGAAATTCCCTACCCTATACATTGGGCCCTCAGGAATACAAGCTCGTTGCAGACAGGAGCTAGCCAGTCCCGGTCAGAGCCTTGGTCCCTCGACTAACTTCTAAATAGTAACCCCGACACCATGGTCCTGGTCAAAGCCTTGGTCCCCCATGTGTCCGACAGCCATGCATATGCTACACCATACCATGTTGTGCCCTCTCAGGATATAGTACGTGGTATCCAAGCATAGTAGTCCTACACGACATACCACCAAGTGGGAGTAGCCAATAAGTTACCCCGTATTGGGAAGGGGTTATAGCACTGGGGTTGTGTGCCTAAATATATGCATATTACATGCAAGAGCCATCCAATATGTATTTGTGACTATAGCTGTAAGACTGGCCTTAGAGCCCACGGTATCAAAAATGCACCTCGGCCACACCGTGCCACAGATCATCAATATTACATCCACTTGCACAAACACACATACATGTAGTTCTAGTAGTAAGACTGATCTTTGAACCCATGGTACCAGAAATGCACCTCGGCCACACCGTGCCATAGACCGTTAATATTACATCCATCACCATGCACAACACACATCTATGATCCCAAATGTAAGATTGACCTTTAAGCCTATGGTACCGGACAGAACCTCGGCCACACCGTGCCACAAACCATCAATATTACACCCAATATCGCATCCACATTCATATTATACATCCACAACTCATCATATCTCTCATTCGGTAGCACATGTTTCCAAAAATCAGATTTCACACACTTCATCCAACACACACATGCATTACCACAGTAAATTCAACAAGAAGAAGAGTAAATTGCAAGCAAGTACCTTAAAGCATAATAGAATATAATAATACACAAAAAAATATAGAAAATCACCCAAACACAACAAAACACAGAAGACCCCTCACCTGGACAATCCGAACAAGTTTCCACTTTTCTAGATGCTGAACTTATTCCCTCACAGTTAACTAGAACTTGTAAAATCAAAGTTATATATATTAATATAAACTTTGAGTTAATTTACATAATAATTGAGTCACTTTATATTTCCCTATAAGCCCTACAAATCCTTTCTCAGACCCACACTTTGCTGTCAAAGTCTGAGAGAAAAATGGTCTTTGGAAGCCTAACCAGCTGGAGACCCTAGCCCGATCGGCCGGCTAGATTTCTCCCACCGGTCGTGCCTTTTCTGTAGAACTTCAATTCTACTTAGTTCTTTCTACAGGTTTCTAATATGTTGGCCATTATTCCTCTATTTCTGTATCATATCTTCATATCAATGAATAAAAACTTCAATCTTCATCACTCAATTAATCCAACATTAATATATTTTAATTAGTTATGTTTAATTACACATTTTACCAGAAATTCCATAATCAACTTCATAAATCTCAGAATTTCCATTCATAGGTATGAATTAACATCAATTACCCTGATCCAAGTCCAATCTAAGGTTGCATGCATGTACATCATCACAGATTTTACTTTGAATGTAACAAATTGAACTTAAATTATCATGCATGAACTCTTACAACCTTAGGACAGAATTTAAGGTAGAATTCCCCTAAATCCACATGCATTAGTTCTGTTTTTCAAAATCTGAGTGAGAATTCTCACTCTCAAGTCCCAATCGTCCATGGTAAGTGTGCATCCCTACACATCTTCCAAATCAGTTTTTAAATTTAAGAAATCAAACTTCATAAAAGGAGAATTCTGCTGAAATTTTTCCAGAATTCCTTCCTTACAACAGAATTCAGTCCTACCCCTCTCTATTTCCAAATTCTTTCTTACTAAAAGTTCCTATAAGGAAGAAGTACCTACCTCTCTGCTGGATTTCTGCAGCAGCCTTCCAATAAGTAATTCTCTTCTCCAATCTTCTTCTCTTCTCTTCTTTTCTTCTTATTCTTCTTTTTCCTCTACTTCTTCTCTTTTCCCATTTTGTTTCTTGTTTACAGCAAATGAGACGAGAGAAATAACTCTCCTCCAATTTATAGGCTAACAGACTAGGGTCTGTTTGGCTGGGAAGATTTTTCATAAAAACTCATTTTCTCCCTAACTATATTTTAATAACTTAGAATAGGAAATGTGAATTGATATAAAACCACCTGCATAATCACCCCCAAACATTCCTCTATCTATGGTAAAAAGTGGGTGAAAAACCTCTTTCAATTGGTGGGGCCCACATGATAAAAACTCAATTTCTAGGCATTCTATCCCCAGGACAGGCAGGCCGGTTGGACAAGATCTCTCCAGCCAGGTGTGCCTTCTCCAGCCTGTTGCTATCCATCTTCTACCCAAAGTTTTCCCACCTTATGTGAGACCCTTTCTTCATTATGGGCACTGCTAAGCCCCCTTCAAGACCTTCATTTGGATCCTAAATTCAATCTTTCACCTGCTCCATTAGTTTATTATTTCTTTCCAACAAATAAACTTTTTCATAAAATTCCATCTCTAGGACTGGGGTTATGAAATTAGGGTGTTACAAATGCTTATGATTTCATTGTGTTTCGATACCACATTAAGAATTTTTGCATCCACGATCAAAAGATGGATTTTGTAACAGTTGGGGGCAGTTTTGAAATTGAAGATGAATTTTTTGGAAGAAACTTTCTGTAATATCTTAAAATCTGACTAGGGTATTTTCGTCTCTTGACCATTGTAGTGTCATGGTGACTTCAAGTGGGGATACCAGACCATTGAGGGTGCATCAATATTTGATAAGTGCTAAAAATCATCCATTAAACGTAACTGCACTGGAGAATAACTTTAGGGTTTTTACCCAAAAAATTACCATTTTGCCACTAAACCCTGATTTACCATTTTGCCACTATACCATAATTTGAATTTTCTTTTTAATTTTCTTATTTTAATCTCAACCATAATATTGACTTATTTAATGAGCATATATATATATATAACATACTATCCACATTTACAATTAACTAACAAGTGGGTAAGACCTAACTAACTTTTTTTTTTTTTTTTTTTCCTGAAGGATATATTATTAATAAAATAAACTCAAGAACGTTTACAAAAACATCTCAAGAACCCCCAACCCCTCTCCCACCTTCGGTATTGCCATCAGCAAGAAAAGGGTAGCGCACTATTTGAACCTATAATGAGGTCTACAGTATAGATCCCTTGCTAAGAGATCCACAATGTACGAAGGAAATTGCACATTCACTCCTGACACCCCTGTCTTCGCTTCATCGTTAGCCAAGTACTGTGAAATAGCATTAGTCTCCTTGAAATTGTGAGATAGCTTCCATTCTATTCCTTCTAAGTATGGCTGTAGAAACTGCCATCTTTGCAATGCACACCAAGGAATTTTCTTGTTTTGAAATAGCATTATTGTGGCACAAGAGTTTGATTCCACCCATAACCGCTGCACATTCATCTCACGAGCTAGCATTAGACCCTCCATAGACCTTCCACTTCAGCTTCAAATGCACCTGTCATCCCTTTGAATGTCTTATATGATCCCAAAATATGTCTTGTGTGATCACAAAATATCCCTCCTCCACCTGCACGCCCTGGGTTTCCTGATGAACTCCCGTCAAAATTCAATTTTACCCAATCCGTAAACGGTTTACCCCAAGAAACCTTTAGAATTCTTGTATTACTTTCCCCTTTAATGTTCAGTCCCAATTTCCTGCAACAAATTAAATCTACCACCGATTTAATCTCCCTTTTTGTATTTGGCTCACTTCTCCTAATATCTGCTATGACCATTCTCGATACATACTTGGGCAGCCTTTTTCTATCCTAATACCTCCTCATATTCCTCTCCCTGCATAAGTGGTCAGCCACAGTGACCAACCCCATGGTCCATGCCTCCTTGCAACACACCACCTTTAATTTTCTTTTCCACCATTGTAACAGGTCATCCATTGAACCGTGATTCAACCGCCCTACATTAAAACAACCACAAAAAGCATTCAACACCTCATTGGAGAATCCACACCTTAGCATAATATGATCCAACGAATCCTCAACCACCCTACACAGGTCGCATTTAGAAGCCAAGTGGACTGCCCTCTTCGTTATCACATCATCTGTAGCAATCTTCCTGTGTACCACCTTAAAGATGCCAATGAACTTTATGCTTCTTCATTCTAATCTCCTCCCATGTAGACCTAGCAGAGAACACAGCATCTTGGGTCAAACTCCACACACACACTTATCTTTTTAATCATACTCTGGAATTTTAATAGCATTCACTATTTCAAACACCCCTTGCAGTACCTTTGATTGCACAATAGGAATTTTCCATTTAAAATCTTCAATAAATCTAGAAACCGTTCCATTCATGTTCACAACCACAACCCCATCCATCCCAGCTATATCTTCAATCTCCATTTGTCTTATCCATTTTTCTTTCTAGAATTTTATACTCCTATTACCCATAATCCATCTCTCCTTAGAAGACACAAACTACCACATTCTTTGAATCCCCGGCCAAATCAAAGATGTTCTATAGCCTCCCTTGATCATACCATCCCTTTGAAGAAATTTTACCCTCAAGAATTGATTTCCCATTGATCCATCCTGCGTAGTCCTCCACACAGACTTACAAAGTATTGCTTTGTTCACATCCCAAAGCCTTCTTAACCCCAGCCCTCCCTCCTCCTTTGGTTTACAACATTGATCCCAACCCACAATAATTTTCTTAGAAGTATCAATTTCCCAAGACCAGATAAAATTCCTCATCCACTTTTCTATGGTATCAATAAGTGAGGAAGGCCACCAGTAAACTACAAAACTATGAATTGGCATCCCAAAAATTACTGATTGAACTAATTCCACCCTACCAGCCATAGACAAAATTTTCCCTTTCCACCATGCAAGCCGCCCTTTCACTCTATCCATTATTGGATGAAGCACTTCCTTCTTCACCCTACCCCTAAAAATTTCAACCCCCTAAGTATTTGGTAGGAGATTTACAAGAAGAAATTCCCAAATCCTCTACAATACTCTGCTTCCTCAAAGCTGATACCGATCCCAAAAATAATTTACTTTTCTCCAAATTTATGAGCTGACCCGAGAACTCTTGTTATCTAATAAGAAAATGATAGACACATTTGCAAATATAAAGATATCATCCACAGATAATATATGAGCAGGAGTGACCACCCCCCGTGGCCCCTTTAATGATTTGATTTCCTTTATCGCTACCAGTTGGCTAAGACCTCTGCGCAACACCTTCTCCGCTAGAATGAACAACATAGAAGAAATCAGATCTCCTTTTCGCAGCCCCCTCTCCACTCCAAAAAATCCCACTGGACCCCCATTAAACATGATAAATATTTTTGCCGACACCAGCAGTTGGTGTGTCTAAGTAATCCATCACGCCGAGAACCCAAATTCCTAATAACACAGAAAATAAAATTTTGGGATGTAGTATCATACGCCTTTTGAATATCAATTTTCAACAGCATCCCACTACCTCTAGTCATAGAGAACATCATGTTGGCTAACTCCGAGGCCAACGTAGTATTTGTGTGAATTATATTCCCCTTCTAGAAAGCACCCTATTCCTCAGAAATTAGTCTAGGCAGCACCATTGATAATCCACTAGCCATCACTTTGGATAAAATTTTACAAAAGAAATTGCCCATACATAATGAATTAAATTTGCCAAGGGATGTGGCTCCTTCTACCTTTGGACCCAAAATAAAAAAAATTATTGTTTATTCCTTGAGGCATTCTTCCCAAGCTGAAAAATTCCCTAACTACATTACATACCTCACCAGATATCACATCCCAACGCACCCTATAAAACATACCCGAAAATCCATTCAATCCCATCGAACTCTGTGGATCAAGATCCCAAACAGCTCCTTTAATTTCAGAATCAGCAAGTAAAGCATCCATACTCCATTGATCATGATCCTCTAGTATCTTGGGAATACAATCCAGCATATCCCCATGGTCTAAATGAGGAGGCACCCTAAGGAAATCTTTATAAAAGTCCACATACTCCTCTAGCTGGTCTTTCTCTGAAATCACCAACCCATCCTCCTTTAAGAACCGAATTGTATTCCTCAACCTTCACAACTTAGTAGACATATGGAAGAACTTTGAACACCAGTCCCTCTGAGCTCTCCATCTAATCCGGGATTTCTCAGCCCATATTTTTTCGTAACTATCCAATGCTTTCAGGTATTTAGTTTTCGCATCAGCCTCCTTTGCAAAAAATTGATCATTCATCCTATGCTATACAATCTCCATCTACACCTCCTCCATTCCTTTCTTAGCTTCCTCTAGTTCCAAATTGAAGTTCAGAAATGCATCTTTTGCCCACATCCTAAGAACCCTCTTTAACTGTTTAACTTCTGACTGAGAAGATAGATGGGCACCCCTCTAATCCACTCTCTCTAAGAGCCTTTCACAACTTCCTGGAAGGTCTCATGCTCTGCCCAAAATCTTTGAAATTGAAATGGACAATTACTTGGTCTGCCATAAGATTCAGACACCACCAAAATAGGAGAATGATCTGAGGTAGCCCTCTACAACACCCTTTGGTAGCACTCTTGGAAGCTAGATATCCATGCATCTATACAGAAGCTTCTATCTAGCACTGCCACCATGTTCCCGCTTCTCCTGTTGTTAGTCCATGTAAACTTCCTGCCCTGTGAGGGAAGCAGAATAAGTGAACAGGTGTCCACCACAGCCCCAAACTCCGTTGTTGATCCTGCATTAAACACCCCCGGCCCTCTCTTCTCATGTGACTACAATATGGCATTAAAGTCCCCAACCACCAACCACAGCACATTCACCCCAGGGTAAATAGTTACCAACTGCACCCACAGATCCCTTGTCATAGCCCTGAAGCAATTCGCATGAACTACTGAAATCACAATCCTCTCCTATTGCCATAAGACACTAAAACTAACCTGCTGATCTGAAAGAGAAATAATATTTGACTTCCTACCACCTCGTTGCCAAATCACCCATAAATTAAGGATCTTATCAAGTCTCATATTGTGAATAAACTCAGCCTCAAATCCCCTCCTATTAAAAGACATTTTAGGGAACGTTTCCACCTCTACCATAGGCTCTGCAATGCACACGAAGTCAACAACATGCTCCCTCAAAATATTTCCAAAGGCTAACCTTGCAGCTACCTTCTTCATTCCCCTAATGTTCCAAAATAGGAACTTCATCAATCAACATGTGGTCGAGTTAATACACTAGACTTGTGCACAGTCTGCCCTGTAGTTACAAGTTTCTTTCCTTTGTTTTGTTTGCTCCCCTCCACCCCAGCCTTCTCTCTAAAACAAGCTGCCTTGTCCACTTGATCAACACCCTCGTGATACACCACTGCCATTCCATCATAAACCTGAATCAAAATTTTGCTCACCAAAACATGCTCACCTGCCCGCAAAGACTCACAAGAGAAACTCCTACCCCTTTTGCGCCCAAACCATGTCCTCCCTTAGAGGAAGAAACAATCACCCCACCTCTCCTGCCACTCCCAGCACACAAAGCAAACTCTCCCCTCTTGTCTACTCCATCAGCACTACATCAGCAAGAGCCACGCCTCTCCTTTCCATATCCCCATCCTCATTAGTAATCACATGCAATGACCCAGCATCCAATCCAGCACCAGATCCAGAACTCACCTCCAACCCATCCTTATCCAAAACTGACCCATCCACAAACAGAATAACAAACTTTACATCCCCATTCAAAAACCCATCCTCCTTGTCCCCCATGTCACTAAGAATAGGAGATCCATTCAATAAAATATCCCCCACTACTCCCAACCTAATAGGAGACTCCCTTATTAGCTGGCCCAAACTTCTCAAACTACCTCCCACATCAATCGCACCACCATTGACTGGAGCCACTGTTGCACCACCACCCTGGCCACCACCACCAATAACCCCTTCACCACCACCGCCTCATCTAGATCGCCCTCTAGCCCCATCAGAATTGGCAGCACCACCTATCGCCTCACCAACTCCATTAACACCTTCCAAACCTTCCTCAACATAAGAAGCCCTCGACGCCACCTACACTGGATTCATCTTTCTTGACTCAACAAGAATCCTCTCCCTCCAAGACCCAATCAGATGCCATGGCTTCTTACAGAATCCATAAACACCCCAGTGATCTTCATATATGATTGCTTGCTTGAACCAGAACATTTGTTGGGAACCTGGTTCTCACTTTTCAACCTGTATCTCCTCAACACGATTAATACCCACCTCCATATTAGCCAGCACTCGAGCATAACTTCCCATCGACCAATTATGCGTACATCTATCTATTTCCATAGGGCACCCAATAGCTTTTGCCATGGTTTGCAATATTTTTTCATGCCAATACCCAAGAGGCAGATTCAGAAATCAAATCCACACCATCTTGGTGAGAACATGCTTATTATGAATTGAAAACTCCTGTCTCCAACGTTGGAATCGAATAAGCTACCCCCCCCCAACTTTTATAGGACTCCTCCAAATCAAGGCCATGTTCGACTCCAACTCGAACTGGAAGAGGATGAATCCCTTTCCCATAGGGGCCAAAGAAACCCTACCTTTCAAGTTCCACCCCTCCATCGCCTCCTTCCTGATGGCATCCAATGAAATAAATCTAAAGTCTGTTTGACCAATTAATGTATACCAAAATTTTTCCAGTCTCTCCTCATATGCCTCTTTTGGAATCACAACCTTAGTTAACAATCCTATATGAATTGGCTCTGGTAGTTCATCAATGACAGGAAGACCACCTCCCACCACCATAGAGTAGGAGACCTTGGATTTGAGTTGTTCTGCTATGGTGTGCCCTAGACCCATTCCCCCTTTTAACCCAGAACTACCGGCCTCATAAACTCAGTAATAAGAGCTTGCTTGCCCCGATTAGGCGACCACCCTCCCTTAGGCTCCAGTCCATCTCCCACTTGCAACGTAGCCACCCCAGAGGTTACCATTACTCCTAGTCCAGTAGAGGTGGTCCCCAATCAGTCAACCAACGTCTCATCACCAACTCTTTTGTTTGTGCAATAACACTCCTATCAACCTTGACTAACTAATTATTTCTAAATAATAATTAACAAATAAAGCCTTTCCAAATAAAATCATGGACTTTCCTGTATAAAATTGGATAGCATTGAGCATAAAGTAAGGGAGATAAAGTAAGAAGAGAGAGAGAGAGAGAGAGAGTTGGATATAAAGTAGGCAAAGGAGAGATAGAATTGGAGATAAATTAGGGAGGGAGAAAGAAACCAAAACATGGCTCTCTTGTCTATCACTCTCTATTTAAGGAAAAATGAAAGGGAAAAAAAAAGAAGAAAAAAAGGGGGGAATCATGGGGAAGAAAGACGAGAAGGAAGAAGAAGAAGAAGAAGAAGAAGAAGAAGAAGAAGAAGAAGAAGAAGAAGAAGAAGAAAAAGGAGAAAATGTTACACCCGTGCCCTTACTCGGTCTAATTTGAACTATTGTGATAGGTCTCAGACCGGAGGTCAGAAGCACAGCCAGGTTTTGGCTCGCGGCCACCCATTGCTGAAGGAGGAGAGATGACCCCACATGTTTGTGCATCGCGTGCTAGTCTAACTGGAGGGGATTCATACCTTTCGATCCCAAATGATAAGTGACCTAACTCCTCATGTATGAAACTCGGTATGTAATGGTGTTGCCGAAAGGCCTTGAGCATGGCCGAGGCAACCACCCATGTAAGACTAGCTATGGGATAGCAAGTAGTCAAGACAACAAGCTATCTTGACCACCAAGAATATGCCACCGGATCCATTGGGCCTGAATCCAGAGGCTGTTTTCGGTGAGCATAACAGGTTGCTATTATGGTGTCGATGCTCGTGGGTCCCACCACTCGCATTGTAAATAGTATTATATGATTCCAAATCATCTCCCACATTTTTCTTATGACGTGAACGCATTTTGAACCTAAGTGGTCGGGTCTTTGGGCTTTAAAAGTCACAATAACTTGATCGGTCCGAATAGGGTCCAACCAAACAGACCCTAAGCTCCAAAATTAACACTTAAGTAAGAAATGAGGAATAATTCCTCATTTCTCTTGTTCCCAACATAAGAGAGGAGAGGAAGGAAGAAAAGAGGAAGAAGAAGAAGAAGAAGAAGGGGAAAAGGGTTTACGTCGGTGCTGGTTGCCGCTTAGTTGCCGGAATCACTGCTGGAGGTAAGTACAACTTCCCATACCACTCTCTCTCTACATTTTCACCTAAATTAATCGAGGTTTGGATGAAATATTAGTGTACAAACTATGTTGGGGTTGGGGAATGCGTATTCTACCCTCCCGATGTTGTTTCCAAGCTCAAACCAAGCCTGGTGAGCTCTGGCAATAAGTAGTGCCAAATGACCAACTAGGGGTTCGATCGTTTGATCTACGTATCTCTGAAATGGCTTGATGGAATTGGAATTTTATTAGCTTAGAATGATACTAGGAACATCCCCTACAAACTCCATGGAACAAATCTTGACGATCGGGCCCGAGCTGGAAAGCCCCAAAATGAGTGGATTGTTCTGAACCACCACTGAAAACAGCCCACCGAATCCACTAGGCTTGCTTCATGTGGAATATTTTTGGTGGACCTCAGAGGCTTTTGAGCTCTCTATCTCCACCATCGAAAATAGGACTGATATTTCCTATGGGAAAAGACCCTGTTTCCGATGGCTGTTTTCGGTGACATTATTGTCACTGGGAAACTTTGACTGTATCTTTGGGAGGTGACCCAAGTGGGCCTCTCCTAATATTTTCAACATGTATTGATGTACGATTGCCCTTGTGTCTAGGACAGTGGTGCGCATGAGCCCCGAGATCGAAACTGAGTGGATTGATCGGTGGCCTTATCTAAACCCTAAAACAAGCAGAGATCAATAAGGTGAGGTATGAACTATGTTTATTTTGGAGTGTTTATTACTATTAATTTACTCACATGCTTAGAATTACATGTTTAATTGTAATTGCTCAAATACGATGATGATATGTTATATTTGTCATTTTACGATTATGATATGTTGCATTTGTCATTTTATGATTATGATATGAATTGTATGGAGATGTATGACAGGATCTGATGTGACCGAGGTGGTACCGGTACCGTGATCACCGTGTGTGTGGTTGTGTGTGTGAGACGGAACTCGGCGTGGATGAGGTGGTACTGTGAGGGTAGCGGCCGAAGAAATGGACTATGCCTCCCCTATCCTCTCTCCTCTCTCTTTCTTCACTTTCATGTGAGGGGAGGGATTCATGTCGTGGTGTGCTTTGGTTATGGGCCCACTCCACCATATCGTCGCTTGGAGATACATGGAGGCTTATTTCGTAAGACTGTAAAATTTATCATTTGAGATGGGGGTTTTGATGATGGTCTAATTTGGCGATTGGGATCATATAAATGGGGTTTGGAGTCACCACCTAGGGTTATGAGCCTAGGACCTGGGGGTGGGCCCGATTCCTGAGAAAAGGGACAGAAATTTGGTCTGGTCTAAAGATTTAGGGTAAATGTCATCTTATAGAGTTGGGAAGGTGTTAAGCACCCAATCTGCCCGGTTCAATCGATCTTCTTGCTAGATGCTTGAGAACGAAAATTTTCCATAATTATTACTATTCCACATGTATGGCTAAGTTATCACACATATATACATTAATTTAATTCAAACTACTATATATACTAAAACAAGGCATGTATAAACTCTACATTATGATGAGGTGGTTGGGAAATTATACCTGAAGTTAACCCCTATTTCGGGTAAAGAGGAGTGGGCCCCTGACTAATACTAGTTCAGACTGGCTTTCGTGTTCTCCTGACTCAGGGGAAGATGGTCTTGACCTCCAACTTCCTTTCTTGAGAGATGTTGATTGTTATGGTATTCAAACAGAGTTTTGGCTAGGAATGGTTGCTTTCAGATTTGGATTTGGATAGAGCTTCGGCTAGGGAAGGCTATTTTCGGATTTGGATTCAGATAGAGCTTTAACCAGGGAAGGCTATTTTTGGGCTTGGGATGAGGAGGCACTTCGGTAGAGCTTCGGCTAAGGAAGGCTATTTTTAGATTTAGAATGAGGTGGCACTCCGACAGAGCTTCCGTTGGGGATAGGCTAAGGGAGGGCCAGGCTGAGGTGGTACTTTGAAAAAGCTTCCGCTGGGAATGGCTATTTCTAGAAAGATTCCTGGGACACTCGGATAGGGGTTCAGCTAGGAATGGCTATTTCTAGAAAGAAACGGGCTGACCTAAAAGTGGATTGAAGAACTCCAAAGTCCCAAAGAACACTTTGAAGATCTGAACAGAGTTTCAGATCTTAACAAAGATCTCTTCGTAGACTCGAAGAACCTCAAAAAAAGAGGGGGTTTCTATCTGAGGAACGCTCAAGAACACAAAAGAACACTCAAGGGAGGTGGCTCAAAAACATACTATTTTTTGGCTAAAAACTGGATCTAACTAAGAATTTGGATTGAAGATCTTCAAGCTCTCGAAGAACACTTCGACGATCCGAAAGAGTTTTCGGATCTTGACACACGAAAAAAATGTGATTTTCCAGGGAAGATTGCGGGCAATTCGACGGTCTGATTTTGACATACCATATATCGTTAGAATCATATTTCCAAGCACTATCCATCTGTATGGTCATCTTTATCGGATTCCTTTGTATATAAAAATAAAAAAGTGGACCCCTTCTCTCCCGCATGAGGGTTTCTAAGGTTTCAGGCCTAGGAGTGTTTCCATCAGCATCTTTGTTGGTAGAAGCCGAAAGTCACGTCCAAGATCCATATTTCACCATACCCAGGGGAGGATGATAAAATTGGGTGTCTATAGAATGCCCCTCTTTGGCCGAGGCCTATGCCAATGGCCGAAGGGCAAAGAAAAGAACAACCACATTTTGTCACCCGGAGCATGTACTGCCGTCATCTTGCTCAGTTATGACGGAGTTGAAAAATGCAACAGATAATATCTCCTAACTACTTTGAAGTTGAGGACTTACCTGGGCTACAAATTGTGGAAAGGAATTCAATGCTTTTCCAATCCTACAAAAAAGGTTAGTACTTTGATCTTTGATTTTCCTTAGCTGGGCTTCACATATGCCAGTTTAAGGAATTTTGATCTCCAGGCTGGGTCCTTTGACTCAATCTGGACTACCTGGTACCAAAGGTTATAAGAGTGGAATTCACTACTTTTCGAATCCTGTAACAGGTAAAACACTTGATTCTTTGATTTTCCTTAACTAGGCTTCACATGTGCTAGTTCATGGAATTTTGGTCTCCAAGCTGGTTCTTTCGAACCAATCTGGACATATGGTCTTCCAGGTGAGTTTTTTTTAACCGGGCTGGGCTATCTGGTTTTCCAAGCTGAACGTGTTGGGCTATCGAACCTTGTCAATTACGTGAAAGAAACTCACTACTCTTTCTACCCTGTAAAAGATAATAACAATTGATTTGGATTTTTTATTTGAATTTTGAATTTTGATGCTTGATTTGGAATCTTTTAATTCTTGCTTTTGATTTGGAATTTTGTTCATTGATTTGGTTTGAATTTTGATGCTTGATTTAGAATCTTTTAATTCTTTGGTTCTTCTTTGAATTGAATTTGGACTTCTGAATTGGAATCCCAAATTAATAATTTATGTTTAATTTTTATTTTTTTTTTAATTTTTTTAGAACATGGGCCCTCTCCCCTGTTCATTCTTCATTTTAGCTTTTCTGAGTGATGTGAGTTCCAAGAACTCTTTGGTTTTTCTTGGAATTTTCCTTCTTGTTTTTGGATTTTTTCACCTTGTTCTTGAAGTTCTTGAAGATCTTCATCTTGTTCTTGAAGGAGAAGTTATTTGGAGAATTTGATATTCTTGTGGGTTTTTGTGCAAATTGGAAAACTTTTTGGGGCTTCTTGTAATTTATGAAAGTTTCTAGGGCTTCTTAAAATTTCTAAAAATATGGCTAAAAGGAGAAAGAGGAAGACTTTGGGAGAGGTCCAGCTTGAGAGTTGCAGCAGTTCTTCTCACAGGGATGAGGGCCTGGCTGACTAGTATTTCAGGCAGACTCTTCACAACAGCTGGAATTATATTTGCAATCCATGAGGGCCTGGCCAACTGGTAATTATCTCCATTAGCATGAGGGGAAGGAACCACCTATCTTGGCCTCCTATGGCCATCTGAACATGGTTCAGTCCTGCCATAGGATGCTCCCTCCCAAGGTGAAGGAGATGGTTGATGATACCTATCTGTGCCAGCTGGCCCTTGTAGAGACCCAAAAGTTTAATCCGGCATTGGTGGGGGCCCTGATGGAGTAGTGGTGGCCAAGTACTCACACTTTCCACCTTCCAATTGGTGAGATCACCATTACCCCTATGTGCTTCTATGCCTTGATAGGCATTCCATTTAGGGGTAAATCCATGACCCTACCCACAGGATTTCCGATTGCTAGGGAGTTTGTACATCTGATTGGTATCACCATTAAAGCTGGCCAGACATGCATCCGCCTAAGAGATATTAGTGCCCGATGGTGAAAGTCGAGCTAGGGGAGAACCCAGGCAACATGTTTCAGATAGCACATTCCTTTCTGCTGTTTGCCGTGGGTCAGAGCCTCTTCAATGACCTCTGAGGGGGAGTAGATATCTGCCTGGTGTACTTCCAAAAAAATCTTCGCACAATAGATTCCTGGGACTGGGGTGGGGCCGCCTATGCATATCTCCTGCAGTCCTTGGATCTGCTATCTTATGATCTTATGGAGATAGGGGCCTCAAGGGGGCAGGCTACATTATCTAGGTAACTTTCCTTCTCATATCTATTTTCTTTCAATCATTTCGTTTGCACTTTCTTACTTTGATTTTTTGAAGTAGCCCTAGTGTTTTGAGCACCTGGGAACCATAGCCCCTAAACTGAGGGATCTTGAGACACTCTTCTTCCTCCTGGCCAAAAAGTGGGGAGATAACCATGTGGTCCGGGCCCGACGCCATCCTCCGGGGACCAATGCTTGTTCTCTTTTGAATGATCTCACTGAGGTATGCCATGTTTGACGCTGAAATTCTATTTGCTTGATGTTGTACTTACCCTTCCCTTGTTGCGTAAGTTACTTGGAGACCATTCAATGACCTTGTGTTTCCAGATTCTGAGAGAGTCGCCTTGGCTCATCAATTGTTTGAGAATTGACGAGTCCTTTTCTAGGGCAAGTAGGGTCATGCCTGGTACTTAGGAGAGAGTAATACCCCAGTGGTCAGATATCGATCCATGCCCTTCTCCCTGCCTTCCTCCATCGACTATGCATTGTCCAAAGATTGTCCCTGTAGACGAGATGAAGTGCTTGGCTAACGGAGTATGGGAGGACTCCTTTCTTAATCTAGATAGGGACTGCGGAGCCTTCCTAGAGGAGGAGAGAGTGTGCACTCCTCTCAGTCCTAATGGTCTAGTTGTATGTTGCCCTTTCTTGAGAATTTTTTGTAGATTCTTCCTTATTTTGGTCTTGACTGATGTTCTTTCAGGGGAGAGTGAGACGAGTAGATCCTTCTACTGTTCGGTTACATGCCAGTGCTACCTATCCTTCGCAAACAGGGCCCTTTACCAGTGCCGGTGGGTCTCTTATGGTTACTAACTTCCCCTTTCGTGGCTTCCCTGCCTAGACCTATCCCAACGTGGCCAACCCCAGTCTCCTTCATCTTCTGGAGCTGAACATAGATGTAGACACTTCCCTTTGGCTGCCTATTCCTTATGATTATGTGAGTATCTGATCATTTTTCAATTAGCTCTTAACTTCCTTTGGCTAATATGCTCTTTCTTAGGTGTCCTTAGAGGTCTATGCTGAGATTAGGAGGATGCACTATGGCCTGTGCAAGGTGATAGTTGCCAAGGATAGGGAGATTGCCTAGCAAGGTGCACTGATTGAAGACCTGACCCAGAGGCTAGAGCAGGTTGGAGTAGCATCTATGGATTCCCCGATGCTTCATGAGAATGGTTCAGAGTACGATTTAGATGATGGCTTTTGACCAATAGGGATTTGTTCATATATTCCCTACAAACACAAGCACATAGATATTTTCTTTCTTTTATCTTTTTCCCTCCCCTTATTTGTTCATTATTTTATTTCAGCATCTCTATGAAAACTTACTTTTGGTACAAAGAAAATCTTTCTTTCTTTTTTTTTTTTGTTTGTTTGCTTGCAATGCTTAGGCACAATCAATTCCATAACTCAAGTCATAATTAGAATAATCGGGATAACACGAAAATCCAAATACTTCCTCATTCCATTACCAAGTGAATTTCATGAAAAGGGGGATAACTTTCCTACCACAGACAAAAGAGGTAAATAACTAGGTGGGGAGACAATTCTTGAGGTGGGTGAAAGTTCACTAACTGTTCTGGGTCCGTCTCCTCGAACCCGTATTGTCGACTGATGTACATAGGCAAATAAAAGGTCATGTGAGTCAATCCCATCAATCTGACACAGTTGTGGCCAGGGGTCTTTATAAAAAAATCTTGTGGCTACCCTGGGCACCTCCATGCGATATCCTGCATAGTCCTTTCCTGTAAGTACTTTTCCCAATCGGTGATAAGGTTGAATTTTGGAACTTCTCTCTTATCCCGGTAACAAAAAACTCCAAGTGGGCTTCCCCTTAATGGTGTGGTGAGCTTTAATTTCTCGAGGAGCCAAATCTAAAAAATAGCAAGACTCCCATAATAATGATCTAGTCTGAATCTATGGCCATAGCTTATGTCATCAAATCCCTTGAACGTTTCTGCAAGAATTGTAAGGACGATGTCACCTCCCTTCTTCAGCTGTTTTACTACCTCAATCAGAACAGATGGTGCATCATGGCCGGGAGTGCAGAGAACATAATGAGCTATCATGCAAAGTAAATAAGCATCTAGGGATCGCTGCTAATGGATTCCTCCCATTGGTAGATATTGGATGAAGATCTGAGCCACCTTCAGCATGTAAATCTTTCCATACCTGACAAACTGCTTTACTTCTTCTTCTTTCCATCCAAAGAAATCTTGAATTTCCTCTAAGCAATCTTTCTCCAAATAGGGTTGGAACAAAATGCCTTTGGGTGGAGATAGCATACAAACCTGAAATTCTTTAAGAGTTGGGCGAATCTTCGCTAATCCAAATCAAAATAAATGTAGGTTGGCATCCCAGTGTTCAAGCACCTGTCAGAGTAATTGGTGATGTAGCTTCACACATCCAACTTGGCCAAGAAATGACACATTTATGGATTCTAGCAATCCTAAAGCCCTCATATTTATGTCTAAGGTCCATTTCCTCAATGTCTTATCCAACGAGCCTATGAATTTTCCTAAAACCAATACAAAAAATGAAATATGATGATTTATCAAAGCATTACTCATTAACTAATGATTCAAACAAACCTTTACCATTATTGCATCAATCTCTTCTTTTTTTCTTTTGACTTTGACTGATCAAGGGTGGAGAATAAACTGGCCTTGATAAACTGGTGCCGAGTGGCGATTTTCTTTTAGGGGATAGAATCTTGGATAAGAATGGACGGACCATAGGTAAATGACAGATACCTAATGGCCTTACATGCCAAATGGCAATTCTTGGGGGATAGAATCCTGGATAAGAAGTGACCGACCAATGGATGGATGACAGATACCTAATGGCCTTTCATACCAAATGGTGATTCTTGGGGGACACAAACTATGAAGATCTTTTAAGATACCTTGATTATTAATTTAGGAACCAATTTATTGCCTTAAGATGGTTGAGACTGCCCTTGCACATGTCAAGTTGCCTATGTATCCCTCGAAAGGAATCCGGTCCGACGTAGTTTATGCTATTCACCCTATTAGACATAATATTGCTTGAGTTAATCCATGTTAACCAGTCCAGGTATTTCTTTGCCGTTGTGGTCTACGAGTTTCACATCTTTTCCTAGTAGAATTCCTTTGACAGTGAATGGGCCACTCCAGTTGGGCCTAAACTTTCCCCTAAGATTATGAATTGGGGCTCTTTGTTCTTAAAGAACAAGTTTGCCCACCTTTATGTGATGGGGCTTCACATTCTTGTTAAAGACCCTAGCCATTCTTAGATTATCCATAGCTTTCATATGCCTTTCATCGAGAAAATTAAGCTCATTATGTCTGGACTTCATCCATTCTCCTTCAGGTAGCTGACTATCAAGGAGTAGCCTTAAGGATGGTACCAGGATTTTCATGGGTAGAACTGCCTCAACTCCATTTACCAAAGAGAAAGGCGTTGCCCCTGTCGAGGATCGTACAGAAGTTCGGTATGCCCATAAGGCAAGGGGTAACTTATCAGGCCAATCCTTATGTGTTTTTGCCATTTTCTGTAGTATGACTTTGATGTTCTTGTTGGCTACTTTCACTACCCCATTGGTCTGCGGCCTATAAGTGCTAGAGCGATGCCTTCTGATACCGAACTTTGTGCAAATTTTATCAGTCTTGCCCCAAAAATGGGATCCCTGATTTGATGTCGAGGTACTCCATATCGAGAAATGATATATTCCTGGATGAACTTGGCCACCTTAGCAGATGTGAGGATTGCATAGGACTGAGCTTTTACCCACTTGGTGAAATAATCAATGGCTATTGGATGAACTCGTGGCCATTGGATGCTTTAGGGTTGACTTTCCCGATGATGTCGATGCCCCAAGTAGAGAATGGCCAAGGTGAACTGAGCGAATGTAGCTCTGTTGGTGGGATATGTATGATGTTAGCAAATATCTAACACTTGTGGCATTTCTTGACAAAGTCCACGTAATCTACTTCTATTGTGTTCCAGTAATATCCTAGCCTGAGGATCTTCTTAGATAACATCTTGGCATTCATGTGAGGTCCACAAAGACCTTGATGAATTTTTTCCATGATAGTTGTAGCTTGTTCCTCATCTACACACAACAACTGTATTCTGTCATAGGATCTCTTGTATAACAAATCCTCTTGGAGAATAAACTGGGTGGCATATCTCCTCAGAAACCTCTTCTCTCTATCAATTACTTCAACTGGGTACTTCCTTTCCCTGATGAAATCCACTATGTGAGCAAACCAAGACCGACCATCCACATTGAGAGAGTTTACGGAATTCTGATAAATGGTCCTACTTCTTTGTTCTACCAAAAATGGTCAGACTCTAGCCATAGGATTGCACTCTACCATAGAAGCCAAGGTTGCAAGGGCATCAGCAAACCTGTTGTTATCCCTCTAGAAGTATTCAAACAAGATCTTCTCAAAGTGTTCAATCACGTTTTCCAGATGTTCTTGATATGGCTTCAACTTTTCATCTCAGTTTTCCACTTTCCTTGCATCTGACAGATGACAATGGATGAATCACCGTAAACCTTGATCCTTTTCACCCCAATAGTTAAAGTAGTTTTGAGCCCCAAAGCAGAGGCTTCATATTTGGAAATATTGTTGGTACAAGGGAAGTCGAGGTGGAGTGAAGAAGGCAAATAAAGACCATCAGGAGTGACAACCAATATTCCCGCACCACATCCCTTTTGATTGGCCGCTCTATCATAGAATAACTACCATTCATTAACTATATCTTCTTCCTTTACTGCTGGATTCCTTCATCGAGAAAGGCATCATCCAAGGATCTTCCATCTTTTCTGGGGTGAGCAGCTAAATGATCAACTATGGCCTGGTCCTTGATAGATTTTTGAGTAATATAGGTGATGTCAAACTTTGACAGCAAAAGTAACCAATGGGCCATCCTTCCTGTTAAGGCCGGTTTCTCGAAGAGATATTTAATGGGATCCATCTTTGAGATCAAATGCACCGGATAGGAAACTATATAGTGTCGTAACCTTTTAGTTACCCAAATCAACGCAGCATAAGTTCTTTCCAAAGATGTGTATCGGGTCTCATATTCTAGAAACTTCTTGCTGAGCTAATATATGGCATGCTCTGCCCCCTTTTCTGTTTCCTTCTGTGCTAGCAAAGAGCCCATGGAATATTCTCCCATGGATAGGTACAACAGAAGTGGTTCTCCTTCCACTGGTGGTGTCAATACTGGTGGGTTCATAAGGTACTCCTTGATCTTGTCAAAGGCTTGTTGGCATTGGTCAGTCCATTCTGTGGACTGATCCTTTTTCAGCAGCTTGAAAATTGGTTCACAGATTGTAGTTAACTTAGCTATGAATATGCTAATATATTGGATGTGACCTAAAAATCCTCGTATTTGCTTCTCAGTCCAAGGCATGGGCATTCCTTGAATTGCCTTGATTTTGATAGGGTCAACTTCAATGCCTCTTTCACTCACCAAGAAGCCTAACAACTTTCTTTCCGTTGCCCCAAACACACACTTCTAAGGGTTCAACTTCAGTTGATAATTCTTGATTCTTTTGAAGAATCGTCTTAGTGAGGAAATATGCCCCTGTCGATATTTTGACTTTACTATCATGTCGTCCACATAGACTTCCATATCTTTGTTCATCATGTCATGCAATATGGCCGTGGCTGCTCTTTGATAAGTTGCCCTGGCATTCTTCAGTCCAAAAGGCATCACCTTGTAACAATAGGGTCCCCATGGAGTGGTGAAGGCTATTTTCTCACGATCCTCTGGGTGCATACTTATTTGGTTGTATCCCGAGAATCCATCCATGAATGAAAAAAAGCATGCCTCACCATGTTATCTACCAATACGTCAATGTGGGGGTAATGGGAAGTCATTTTTAGGGCTCACTTTGTTAAGATCTCAGAAGTCCACGCACATCCCTACCTTCCCATCTTTCTTTGGTACTAGTACAATATTGGCCAACCAATGGGGGTGCTTCACCACCTATAGGAACCCCACATTCCATTGCTTCATAATTTCTCTTAATATTTTCACTCCATTCTGGCATCATTCTTTGGAGCTTCTGTTTTACAGGCTTTGCCCCAAGGTAAGTCGGCAATCGATGCGGCACGATGTTGGGGTTGTTACCAAGCATATCCTCGTAAGACCAAGAAAAGACCTCAGGGAATTCCCTCAGAATATTAATCATTAGTTCTACTTCTTCGTCAACAAGGGTAGTGCCAATTTTTACCTCTCGAAGGCATTGGTCGGTTCCTAGATTAATAACTCGAGTATCCTCATGGATGGGTTGGGCTTTCTTTGGTTTGCATTGTTTTATTAATTCTTGATATTTATTAATATTATCATTGAAAAAAGGAGGCAAGTCATACTCGGAGTTAGAAATTTCATTCATGAAAGAAGGAGTAACAGACTCGACATATAAGGACTCGGGACTCTTCTCAAGAGGGGAGGTTGACACAGAACCATAAACAATAATCTCAACTACAAACTCGATAACTAGGTTGATGCTTTTGCCAGGGATAATCACCCTGGTTGACTCAATAGCATGAGCAACTTGAAGTTTTCTCCAATGCTTGTCCAGTTCAGAAGTGGTTTAGTGGCCTGATGGATGAGGAGATGTGGCAAAGGGCCTTCTTTTTCTTCTGAGAAAGTTGCTTCTTCAGGGGCACAATGGTTCCTCTGGACAGGTGCCCGCTTCTTTATGAATACCAGCTGATCAATCTCGTGCTCTCGGAAGCCGAACTTTCTAAGGGGTGAAGATCGGTGGAGACTGCTCAATCCTTTTTCTATGAAGTCCATCTTTTCGAACCTGCTGAGGGATGCCATCTCATTGCCTTGGTCACATCTTTGACCACCTTCACGAGCCATCCCATTGCATTTGGTTTGGGCATAGTACATATAAACCATCATCCTTTGTGCTCTCCTCTGTTTTGCATATGTGCTTCTTCCTCCAAAAGGATGGGGCTTGAGCTCATGCAACTCTTGTGCCCTTGGCTCTTGTAGGAGGGAGCAAATGAAGCCTTTCACATCAATGAAAAGTGGTGGACTCCAGGAGAGTTTTATCTTCTTTTCCCACTCCCTTTTTAAGAGGACTCAAGGACTTGGCAATTCTTTAGATTGGATTAGTGTTGTGAGTAAGGTTACCAGAGGTGAACCGATCTTCAATCATTGTAACTTCTGCTATCCCAATAATGCAGCTATCTTAATCACCTTCATTGACTAGCATTTTTGGTTGTTCAACTTTATGAGTCACCAAGTCAAACTGGTCTTGAAAGAACACTTCAAATCCTGGTTGCATTTTTACTACGGTTTCATCAAACCATGGCTCCATATTTCCACAAAAGGGGAAATCCTATCATTTTATAAAATACCCATTGAGAGTAGGGTAGTAAGAGATAGAGATCTTCCTAGTCATCCTCAACACTTTCTGCCCTTTGACAATTGGAGGAGTGTACCCGAGACCATTCTTCCCTTTGTTCACTACCAAACTAGGCTGCTTTGGAACTCCTTGATGATATTTTCCAAGCTCCATGCCAGGAAAGTACTGCCTATTCTTCCTCAACTGATTCACTGGCAGACTCCAGATGGCTTCATAGTTAGCTGAGATTTTCTCCTTTGGAGCTTCTTTGGCAATGGTTGTACAAGTGGTGTCTAATTCAAAACCACTTAGTTGCACCTCCTGGTCTTGTTCTTCCCCATTTTCAATGTTGGCCAAAGTGTTAACCACTTCAAGATCTCCGGCCACTAAGACCACCTTCCCTTCATGAATGAATGATGAGCACATTTATGTGTGAAATCTAGTGTAGTAAAACATACATTTTACATATTTAGAATGGAGCTACCATGGGTTTTACTCTCTTTTTGCAGGTTTTATATTTTTAAGGCCTTAAGGACTATCAGTTGCTATATCTCTAATTTTACACATAAAGAGGTCCTATTTCTTTTCATGGTTGCAAAGAGGATAAAATTCTAAGCAAGATGGAAGTGTTCAATTGCAAGTACACATTCGTTTAGTCAACCGTATAAGTGATTATTCTTTTCGGGTCAGAAAAAGAATAATGGATCAGAACTGAACCGAGATGCAGAACCAGCTCATCTGCAGTTGTCCCAAGGGTATAAGGAATATTTCAAATGCCAACAAGGATCGATGGACCACATCCTTAAGTGATTGAAGATTTGTCTTTGGTAACAACTACCTAGCGTAGTTGGTGAGTTGTGGTGTGCAAAATCCCTTGATTATTAGGAGGTCTCAAGTTCGAACCTCTTAGCTACCATTTTGTTGAGGTTTTTTTTGGAAGATTTTCTCTCTCCTACTCATCATTTAAAGGAGGTTGGCCAAGATGGTTGTATGCAAGTTTGAAGAAGAGAGAGAGAAAATAAAGAGAAAAAAAAATAGTAAAGAAGAAAAAAAAAGAATAAAAGACAAGGGCATGGATGGAATTTTTCATTAAAATAGAATATTATCCAAATCCAAGCAAGAAAAATCAGCCAAAGGGGGTTTCTTGTGCAAGAAGAGAGAGAAAAATAGAAAAAATGGAGAAAAAAATAGGAAGAAAAAGGCAAGAAAAATCGTGGGAGACCTCTCTCCACACGTTTTCTCTCCTCTCTCCTCTACTTCATCAACAAGATAAAAAAAAAAATCTTTTTTTTTTTAGAAGCTAAAATCGTTAGCTTCCCTCCCCTATTCTCTATATAATAGAATTAACACAAGGGGAGGAGGCACTTCATTTTCTTTTAGGCTTTTTTCTTAGTTGCTCTATCTCTTTCTCTAGTTTTCTCTTTCTCTAGCTCTAGTCCTAGGTTTATGCTTTAAACACTTTTGTAAGTTCTTTTTATTCAATTAATGCAAGAACTTTTGTTTTTGATTCAGTCTTTTATTTTTATTGTTTAAATAATTGAAGTTATAATTTTCAAGTTCTAGTTCTAGGCTTAGTTCTAGGTGACAAGAACAAGCTATAAAGCATGTCTTTCAAGTTCAATTTTTATCTTCAGATCTGTTTTCTCTAGTACTAGAAATTTCAGATTTGGTTTATTCCAGATCTGGTTTTTAGTACTATACTGTATCTCAAATCGATCAAGTTTTCAGTTCAAGGGATGAAGTTTAAGTATGTAGGCTCCTTCAGTAGTCTTCTATCCTCCCTCTCATTCTCTTTTTTGACTACCCTTTCTTTCTTAATTTAGGATTTTAATTTCAGTCGTTACATTATTGCTATCCCTTTCCCCCAAGGTTCATGGCTAGTGTATGTGTTAGCTTTGCCCCTCCTAGCCATAGAACCATCATTTTATTGTTTTTATTTTAATTGTCTCCCTTTCCGTAAATCCAGGTAGAGTAACCATTGTGAGAGTGACTCTCTGGTCAAGTAGGGAAGCTCATATTATGATGCATCCCTCAGGCTAAGTAGAGAAACCTACTTGTGAGCCTCTCTCTAACTTTATCCCCTTTCTTTTACTTTATTTTTATTTCAGCATTTTTTTCCTTTATTATTATTTTTTAATTGTGTGGGTTGTTTATTTTCAGCTATTTATTTATTTAATTTTAATTATGTGGCTTGCGTGTTTAAATTCTTAGATAACGAATGGTTAGGATGTTATTTTAGATACATATGTTTAGGACGGTAATTAGAATTAGATCACAATTATTAATCGATTCACTTTTGCATTATTAAAAGAAGCAAAAAAATAATGTGGCTGCTCTCCCTGTGTTTGACCCGTAGCTACACTGATCCGCACGCTTACGGCTACATTTTAAAATCTCAAACAAGTTTTTGGCGTCGTTGCCGGGGAGACAGTTCCATGTTATTTTTCGCTTTCTTTTAGTAAATTGGAGTGCTTTGTTTGCTTTGTTTTTTTTTCCTTTTATTTTATTGAATTCCTGAGAAGAACAACTTACAATAATAGTTGTATCGGTGGAGGTCACCATGCGTCACAGTATGATAAAGACAGGTTTCACCCTATAGCAGTACCTCAGGAATTGACCTGAGCAACCCTGGATCCCTGTCGGTAAGCTCCCAAAAAGCCAAAAAAATAAATAAATAAATAATTCTATCTATTCTTTTGTGCTTGTCTGACTTTAGTTGTGTGTAGTTTTCTGTTGCATGAGTGTTAGGTGGGTACGTAATACTAAGAATCGGTTAGAAAGAAGAGATCCAACAAGTAGTGACCTATACATTTTTTCTCATTAAAACTCTTCAATATAAGAGACCAACATCAAAACCCTTCACCTAAAGCTCTAAAAGATAGGTTCTACCCTACTAGAACAGACCAACCTTCCTGTATAGCTCTACCACAAGCCCAGGGCAATAATTTTGAACTCAAATCTCAATACATCACTATGTTGCCCCATTTCCATGGGTTGACCTCTGAGGATGCATACATATTTCTAAGGGAATTTGAAGATGTATATGTTCTAATTAAGATCCAATAGCTTTTTGATGATGCTGTTAAGCTTAGGTTTATTACTTTTGCATTAAAAGACCAAACTAAGAAGTGGTTGTAGGGGTTACCCACAAATTCCATAACCTTATGGGAACAGTTCACAGTTGTCTTCCTTAAGAAGTTTTTCCTAACTCATAAGACCAATAAGCTTAGAAGTGATATCCTTCAGTTTAGGCAAAAGCCTAGTGAGTCCTTTTCCAAACTTATGGAGAGATTCAAGGATCTACTCCAAGAATGCCCTCACCATTGCCTAAACTTATGGTATTTATGTCAAATAATTTATGAGGGTATTGATTACCCAACTAAACAAATGATAGAGTCTATGTGTCCTGAGGGATTCACATCCTTTACAGATAAAGGAAAGGTATGAGAATTATTACTTGACTTAGATGACAAAACTGTGAGTGGGAATCAACCCAAGAGAGTGAAAGAACCATAAGAGGAAAATGATATTTTGTGGATGGGATAGTAGCCAAGGAAGCCCATTTGGATAGCCTAATCAAGAGGATTGAGGCTATTGTTCCTAGAGAGCCATCATCAGTCAGTTTAGTGAAGATTTGTGCTTGGTGCCAGTCCCCTGAACATGTCATAGAAGAATACCCCAATACCTCAGGGGGCACTTCTAATGATAGTGTTAATGCCTTATACCAGAATAATCCATATAGTAACACCTATAATCCAAGATGGAGAAATCACCCAAATTTCTCTTGGAATCAGGGCAACCAAGCAGGGCCTTCCAATTTTCATAATCAAGGTCAACCTGGACCCCAAAGGCCTCCCTTTGCATAATAATCTTTTTTCCAAAATACTTTTCCTAGGTCAAATGTAGGACCTCAGACTAGTTTCATAAGGCCCCTCTCCTATCATCTTATCAACAACCCCCTGGGTTTACCAACATTGGAGAGGCAAGTAGAACAAGTGACTTGAAAAAAAATATGGCTCTCCTCATGACAAGCCATCAAAATCTTACGAGAAAACTCACCCAAGTTATCTCAATTATGCATGAGAGGGAGAAGGGAACTTTATCCAGTCAACTAGAGCCTAACCCTAGGCATCATCAGCCTGTTAGTTCACAAGCACCAATTAATGCACCACTGAATATAGTACAAGGTCAAATGGCCCTCTAACCAATGTAATGTTATTTATACCCTTAGGAGTGGTAGAGAGTACCAACAGAGCATTCATAAATCTTCCCCATCTATTACTCCTGTTAACTCTCCTTCAGTTGAGGACACAGGTGTGCCTCTTGTTCTAGGTTAGTCTGATGAACCTAAAGATTCTTTTGAAATTAAAGATGATTTGGTTGAGGAAACCAAAAATGATTCTTCTGAAAAAGGCCAAAACCCTAACAGTCCTTATGTTCCTCCTGTCCTATTTCCTAATCGCTTGGTAAACAAAAAGAAGATTGCTTCCATGGATCAAAATTTTAAAAGTCTTCAAAAAAGTAGAAGTGAACATCCCTCTTTTGGTGCCATATCCTAGATCCCTGCCTATGCAAAGGTACTGAAAGATTTGTGTACTCACAAACGTATCACTAGTATGCCCAAAAAAGCGTCCTTGGTAGGTAACATTAGTTCCATAATTACTTAGCCTATAGCAGCCAAGTTTAAGGATCTAGGGAGCCCTACCATATCTTGTGTCATAAGTAACACCTACATTGAGCATGCCTTACTTGACCTTGGTGCAAGTGTGAATCTTTTACCTTACCATGTGTACAAGCAACTAGGATTGGGAGAATTGAAAGCCACTGGAACTACTCTTCAGTTGGCAGATAGGTCTGTTAAGATTCCTAAAGGGATGGTTGAGTATGTCTTACTAAAGGTGGGGGAATTGTTTTTCCCTGTTGATTTCATTGTGTTAGATACCAAGCCCTTCTCAACCAAGGATGAGATCCCAATAATTCTAGGAAGACCATTACTGGCTACCAGTAATGCATTAATCAACTGCCGGAATGGTTTCCTAAGATTATCTTTTGGTAACCAAACTGTTGAGTTTAACATGTTTAGGATAGGCAAGCAACCACATATGGAAGAAGAGATCATATGCTTGAGGATTTTCTGGATTTTTTTGATGATTTAGTTACCAACTTTGATATTGATTTTGATTCAGAATTTTAAAAGTATATAAATGAGTTGGATGATGATAGTGAAAATTTCTTTTCTGAAGTCTTGAGTCTTCACACACCTGTGGAGCCCTTAGGACTCCTTTCCAATTCCATTCCCAAACCTTTCATAGTTGAGCCCCCCTAAGCTAGATCCTAAGGAGTTGCCATCTAATTTGAGGTATCTTTCCTAGGGCCTGACCAGACTATTCTTGTAATAATTTCTTCAAATTTAACTTCTAGCCAGGAAGAGGAGTTACTTAAAGTGTTAAAATATTATAAGGAAACCCTAGGTTGGACCATGGCTGATATCAAGGGTATAAGCCCTTCTATTATGCAACATCATATACATCTTATGGAAGATTCCAAACCATCCACGGAACCCCAGAGAAGAGCTAACCTAGTGATGATGGAAGCCTTTAAGAAAGAGATCCTAAAGTGCTGGGATCATGGAATAATTTATCCTATTTCTAATAGCCAATGGGTAAGCCTAGTTCACATAGTGCCTAAGAAATTTGTGGTGACTATAGTTCCCAATGTCAATAATGAACTTATTCCAACCCGTGTCCAATCAGGGTGGAGAGTGTGCATAGACTACAGGAAACTTAATGTGGTAACCTAGAAGGATCAATTCCTATTGTCATTTATTGACCAGATGTTAGAGAGGTTAGCTGGACATGAATACTATTGTTTTCTTGATGGATATTCCAGTTATAACCAGATCCCAATTGCTTTAGAGGACCAACATAAGACCACTTTTACATGCCCATATGGAACATTTGCATACAGGCGTATGCCCTTTGGGCTTTGCAATGCCCCTGCTACGTTCCAACGATGCATAATGAGCATCTTTTCTAACATAGTCAAAAAATTCTTAGAAGTATTTATGGATGACTTTTCAATTCATGGGAATTCCTATTATGAATGTCTTCATCATCTTTCCCTAGTTTTGAAACGTTGTATATCTAAGAATTTAGTTTGAATTGGGAGAAATGTTATTTTATGGTTAAATCTGGTATTGTTTTAGACCATGTAATATCCAAGGAGGGAATCAAGGTAGATAGAGCCAAAGTGAATTTGATTGATAATTTACCACCTCCTCAATTTGTTAAGGACGTCCGATCTTTTTTAGGGCATGCGGGCTTCTATAAAAGGTTTGTTAAGAACTTTAGTCAATTAGCCTGACCTCTCACTTCATTTGTCACACCCCGTTCACACAGAACCGGACCGGTGACAGGGTTAACTCTGGTTAACCCAAACCTGCCAGGATCATCTGATACAGTATCTAACCACAGCATACATACAACTAAGAAAATGTTCATCAGTTCAGCGGAAGACTTAATTTACCTGTAAATATCCCCGATATACTTGATACCCAAATTGTGATACATAGTTAGGTACATGTGGGCCCACAGGCATGATATTTACACAAAAAGAATACAATTTACATATCAAGTACACAAAAGGGGTCGTCAAAAGAATCAAAAAGTAACCTTGTATGGAGTCACTGCTGTGGTCCCACAGCACAACCCTCGCACGTGTAGTCCGTGCTGTGCTCATGGGACCCACCAATCCTCCTCGGGGAATTCCACTGTGGGGCCCGACCCTTGATCCTCAGGCTAGTGACCTGCAAAATCATCTAAAAGAGGTGCACACGTGGGATGAGCTCACTAACTCAGTAAGTGAAAAGGAGGACCACACAACAGTCCACACAACAATCACAATCTATATACGCTATATGCTATGCAATTTATTTTACATCACATTCACCTAAACAACATTACTAAGTCTTTGGTTTAGTGCTACTACAACCACAGTGCGCGTATACTCCATGTACGAGCTGCGAACTCCATCCCGCGATACGCCCATAGGGCTGTCGAAGAAGGCCCACCGTGAGTACTCGGAAAAGTAAAGCATGCCGACCACCGGCTCTCAACATAAAAGTAAATGATAGAAAATAAAGGTGCTGACTCCAGCAATTTAAAAGCAGTACGATTAGCCCTCTTGAATATACCACGGGGGTTGCCGACTGTCCTAATGACTAGCGGGGCGTATGTCTAACCACCACAGTGACCTGACAACCGCGACCACTGCTTCCCCCCAAATGGTAACCCAACACCTCAACCCCTGTTGGGAAGGGTCGTAGCACGGGTAGATGATAATCCTAAACCGCATGCTCCTATATGACATAGTACGATTGCATAGTGCCACCGCATCCCATTCCATAGGCCACCAATGCACTCGTTTTCAAGCCGGCTATGGCATCTAGTTTATTAATGCATCATGCACAATGATGTCAACATTCATCACATAAGCGCATCATCATTTGACATTGAGAAAATAAACACGACACACATGGCATAAAAATATGAGGATGGTTAAGCTACATAGCATTTGCATGATGACATGGCTAGTCTAGATACAGTTAAATGAATGCACAACAAGCCTTAAAATAAGGCCAAACGTCCTCTCCCCACTTACCTGTTGTGTACAAAGATTCACGCCGAGTATGGGTGAGATCCGGTGCGAGAAGCGTAAGTTTTGGTGAACCTATCATAAGTGAATGGGGTTAGAATTTCACCACTTTGGGTTCAAAACTAATAAGATTTGATGATAAAATCATGTTTAGAATCCTAAAAGAAGGTCGCACGTCCATTTTGGGTCCATTTGGATGTAAAAATCACGTCGGGAGCCTCTCGGGTGGGTCAGACAGTCTACCTGTCATGACCCACCAGTCCTGACCGGCGGGTAGGTTGACCCACCGGTCCTGACCCACCGGTCATGACCGACGGGCAGGTCGGCCCGTCGGTCGGCCCATCGGTAGGGCCCACCAATCGACCTGCCGATAGGGCCCACCGGTCGGCCCCGAGGCCCTATCCTCTCAGGTGGGTGCCCTCAGGCGAGCCATTTGGCCCACCGGTCTTGGTGGGAAAATGCCATTTTTCCCCGAAACCTTCCCCAACCTTTGGGGAATCAAATGAGGCTTTTTCAATCCCATTCTCCACACATTCAAGGTCTCATAAGATGGTTCTAACCTAGATCTAGGTTAGATTTAAGGAATGGAAACCATCTTACCTTCTTTGCTCAAGAACTCTTTCAAAAACCCCAAAATCACCTCAAATCACCAATGCTCCTCCAACCGTGGAAGCACTTCTTCAAATCCTTCAAAATCAACATATAAACCATCTATTAAACCTTAGATTCATCATCTCAAGGGGAATTTACAAGACCTTAAGAAACTCTACCCAAATCAAGGGTTTCATTTGGGTTTGGTGAACGTTTAAGAACATAGCCTTTGCTCACCTCTAAACGTAGATCTCGTCTTGGAGATCACTTTTCCGGCGTCGGAATGGGAAGATCAAGCCTTGGCGCCGCTTAAATCCATTCCTTCTTTCTCTTCCTCCCCTTTCTTCTTCTCCGTTCTCTTTTCTCCCTCCTTTTCTCTCTCCTCTTTACTCTTTTCACCAAACACCCGAATGTCATAAATGAGAAAATGGAAAACTCATAAATGCTATTTATACTTTCTAAAATAACTAAGTAACCTCATGGGTGGGTCACTCAGGTGGGTGGATGCGCCCAGCTGTGACCGCCCACCTGAGGGCCAACAATTGGCCAACAAGTGGGATTTTAATGGAATTCGACTCTCGGCACGAATCTCACTCTCGACATAAGGTATATTATACGTATGCGCTTTAGGATACGGCTACATACCTGCTTTATCCGTATATGGCCTTATGATATATGCATGTACACGGCTTGGGTACATCCATCTCCTCTGGCACTGACTCAGACTTGTCCGGCCAACCGGTGTTCAAAGTTACCCTTGCCATCATGGTCCATAAGGAATCCGCCTTAACCCTCTCCGGTTCGGGTCCTGCATAGTTAAACTGGGTCAACCATGAAATTAGACCGGGTTTAAAAAGTAGGGTATCACATTTACCCCCCTTTCTGAAAATTTCATCCTCGAAATTGGCATACCTGGTTGTTCGAAAAGATGAGGGTACTTAGCTTAGATTTCATCGTCTTTCTCCCAAGAAGCTTCTTCAAGTGAATGATTAGCCCATCGCACCTTTACGAAGGAAATGGAGCGGTTGAGAAGGGTTTTCACCTTTCGGTCCAAGATTTCAGCTGGCTGCTCTGTATAGGTCATATCTGCTTCTAGATATTCTGGTTCCACGGGTAATACATGAGATGGATCATGAACATATTGCTTCAGCATGGATACATAATATACGTTATGAACATTCCCGAGTAAAGGTGGCAGAGCAAGCATGTAGGCTACTAAGCCAACCCGAGCTAAGATCTCAAATGGGCCAATGTATCTCAGGCTCAACTTCCCCTTTCTATGAAATCTTTGCAACCCTTTAGTAGGAGAGATCTTGAGAAACACCTTTTCTCCTGCCTGAAACTCAATGTCTTTCCTGCAGTTGTCTGCATAGCTCTTTTGACGTGACTGAGCTGCTTTAATCCTTTCTCGAATAACATCGACCTTGTCACAAGTCATCTGTATCATCTCGGTTCCTAACATTCAGCATTCGCCTACCTCATTCCAATACAGAGGAGTTCTACACTTCCTACCATATAATGCCTCATATGGAGCCATCCCAATTGTAGCTTGGTAACTGTTGTTATAGGCAAACTCCATAAGGGGTATATATTCCTCCCAACTACCACACATTTCCATTGTGTATGCCCTGAGCATGTCCTCCAATATCTATATGGTTCGCTTCGACTGACCATCAGTCTGTGGGTGGAATGTAGTACTCAAATTCAATTGTGATCCCAAGGCATGCTGGAAGCTTTTCCAAAATTTGGAAGTGAACCTTGGGTCCCTATCTGATACAATGCTCACTGGCACCCAATGCAAGCGCACTATGTTATCCATATAAAGTTGTGCTAATTTGGCCAAAGAGGACTTGGTCTTGATGGGAATGAAATAAGCAGTCTTAGTGAGCCGATCGACTATCACCCATATAGCATCCATCCCCTTAGGTGTGCATGGTAGTCCGGTGAGAAAGTCCATTGTGATCTTATCCCACTTCCAGTCTGGTACTGGGAGTGGCTGAAGTGTACCATAACGTCGATGCCTCTCAGCTTTTACTTTCTGGCATGTAAGACAAGTCGCGACATACAGGGCTATTGTGATTCTCATGCTTGGCCACCAGTAATTTTGTTTAAGGTCCTTATACATCTTTGTACTTCCTGAGTGGAGTGAGTACTAAGAGCTATGTGCTTCCCGCACTATCTTGTCTTGTATATCCAAATCATCGGGCACACACAACCTTCCTCGAAACAATAATGCACCATCACTGGCTAAAACAAAATCAGGGTCGTTCATTGTTTGATCTTGAATCTTAATTCTGATCCGCTGCAATTCAGGATCCAAAGGTTGTTTCATTATCACCTCTTGCCTAATAGACGGATGCAGCTGTAGAGCCGCCAGTGACACAATCAACCATTTAAGGTCTTCTAGTTGATGTTAAAGCTCTATGGTTGCCCCTTCATATAAGAGGGTTTCATCCATCAGCGTCACCTCCTGCACAAGTGATGGGCTGACAGCTAAGTATGAGAGTGACACAATCTGTGCCTTCCGACTCAACACATCTTCCACTACATTAGCCTTACCAGGATGATGCTGGATGTCGTAGTCATAATCCTTCATGAGCTCAAGCCATCTCCTCTGCCTCATGTTCAAATCTTTCTAGGTGAAAAAGTACTTAAGGCTTTTGTGATCACTGTATATCTCGCACTTCTCCCCATACAAATAGTGTCACCAAATCTTTAGGGCAAAAATGACTGCAGCTAGTTCCAAGTCATGAGTGGGGTAGTTCTTCTCATATTCCTTTAGTTATCGGGATGCATACGCTATCACCTTACCGCGTTGCGTGAGAACACAACCCAACCCCACCTTAGAAGCGTCAGTATAGACTGTCATTCCACCCGTACCTTCGGGGATGGTCAACATAGGGGCCGACACCAATCTTTTCTTCAATTCTTGAAAACTCTTCTCACACTCCTCTACCCATTCAAATTTCACACTCTTTTTGGTTAACTTGGTCATTGGTGCTGAGATCCGAGCAAAATTCTCAATGAAGTGCCGGTAGTACCCAGCCAAACCCAAGAAACTTCTAATTTCAGTAACATTCTTAGGGCTTTCCAATTCTACTACCACTTTCACCTTGTCAGGATCCACCTCGAATCCGGCCTTAGACACTACGTGCCCCAGGAATCCAACTTGCTCAAGCCAAAATTCACATTTACTGTATTTGAGAAACAATTGTTGTTCTCTCAGCCTCTGTAACACCATCCCCAAGTGTTGAGTGTGCTCCTCTTCTGTCTTAGAGTAGATCAAGATGTCATCAATAAAAATAATTACCCACTTGTCGAGGACATCGTGAAATACTCGATTCATTAAATCCATAAATGTTGTCGGTGCATTGGTTAACCCAAAAGATAACACTAGGAACTCATAGTGACCATATCGAGTTCTGAATGCTTTCTTGGGTATGTCGTTGCTCTTTATCTTGAGCTGATAATAACCTGATCTAAGGTCTATCTTTGAAAACACCCTTACGCCCTGCAGTTGGCCAAACAAATCATCAATGCATGGCAATGGGTACCGGTTCTTAATGGTTAGCTTATTCAATTCCCGGTAATCAATGCACATACGCAAGTTGCCATCCTTCTTCTTGACAAACAATACTGGGGCACCCCAAGGTGAAATGCTTGGGTGAATAAACCCCTTCTCCAACAATTTTTGCAACTGCATCTGTAACTCCTTCAATTCGGCTGGTGCCATTCTGTATGGAGCTTTAGACACTGGAGCTGCTCCAGGAATCAAGTCTATGGCAAACTCCAACTCTCTATCAGGCAGTAGATGCATCAGATCATCGGGAAAGATGTTGGGAAATTCTTTAACCACCTTTACCTCCTCTAGAGGTGTAACCCTTGCATCAACATCAAGTACTGATGCTAAGTAACCTTGACATCCACCTTCCAACAACTTTACCGCTTGAAGGGCGGAGACGAGGACCTTTCTCGCCCGTTTCATTTTATCTGCTCGGTATACCAATTCTTTTCCTTCATCATCTGTCACCCTAATTAATTTTTCAGCACACATCACATTAGCTCGATGGGCCGATAACCAATCCATGCCCAGTATAACATCAAAATTCTGCATATTGAATTTAATGAGTTGTGCATCCAATTTCTTCCCACTGATTTCCACTGGGCACAACCCATACACCTCCTTCAACTGTGTAACTTTACCGGTAGGCATACTAACAATCATCCCATGATCTAGTGTCCTGGGTGACCTACCCAGTTTCTCAGCAAATCTCTTAGATATGAATGAATGTGTAGCTCCTTAATCAAATAAGGCATAGGCTGGTATGCCTGATATAGATAGGACACCTAGTGTAACAATGCATATAAGTACAACAGGCCATCAATAGGTAACATAAGGAATTTCTTAAATTTAAACTGTACCTACTACCACCTCCGTGCTGGCCTCGGCTTCCTCAGCTGATAGGGCATACATCCTTCCCTGCGGTTGATTCCTCTGAGTCAAGGGAGGTGGGTACGCAGAGGGCTGACTGGAGGGCAAGGCTGGTCTGACCCGACAGTCTTTAGCATAGTGCCCATAGGAATGGCAATTAAAGCAACGGATCTGTGATGTCGAAACTGGGGTGGGGCCCCTCTACACTTGACTCACTGTAGATGGAGGTCGGGGCGGCCTTAGGACTGTAGGCGCCGTGCTAGTGTTTGGGCAGAAAGATGTGGAGCCCGAACCACCAGTTGGCCAAGGAGGGTAGCCAGATGGCCGATAGGGCTGTCTATATGTAGGCCCAGAACTATACGACCCACGATATACCTTGGAGGAGTTGCCCATGTCCAGAAATGGATTTGACCTCTTCCATAATCCTGGTGTGAGGGACTGTTCTCCCTTCTGCTTATTTTCCATGGTCTTAGCCTTCTGCACAATCTGGCCATAGTCTGTCAAATCTAAAACCTCAAGTACAGACCTAATGGATGCCTTCAGACTCTTCAAAAATCTTGCAGCCTTTTCTTCAGCTGTCCTCATATGCCTAGGGGAAAAATGGAACAAGCTCTCAAACTACTACTGATACTCAAGGATAGTCTTACTCCCTTGAGTTAAGGCCAAAATTCCGTCTCCTTACGGTCCCTGAAGCTACGTGGGTAATGATTGGCCAAGAACAACTCTTTGAACTGCTCCCAGGTGGGTTTCGGATGTGTGGCCAACAATATGGGCTTGGAGGCTTGCCACCAAGAGTTGGCCTCCTTCTTGAGTTGCAACCCTGCACAAATAAGTTTTTATGCTTCAGTGCACTCAATCACCACAAATATCTTCTCCAGCTCTTGGATCCACTGGTCCGGCTCCAGAGGATCACTTCCCACGTTAGAGAATACAGGTGGCAAGTTCCTCTTGAATGACTCCACTACCCTTGACGTATTATTCGTCGGTGGGTAATTGGGTGCATACGCCGGATAGTAAGGATATGGAGGGGGCACAACATATGGAGGGATGCTGAAGGGTGGAATTGGAGGTGTACCTCCCACTTGTGGCCCCGTACCAGACCCTACAGGCGGGTCCTATGGATTAAGTATCCGGGGAGGTTGACCTGTTTGAGAAAGGTCTAACTGTTGCTGTATAGCAGTCATAAATGCTTGCTGCTGCTGAAGCATTTGTTGCTGGAAAGCCTGTTGTGACTGCTGAATTATGGTAGCAACATCACCCGGAGTGATGACCGCTGGAGGGTCTGGAAGTGTAGTCATAGGTGGGTCTCCTTGTGCCACACCTTGACCAAAGGGTTCTGGAGGTTATGGAAGTGGGGTTCGCCCCACAGAGTGGGACCTCCTGGGATTCGGTGGTCGACCGACCAGATGAGGACCGCGCGAGGTGCCCTGTGCATTGCTTCTGGATCTAGTACGTACCATCGTATCCTTGCACCTGAACCATACCATACACCACACTGGTTAAGCACCTTAGAATTTATATCAGCACATAATCATATGCCAACGCATAGGGTATTATAGTGGATGATGTTTTGCAACTAGCCATAACTTAATCCCGAAAATACAGTGCTAGTGCTTCAACAAAGAGTACAATGGTCCCACCCGACAATATGGTGCTAATTTTTTTTTTCAGGTATATCATTATACTAATAATAATAATTATAATAATAATACCCCCACTTTTCCCCCCCCCTTTTTTTTGTCAAGTTGTCTCTCAACCGGCAGGGTGCCACCAGCGGGCAGGTCAGCTTGCCGGTCCGACCCGAGCGGAAATACGAATAGGGCTTTTAAGCCCCTGTTCCTCTTTTTCTCTCATTTCTTCCTCCCTCTTTCTCTCAGGCGATTTTTGAGGGCTCCTTGATGCTTCCACTTGCGATCTCACTCAACGATCCGGTGGGTTTTGGGAAGATTCAACTCATCTACTCTCAAGTAAGTCTCTTCCCCATTTTTTTCTTCTTAGAACATATACTTTGGAGGTAGAAACCATGCATAGTCATCAATCTTGAATTTTTTCCGTGTTTCTTTCCATAGAACAGTGTTTCCATGAAAATGTGATGTTTGCTTTGTGATTTATCTCTAGTTTTAGGATTTACTTCTCAATTTTTGAGAGAAAACCCAACCGTGCCCTAATTTTCTCTAATTTGGGGCTTTCTTCCTTCTCCATCCTTTTCTCCCCAACTAACAACTCAAATACAATTCCTTATGTTTGATTTGTACTTGAAATGTTGTAGAGATCATGGAAAGTCATGTATGCTTGAAATCCCATCTCTTCCCATGAAAATCCATCTCTTTGTGTTGGGTTTCTTTGATTCTCTTTCCATCCCTTCATACTTGTGGATCCCTTTCACCTCAATATTAACAGTAGATATTTTTACATATTCTAGATTGTAGAATGATGGCCTTTCATCCATGAACATGTAAGCTTCAAGCTTTACTCCATTGTGAGACTTTTCATTTTTCTTAGATTGACCTTGCACATTGAGAATTGGGGTTTTTCTATCATTCCTTACTTGCCATGCTTTATATGCCTTTTGTCACATTTCTGTTTTGCCATAATTTCTATCATTCCTCACTTGTCACATTTTTTATTTGCAAGACTTGGGTTTTGGGGCTTCCTCTTATTCTCACCCATTCTATTTATTCCCTTTGTTATTCCTCTTCCTTACTCACCACTCTTTCTCCTCTTTTCTTGCCAGGATGTCTTCTCGCAAAGGCAAGGAACCCGCATCCTCTTCCGCTCGGCGTAAGACCACCGCTTCCAAATGGAAAAGTGTAGGGACTAGTTCCCCAGCACCTCGCACGAGGTGACCTGGACCTGCCCCTATTGATCCTTCTGACTATGATGAGGAGCTCTTCCGCTGTTCAGAGGCAGCAACCAACTGGCAGGCCTTCCTGAAGAGGTTTGTTATGATGGAGAAGACTGTGGTAGTTGATGACTTCCATAAGGTTCAGCTTCAGGAGAGGTTCACCGCTCTGGGTTGGCAGTCTATCCTCCACATAGACCGTCCGTGCTACGAGCAGCTGGTTCGTAGATTCTACTACAACTTGGAGGTCTCTTACCAATATGGAGAGTATGCGATAACCAGCATGGTGAAGGGGGTGGAAATTCAGTTGACCATGGACACCCTGGCTAGCATTTTGGGTATTTCTTCAGTTGGGCAGCATTTCTACAGTCCTCCCAGGAGTAAGCCCGTGGGCCCATTCTTGAGTTTGGAGACACAGGACCACATCTATGAGACCATCTGTGGCAGCAGGGAGCTTTTGGATTCCGAGACGTCATTTTACCTAGAGGTTCGTGTGTTTGCCCGTTTGGTCCAGTTCAACTTGATCCCCAGAGGAGGTCACCGGAACCAGGTGGGCTTTATGGCAGCCTTCTTAGCCTTCTGCATTTATACGGCTTTAGAGGGAGGTGCTGAGCACTTGTGCTTGCCTTACGTCATCCTCAAGACGATGGAGCACCATACCTCACACCCCGAGGATGGAAGATTTCCATATGGTAGGATCCTCACTAGGATCTTTGAGTTCTTTGGGGTGGATCTGAGTGGTGAGGAGGGGAAGACTCCAGTAGACAAGCTCGACAGGTGAAACCTACTGAGGATGGGTCTCCACACACTCATGGATGTACCTCAGAGAGCAGGGGCTCAGAGAGGTAGGGACAGGGGGAATGCCCATAGGGAGGATGTTCCCATGGAGGAGGAGTCTAGTGAGGAGGACAAGGATTATGTTCCTCAGTGCGAGGAGGATTTTGTGGATGAGGATATCCTCGAGGAGGAGCCTCTTGAGTCGAGAGGTGCTGACCCTGGCTTCACAAGGGCTGTAGGCCCACAGCATAGAGCTCCACCACCTGTGAGCGGTACCTTTGATTTTGAGGGCATGATGACTACCATGAGGGCCTTGAAGGAAGGGCAAGATCAGCTGCTAAGGAGACTAGATGAGAGTGCTTCCAGAGAGAAAAGCATCCTAGAGAGACAGGCTACCTTAGGGAGTTCCTTCCTCAGATTGGGCCAGGACTTGGATATGACGGCCAATGCCATTTCAACAGATTTTTCCTGACTTCGGAGGGATGTACAGCTTGTGAACTCGAGGTTTGACTACTATGACCGTCGACTCAACGTTAAATCTAGACCTCAGGTGAACGGAGTAGTAGTATTGGATGATGACGATGATCTTTGAGGACTTAGCTCGCCCGTCGTCACCAGCTTCTCATTTGTTTCTATATTGTTGATTATGTATTTCTTTCTTTTCTCATTTCTTTGTACTTTTTTTCTGTAACTGGTCTTACTTGTGGGGTGGTATCTTTTGTTGGTGGCTTGTGCTAGTTGTGGTGTCATTTGTTATTTATGCTTGTTGCTATTTATATATATGTTGTTTATCAGGTATTTGTGTGTGAAAATTTTTAGAATCTTGTTTTAACGCTGTTATGCTGCCGAAATTTTGTTAAATTCATACTCTGTGGGTTATAACATTAAATGACTAATCTTTTATTTATTCTAAGTAGCTTTCTCTCATGTACGCCATGCATGCAATGACTAAATGCAACTATTTTTATTACTTTCTTTCCTTGGCTTTTAACTCTTTAACGTTTTTACATTTACCCAATCCCATTTCCTATTATAAATTCTACGGGGTCTAAATGGTATGCTGTGAGTGAATAGAGCATCACGCTCTGATACCACCGTTGTCACACCCCGTTCACACAGAATCGGACCGGTGACAGGGTTAACTCCGGTTAACCCAAACCTGCCAGGATCATCTGATACAGTATCCAACCACAACATACACACAACTAAGAAAATGTTCAACAGTTCAGCGGAAGACTTAATTTACTTGTAAATATCCTCGATATACTTGATACCCAAATTGTAATACATAGTTAAGTACATGTGGGCCCACAGGCATGATATTTATATAAAAAGAATACAATTTACAAATCAAGTACACAAAAGGGGTCATCAAAAGAATAAAAAAATAACCCTGTATGGAGTCACTGCTGTGGTCCCACAGCACAACCCTCGCACGTGTAGTCCGTGCTGTGCTCATAGTCCTTGGGGACCCACCAATCCTCCTCGGGGAATTCCACTGTGGGGCCCGACCCTTGATCCTCAGGCTGGTGACCTGCAAAATCATCTAAAAGAGGTGCACACGTGGGATGAGCTCACTAGCTCAGTAAGTGAAAAGGAGGACCACACAGCAGTCCACACAACAATCACAATCCATATGCGCTATATGCTATGCAATTCATTTTAAATCACATCCACCTAAACAACATTACTAAGTCTTTGGTTTAGTACTACTACAACCACAGTGCGCGTATACTCCGGGTACGAGCCACAAACTCCATACCGCGATACGCCCATAGGGCTATCGGAGAAGGCCCACCGTGAGTACTAGGAAAAGTAAAGCATGTCGACCACCGGCTCTCAACATAAAAGTAAATGATAGAAAATAAAGGTGCTGACTCCAGCAATTTAAAAGCAGTACGATTGGCCCTCTTGAATACACCACCAGGGTTGCCGACTGTCCTAATGACCAGTCGGCCGTATGTCTAACCGCCACAGTGACCTGACAACCGCGACCACTACTTCCCCCCAAATGGTAACCCAACACCTCAACCCCTGTTGGGAAGGGTCGTAGCACGGGTAGATGATAATCCTAAACTGCATGCTCCTATATGACATAGTACGATTGCATAGTGCCACCGCATCCCATTCCACGGGCCACCAATGCACTTGTTTCCAAGTTGGCTATGGCATCTAGTCTATTAATGCATCATGCACAATGATGCCAACATTCATCACATAAGCGCATCATCATTTGACATTGAGAAAATAAACACGACACACATGGCATAAAAATATGAGGATGGTTAAGCTACATAGCATTTGTATGATGACATGGCTAGTCTAGATACAATTAAATGAATGCATAACAAGCCTTAAAATAAGGCCAAATGTCCTGTCCCCACTTACCTGTTGTGTACAAAGATTCACGCCCGGTACAGGTGAGATCCGGTGCGAGAAGCGTAAGTTTTGGTGAACCTATCATAAGTGAATGGGGTTAGCATTTCACCACTTTGGGATCAAAACTAATAAGATTTGATGACAAAATCATGTTTAGAATCCTAAAATAAGGTTGCATGTCCATTTTGGATCCATTCGGACATAAAAATCACGCCGAAAGCCTCTCGGGTGGGTCAGACAACCCACCTATCATGACCCATCGGTCCTGACTGGTAGGTAGGTCGACCCACCGGTCTTGACCCACCGGTCATGATCAACAGGTAGGTCGGCCCACCGGTAGGGCTCATCGGTGCAGGCTAAGGGCCTGCTAGGACCGGCGGGCAGGTTGGCCCCCCGGTCGACCCACTGGTAGGGCCCGTCGATTGGCGCCGAGGCCCTGTCCTCTCAGGTGGGTGCCCTCAGGCGGGCCATTTGGCCCATAGGTCTTAGCGAAAAAATGCCATTTTTTCTCGAAACCTTCCCCAACCTTTGGAGAATCAAATGGGGCTTTTCCAAACCCATTCTCCACACATTCAAGGTCTCATAAGATGGTTCTAACCTAGATCTAGGTTAGATTTAAGGAATGGAAGCCATCTTACCTTCTTTGCTCAAGAACTCTTTCAAAAACCCCAAAATCACCTCAAATCACCAATGCTCCTCCAACCGTGGAAACACTTCTTCAAATCCTTCAAAATCAACACACAAACCATCTATTAAACCTTAAATTCATCATCTCAAGGGGAATCTACAAGACCTCAAGAAACTCTACCCAAATCAAGGGTTTCATTTGGGTTTGGTGAAAGTTTAAGAACATAGCCTTTGCTCACCTCTAAATGTAGATCTCGTGTTGGAGATCACTTTTCCAGGGTCGAAATGGGAAGATTAAGCCTTGGTGCCACTTATATCCATTCCTTCTTCCTCTTCCTCCCCTTTCTTCTTCTCCGTTCTCTTTTCTCCCTCCTTTTCTCTCTCCTCTTTACTCTTTTCACCAAACACCCGAATGTCATAAATGAGAAAATGGAAAACTCAAATGCTATTTATACTTTCTAAAATAACTAAGTAACCTCATGGGTGGGTCACTCAGGTGGGTAGATGCGCCCATCTGTGATCGCCCACCTGAGGGCCGAAAATTGGCCAACAAGTGGGATTTTGATGGAATTCGACTCTCGGCACGAATCTTACTCTCGGCATAAGGTATATCATATGTATGCGCTTTAGGATATGGCTACATATCTGCTTTATCCGTACATGGCCTTATGATATGTGCATGTATATGGCTTGGGTACACCCGTCTCCTCTGGCACTGACTCGTACTTGTCCGGCCAACCGGTGTTCAAAGTTACCCTTGCCATCATGGTCCATAAGGAACCTGCCTTAACCCTCTCCGGTTCGAGTCCTGCATGGTTAAACCGGGTCAACCGTAAAATTATACCGGGTTTAAAAAGTAGGGTATCACATCATTACTTGCAAAAGATCAAACTTTTGAGTTTTCTAAAGAGTGCTTAGAATTCTTCAAACAACTTAAGAAGGAGTTAACCAATGCACCCATTATTCAACCACCTGTTTGGATTGAATTTTTTAAACTGATCTATGATGCTTCGGATTTTACCATAGGAGTGGTTTTGGGTCAAAGGATTAATAAGTTACCCATTGTCATTTACTAGGCTAATAGGACCTTAAATAATGCACAATTCAATTATACAACCACTGAAAAAGAATTTTTAGCTGTTATGTTTGCATTAGAAAAGTTTCGGTCTTACTTAGTTGGTTCACTTGTGGTGGTGTATACTGATCATTCTGCTCTTAGATACCTAGTTCAGAAAAAGGATGCCAAAGCCCGTCTCATTAGGTGGGTTTTACTTTTGCAAGAGTTTGATTTAGAAATTAGGGATAAGAAAGGAGTTGAAAACCTAGTTGCAGACTATTTATCCTGGCTTTCCAATTCCTTGACTGTTGATTCTCCAGTTAACGAGAACTTTCCAGATGAACAGTTATTTACAGTGTCCAATGAACCATGGTTTGCTGACATTGTCAACTTCTTAGTTTCAGGTGTGACTCCAGATCACTAGTCCACCCAAGATAAGTATAGGTTTCATTCCCAAGTTAAGTATTTTTTCTGGGATGATCCTTATTTATTTAAGATAAGTCCGAATCAGATTATCCGATGATGTGTTCCTGATCATGAGCAATATTCTATTCTCTCTTTTTGCTATGATTATGCATGTGGTGGACACTTTGGACCTAAAAAGACTGCCGCAAAGGTTCTCCAATGCAGATTTCATTGGCCCACTCTTTTTAGAGATGATTTTGATTTTTGCAAGGTTTGTCCCCCCTGTCAGTCTTTTGGCCTTATCAATAAGAGGAACATGATGCCTCTCAACCCTATTTTTGTAGTTGAGATCTTTGATGTATGAGGCATCGATTTCATGGGCCCATTCCCTAATTCCTTTAGGAATTTGTACATACTTTTGACTGTTGATTACGTTTCTAAATGGATAGAGGCCATACCTTGTAAATCTAATAACCACAAAGTGGTGGTCCAGTTTCTCAAAGAGAACATTTTTTCTCACTTTGATGCACCACGTGCAATAATTAGTGATAGGGGTACTCATTTTTATAATTGACCTTTTGAGGCCTTAATGAAAAAGTATGGGATCACCCATAAGTTATCTACCCCTTATCACCCCCAAACTAGTGGCCAAGTGGAGGTGTCTAATAGGTAGATCAAACAAATCTTGGAGAAAACTATTAATCCTAACCGTAAGGATTGGTCCCTTAGGCTCATTGATGCCTTGTGGGCCCATTAGAGTGCATTCAAGACCAATCTTGGTCAGTCTCTCTACCGTTTGGTGTATGTGAAAGCTTGTCACTTACCAATTGAGTTAGAGCATAAGGCCTTTTGGGCCATCAAGAAGTTCAACTTCGATTTGTCTAATGCGGGAATTCATCGTAGGCTCCAACAATCCGAGTTGGAGGAACTTAGGAATGATGCCTATGAAAGTTCTAGGATTTACAAGGAAAAGATCAAAGCTTTCCATGATAAGCACATTCTACGTAAATCTTTTGCAATTGGTGATAAGGTCTTATTGTATAACTCTCGATTGCATATTTTCCCTAGTAAGCTTAGATCCCGATGGGATGGCCCATTTATTGTCCATAATGTATATCCCCATGGGGCTGTGGAGATTCTGAATCCAGGAACAGGGGTAATTTCGAAGGTTAATGGTCAGCGTTTGAAACCATTCCTCGAGTTTCCTACTACTGGTAGTGAAGAGGTCATGGATCTCCATGAACCTCTTTACATTGATGACTAAATTTTAATCAGGTATGACCCCTTTGCATTGTCTTTGCTTTTAATTCTTTCCATACATTGAGGACATTGCATGACTTACGTGTGGGGAAGGGAAACTAGTTTTTGCTTTTTCCACTTTGTTTTATTTGTTTTTTCTTTTTGTTTTTTTGAGCTTGCTAAAGGATGAAGTCCTACTTTGGCTTTTGGCTAATGATCATACCATTCGGTTGCTTGATGTATGAAAATAAAAGTTTTGATTAAGGTACTCATTTTGAACGTATAAAAACCCTGTTGAGAAGAAAGAAACAAGCCTGTGTCTTGAGATGGGACTTTCTTTTGAAAGATAAGAGACCCTTGTTTTATGTTGTTGGACCAGATATAAGTTTGTGGGTTCCTTGTACTTTTGATTTGGAGTTGAGACATTCTTTTTAATTTGGCATGAGTTGACAAATGCACAATTTTAAATAAAGTGTGAAATGCGGTATAAAGAAGAATAAGAGTTGATTCCCTTGGAACTGGACAGGGCATTGCGCCTCAGGAAGCGTGGTGTCTTAATCGAAATTCTTAGGGAGGAAACTTCTGAAAGAACTCTAGCATCACTGTCTTTGTGGGCATATGCAAAAGGCGAAGCTACATAGTAACTTGGGTGTCTGGTGTTTGCTCCACCATGTCATTCAGGCCAAAAGTAGTTATCACACCCCGTTCACGCAGAACCAGACCGGTGACAGGGTTAACTCCGATTAACCCAAACCTGCCAGGATCATCTGATACAGTACCCAACCACAGCATACACACAACTAAGAAAATGTTCAATAGCTTAGCGGAAGACTTAATTTACCTGTAAATATCCCCAATATACTTGATACCCAAATTGTAGCACATAGTTAAATACATGTGGGCCCACAGGCATGATATTTACACAAAAAGAATACAATTTACATATCAAGTACACAAAAGGGATCATAAAAAGAATAAAAAAGTAACCCTGTATAGAGTCACTGTTGTGGCCCCACAGCATAGCCCTCGCACGAGCAATCCGTGCCATGCTCATATTCCTCGGGGACCCACCAATCCTCTTCGGGGAATTCAACTATGGGGCCCGACCCTTGATCTTCAGGCTGGTGACCTGTAAAATCATCTAAAAGAGGTGCACACGTGGGATGAGCTCACTAGCTCAGTAAGTGAAATGAAGGACCACACAACAGTCCACACAACAATCACAACCATATGCACTATATGCTATGCAATTCATTTTATATCACATCCACCTAATCAACATTACTAAGTCTTGGGTTTAGTGCTACTACAACCACAGTGCGCGTATACTCCGAGTACGAGCCGTGAACTCCATCCCGCGATACGCCCATAGGGCTGTCGGAGAAGGCCCACCGTGAGTACTCGAAAAAGTAAAGCATACCGACCACCGGCTCTCAACATAAAAGTAAATGATAGAAAATAAAGGTGCTGACTTCAACAATTTAAAAGCAGTATGATTGGCCCTCTTGAATATACCACCGGAGTTACCGACTGTCCTAATGACCAGTCAGGTGTATGTTTAACCGCCATAGTGACCCAACAACCGCGACCACTGCTTCCCCCAAAATGTTAACCCAACACCTCAACCCCTGTTGGGAAGGGTCGTAGGACGGGAAGATGATAATCCTAAACCGCATGCTCCTATATGACATAGTACGATTGCATAGTGCCACTACATCCCATTCCACGGGCCACCAATGCACTCGTTTCCAAGCCGACTACGGCATCTATTTTATTAATGCATTATGCATAATGATGTCATCATTCATCACATAATCACATCATTATTTTATATTGAGAAAGTAAACACAACACATGTCATGATAATATGAGGATGGCTAAGCTACATATAATTTGCATGATGACATGGCTAGTCTAGATACAATTTAATGAATTCCAAACAAGCCTTAAAATAAGGCCAAACGTCCTCTCCCCACTTACTTGTAGTGTACAAAGACTCACGCCCAGTACGGGTGAGATCCAACGTGAGAAATGTAAATTTCGGTGAACCTATCATAAGTGAAGGGGGTTAGCATTTCACCACCTTGGGATCAAAATTAATAAGATTTGATGATTAAATAATGTTTAGAATCATAAAATAAGGTTGCACGTCCGTTTTGGGTCCAATCGAACACAAAAATCACGTTGGGGGCCTCTCGGGTGGGTCGGACAGCCCACCTGTCGTGGCCCACCGGTCTTCACAGGTGGGCGGGTCGACCCACCGATCTTGATCGACGGGCAGGTCGGCCCGCCAGTAGCCCACCGATAGGGGCTCACCGGTTGGCCCCAAGGGCCTGCCCTCTCAGGCGGGTGCCCTCAGGGAGGCCGTTTGGCCCAATGGTCTCGGCGGAAAAATGCCATTTTCCCTGAAACCTTACCCCCAACCTTTGGGGAATCAAATGGGGCTTTTCCAAACCCATTTTCCACACATTCAAGGTCTAATAAGATGATTCTAACCTAGATCTAAGTTAGATTTAAGGATTGAGAAGCCATCTTACCTTCTTTGCTCAAGAACTCTTTCAAAACCCCAAAATCACTTCTTAGCTCAAGAAAACCCCAATGCTCCTCCAACCTTGTAAACACTTCTTCAAATCCTTCAAAATCAACACATAGACCATCTATCAAACCTTAGATTCGTCATTTCAAGGGGGATTTACAAGATCTCAAGGAACTCTACCCAAATCAAGGGTTTTACTTGGGTTTGGTGAAAGTTTAAGAAACATAGTCTTTGCTCACCTCTAATCGTATACCTCGTGTTGGGGATCACTCTTCTGGCGTTGGAATGGGAAGATCAAACCTTGGCGCCGCTTAAATCCATTTCTTCTTCCTCTTCCTTCCCCTTTCCTCTTCTCCGTTCTCTTTTTCCTTCTTTTCTCTCTCCTCTTTACTCTTCTCACCGAACGCCCGAATGTCATAAATAAGAAAATGAAAACATAATAATACTATTTATACTTTTTAAAATGGCTAGTAACCTCATGGGTGGGTCACATAGGTGGGCGGATGCGCCCACCTGTGACCACCCACCTGAGGGCCAAAAATTGACCAACAAGTGGGATTTTGATGGAATTCGACTCTCGGCACACGGTATATTATACGTATGTGCTTTAGGATTCGGCTACATACCAACATTATCCGTACATGGCCTTATGATACGAGCATATGCATGGCTTGGGTACACCCATCTCCTCTGGCATTGACTCGGACTTGTCTAGCCAACCTATGTTCAAAGTCACCCTTACCATCATGGTCCATAAGGAACCTGCCTTAACCCTCTCTGGTTTGGGTCTTGCATGGTTAAACTGGGTCAATCGTGTAATTAGACCGGGTTTAAAAAGTAGGGTATCATAGTAGTAGAGTAGAATAGAGTCCGTTAAGCGAAAAAAGGAGAATAAAAATGTGCAAATGTCATTAATGCTAGGTAACATGTTTGGTCAAAAACACTCCAATGCCTTAGTCATTGGTTCCTATTTCTTCACAAGTGGTTTTACCTTAAGATAAGGATGTTTTGGAAGAGACGAAGTGAGTTCCAAATTAACAAATATGCTAGTGCCTGGAATTGATAAAGGGTAATAAAAGTTCAAGTGTGGGCATCCCTTGTAAGAGGAATTATTTTTGCTCCGGATCGGTATGGCTCTTACCTTTAGCCAAGGTTGGGATTTATTTATTCTTAATTTTGGGTGTATATTCACTGCAAACACCCACGAGACACAACTCATCCACTAGGGGTGACCTAGGGGTTTAAATGCTTGTTGCACATGCTAAGTGCAACCGTGATTCCTATGAAAGTGAGTTAGGTTTTTTTTTATTCTTTTTCTTTTTGTATTGCTCGAGGACTAGTAAAGTTTAAGTGTGGGGGAATTCTGATGAGCATATTTATGTGTGAAATCTAGTGTATTAAAACATGCATTTTAAATATTTAGAATGGAGGTTTTACTCTCTTTTTGCAGGTTTTATATTTTCAAGGTCTTAAGGATTATCGGGTGCTATATCTCCAATTTTACATATAAAGAGGTCTTATTACTTTTCATGGTTGTGAAGAGGACGAAATTTTGAGCAAGATGGAAGTGTTCAATTGCAAGTACATATTTGTTTGGTCAACCGTACAAGTGATTATTCTTTTCAGGTCAGAAAGAGAATAATGGATCAGAACTGAACCGAGATGCCAAACCAGCTCATCTGCAGTTATCCCAAGAGTATAAGGAATATCCCAAATGCCAACGAGGATCGATGGACCACATCCTTAAGTGATTGAAGATTTGTTTTTGGTAACAACTATCTAGCGTAGTTGGTGAGTTGTGGTGTGCAAAATCCCTTGCTTATTAGGAGGTCTCAAGTTCGAACCTCTTAGCTGCCATTTTGTTGAGGTTTTTTTTAGAAGATTTTCTCTCTCTGACTCATCACTCTCATCACTTAAAGGAGGTCGGCCAAGATGGTTGTATGCAAGTTTGAAGAAGAGAGAGAGAAAATAAAGAGAAAAAATAGGAAAGAAGAAAAAAAAGAAGACAAGGGCATGGATGGAATTTCCCATTAAAATAGAATATTATCCAAATCCAAGAAAGAAAAATCGGCCAAAGGGGGTTTCTTGTGCAAGAAGAGAGAGAAAAATAGAAAAAGGGAGAAACAATACGAAAACAAAGGCAAGAAAAATCATGGCAGATCTCTCTCCACACATCTTCTCTCATCTCTCTCCTCCACTTCATCAATGAGATAAAAAAAATCTTTTTTTTTAGAAGCTAAAATCATTAGCTTCCCTCCCCCATTCTCTATATAATAGAATTAACACAAGGGGAGAAGGCACTTCATTCTTCTTCTAGGCTTTTTTCTTAGTTGCTCTATCTCTTTCTCTAGTTTTCTCTTTCTCTTGCTCTAGTTCTGGGTTTATGGTTTAAACACTTTTGTAAGTTCTTTTTATTCAATTAATGCAAGCACTTTTGTTTTTTATTCAGTCTTTTATTTTTATTGTTTAAACAATTGAAGTTGTAATTTTCAAGTTCTAGTTCTAGGCTTAGTTTTAGGTGACAGGAACAAGCTATGAAGCATGTCTTTCAAGTTCAATTTTTTTTTTCAGATTTGTTTTCTCTAGTACTAGAAATTTCAGATTTGGTTTATTCCAGATCTGGTTTTTAGTACTGGTAGTATCTCAAATCGATCAAGTTTTCAGTTCAAGGGATGAAGTTCAAGTAAGTAGGCTCATTCATTAGTCTTCTCTCCTCCCTCTCATTCTCTCTTCTGACTACCCTTTCTTTCTTAATTTAGGGTTTTAATTTCAGTCGTTACATTATTGATATTCCTTTCCCCCAAGGTTCATGGCTAGTGTATGTGTTGGCTTTGCCCCTCCTAGCCATAGAACCATCATTTTATTATTTTTATTTTAATTGTCTCTCTTTCCCTAAAGCCAAGTAGAGTAAACCTTGTAAGAGTGACTCTCTGGTCAAGTAGGGAAGCTCATATTATGATGCATCGGGCTAAGTAGAGAAACCTACTTGTGAGTCTCTCTC